>NC_053164.1:4816067-5121958 GCF_016835505.1 Polypterus senegalus | reverse complement strand
TGGTGGAAAGAGAAGAAATGGGTAGCGCCAGTGCCCCCTCTCATCCCCAGGTGGTACTGCTTACCTTATCAGAGCCTGGAAGGTGGTTCCCATGGGGCGCAGATGTGACGCTGTTTATAGTTTCTTTGGACTTTCTTAATTGAGGTTTAAAGTATTTGATGCATGCAAAGCCATTTTTCTGTTTAGGTTGATAAGGACACAGAGTTTACTGAAGACCATTGACACAAAAACACTCATTGAACCGTTGCGCTGAAAAATCTCTTGATGTGTTTTCTAAAAGTAGGAAAACTCAAAAAATGGTGAAATCAAAGACCCTCTTTTCACTTTTTTTTTGTGGTATTCCCATAATCTAACATTCTCAATCTTGGTTTAACGTTGCCTACAAAAAAAAAGCAATCAATGATTTTATTTAGCATCTCTAAACCCATAAATTTCTCCTGACATTTTTGAGATTTTCTTCTTCCTCTTCTTTTGGCTGCCACCGTTAGGGTTTACCACAGCGGATCATCTTCTTCCATGTCTTCTTTTCCTCTACACCTTGCTCTGTTACAACCATAACCTGCATGTTCTCTCTCACCACATCCATAAACCTCCTCTTATGCCTTCCTCTTTTCCTCTTCCCTGGCAGCTGTATCCTTAGCATCCTTCTCCCAATATACCCCTCATCTCTCTACTGCACCAAACCAACGCAATTTCGCCTCTCTGACTTTGTCTCCCAACCATCCAACTTGAGCTGACCTTGTAATGTCTTCATTTCTAATCCTATCTATACTCATCACAAACAATGCAAATCTTAGCATCTTTATCTCTGCCATCTTCAGCTCTGTCTCCTGCTTTCTGGTCACTGCCACCGTCTCCAGCCCATATAACATAGCTGGTCTCACTACTGTCCTGTAGACCTTCCCTTTCACTCTTGCTGATACCCGTCTGTCACAAATCACTCTCCACCCATTCCACCCTGACTGCACTCTTTTCTTCACTTCTCTTCCACAATCCCCATTACTCTGTACTGTCGATCCCAAGTATTTAAACTCATCCACTTTCGCCAACTCTACTCCCTCATCCTGACCATTCCATTGACCTTCCTCTCATTCACACACATGTATTCTGTCTTGTTCCTACTGACCTTCATTCCCCTCCTCTCTAGAGCAGATGTCCACCTCTCCAGGGTCTCCTCAACCTGCTCCCTACTCTCACTAAAGATCACAATTTCATCAGCAAACATTGTAGTCCATGGGGACTACCGTCTAATCTCGTCTGTCAACCTGTCCATCAACATTGCAAATAAGAAAGGGCTCAGAGTCGATCCCTGATGTAATCCCACCTCCATCACTCCTACCTCAGACCTCACCACCCTTGTACATCTCCTGTACAACTGTTATGTACTTCTGTGCCATTTTGAGACATTAATAATACTAAATAAAGTGACTGCAAATCAAATTCTGGGAAAAATTTCCTTTAGCCATTTTTAAATGAATACCCTTGATCTTCCTGTACAGTTTCTTGCGGGATTATGTGGCAGCTAATAAAGTTGATCTCATTCAAGTATAAATAAATTGGCTAATCCAATTTTTTTTTTCTCTTGAGCTCAGACTTCTATAATTTTGAAGTTTTATTTGCATTTATTGCACAAGAATTACTAACATTCTGTGATCAAAGAACGCACTTTAAGCCTTCCTTCCATTTTAAACTATCAATTCATATTGTGTTTATTGTCTTATGCACATAAGTGAAGTTCTTTATTGCATATCTCCCACAAACTATTGTTGGCATCCTTCATGTTTTTTTTTCTTTTTTCTTATCTATTTTTTTAGATTTCTTCCAGTACCACAGCCACACATTTCTGCTCCACTGCACTGTTCTTCATTTTCATTCCAGGAGATGAAACCATAACCTTGTGCTCTCCATCCCTCACCATGAAACACAAAAATGAGTGACATAGACTGTGCCCATGACAGAACCTCAGGGTTGATGGAAAATCTTTGCCTGTTTTTTGGCTGCAGGATTCACAATGTCATCACATATATGAGGATCACTCTATTAGATAAGTATGGGAAAGGCAGGGTATGGCATATCATAATCTGATTGTATTTTATATATTTAGACATTATGAGGAAAGGCCGGCCAAATAAAATGTAATGTTTTTAGAGCTTAAAAAATTTGCTATGACGTTCACTCTGATTTTTCATTCTTTTTTTTCATAAAACAGTAAAATCTCTCAGTTTCAACATCTGATATGTTTTCTTTGCTCTGCTTTCAATTAGATACATGGTATAAATGTAATTTATTGCAATGTCTTTTTGTTTACATTTTACTCAGCGCCCCAGCATTTTTGGAAACAGCGTCGTATCATTGGCATCTCAGTACCCCAAACCCCAGACCCAGACACAGCAACGGATGGACAAGTCCTGCGTGCAAACAAATGATTTTAATACACCATACAAGGGTGTTAGCCATTATGGATGTGGTGAGAAGTCAAGCAAAATGACCCCTTTTATTGGCTAACTAGAAAGATTACAATATGTAAGCTCTCAAGGCAATTTAGGCCCCTTCTTCAGGAGAGATGTAATCAGAGTTAGCCATACAATAAACACTTCTCTTTTCTCTCTTTCTTTTTTTCTACTTCTCCTCAGTGTGGTTCTTGTCATTACATGCAAAAAAAAACAAATTAAAATTAAATAACAATAATAATATATTAATAATGCCTAAAAATATATCATGGACACTTACATAAGATATATATATAATTAAGAGAAACAGAATCTTTAAATATAGAATTTAAAATAGAATTTAAATATAGAGTTGTTTTTTACTTAGTCTGTAAATGGCAGTCCGATGATAAGGACAGTTGGCCAAGGTAGACAATAAGAAATTAAAAAATTCCAACTAAGCTGGAGAAAAAAATTAAATCTGTGGGGAATCCAGGCCAAAAGATGACCTAGCCCCTGTGACAGATGGTGGCTGGCACCATTACCTGACTGGGATGCCTCTATAATGGAAAGACATGAGGAGATGACCTATGAATGATGCTACCTCCCATGAACTGCTATTTAGCAGCCCCCCTGGGGTGTAACGGCTCCTCAGAGTCCCATAGGCCTACATGGGATTTGAAATTGGTTGACTCAGCCCTGTTGGGTTCCAGGGATGCCACCAGGGGGAGCTGCAGAGCCCTACTCCGGGCTTCTGCCACATCTGGGAGTAATTTCAGACCTCCCTAATAAGCCACCTGGAGTTCTCTTGGCTGCGGCTTAAAAAGAGCCAACTACGTCACAGAAGTGAGCTGGAGGAGGAGATGATGATGATGATGATGATGATAATAATAATGAGGGGGAAGAAAAAGAAGATGCTAATGAAAAGGAGGAGGAAAGAGACAAGGAGAAGAAATGGACTGTATATTGGCGCCATATTCTTGTGTACTGTTTTTACTGGGCTGCAGTGGGGAGCATGAGAAAGTGATTCCCATTGGAAATAAATGTCTGTGTTGCAGAGATTGGTGCCTGTGGCTGTTGTGTTGGCTGTTTGGGGAGCTGTGTGTCCAATGTGCATAACATAAAAAATATTTGTAAGTAGTTCTTTATTAGAATGCAGTGGCACCGGTGGCAGGTTGGGGTATCCGCTTTCACTCAAACATCATAGGTGGCTGCACAGGACTTAGATCAGGTGGTGGTGGTGCAGAACACTACCAAAAAAAAAGAGAAAATCAAAGATTAAAAAGGACTTCAGGTTTATTGAAGAGAACGATAATTCTATGTATTTCTAGTTCATTAAAGGTAAAACTAAAATGTAGCTACAAAAAAGCCAAATTAAAAAAGTGTTTTTTTGGGAGTTTTGTATAATTATATACATTGTTAGTGTAGTGTATCTCTATTGGTACAGTATTCCTGATTTTTGGTGCATGACTGTAGAAGGCTGCCTCACTTCTGTTATGCATGGCCCACGGAATAATAAGCAGACCCCCATTAGAAGATCTATGATTACGGGCTAGGAATCTTACAACAACAACATTTATTTATATAGCACATTTTCATACAAATAATGTAGCTCCGAGTGCTTTACATAATGAAGAAAGAGAAAAAAAGACAAAGCAAGAATTAAAATAATAGAACACTAAATAACATAGAATAAAAATAAGGTCCGATGGCCAGGGAGGACAGAAGGCTGGAGAAAAAATAAAATCTGCATGGGGTCCGAGGCCATGAGACCACCCTGACCCCTCTAGGCATTCTACCTAACATAAATGATCAGTCCTCATTGTATTCAGGGTTCTCATGGAAGGACTTGATGGTGACAGTCATGTGGATTTCTGGCCTTTAATCCATCAATGTAGGGACATCATGGTGCTTTGATCAGGTGGTAGTGGTGCAGATTGCCACCCCAGAAAACTGGAAAAAGAACAGAAGAGAGAGTAGGGGTTAGTGCGGATTTTGGAGCCACCATGAATATTAATGATAATTAATTGAATATACAGAGCATCAGGATTAAACTAAAATGCAGCTATGAGAAGCCATGTTAAAGTAATGAGTTTTCAGCAGTTTTTTAAAGTGTTCCACTGTATTAGACCGACAAATTCCTATTGGCAGGCTATTCCAGATTTTAGGTGCATAACAGCAGAAGGCCGCCTCACCACTTCTTTTAAGTTTAGCTGTTGCAATTCTAAGCAGAGACTCATTTGAAGATCTAAGGTTACGATTTGGAATATAAGATATCAGACACTCCGATATATAAGATGGGGCGAGATTATTTAAGGCTTTGTAAACCATCAGCAGTATTCTAAAGTCAATTCTGAATGACACAGGTGACCAGTGTAGTGACATCAAAACTGGTGTGATGTGCTCAGATTTATTTTTTACTAGTTGGGATTCTAGCAGCTGCATTCTGCACTAATTATTAATTAATGGGTAGTCCTGAGAGGAGTGCGTTACAGTAATCTAGTCGACTGAAAACAAACGCGTGAACTAATTTCTCAGCATCTTTCGATGATATAAGAAGTCTAGCTTTTGCTATATTTCTTTAGTGAAAAAATGCTGTCCTAGTGATCTGATTAATATGCGATTTAAAATTCAGGTCAGAGTCAATAGTTACCCCCTAAATTCTTTACCTCCGTCTTGACATAATCCTAATGCATCAAGTTTATTTCTAATAACCTCATTATATCCATTATTGCCAATCAGTAAAATTTCAGGTTTCTCTTTATTTAGTTTGGGAAAATTACTACTCATAAATTCAGAAACACAAGTAAGACATTGTGCTAGTGAATCAACAGTGTCTGGGTTATCAGGTGCTATTGATAAATACAGCTGTGTGTCATCAGCATAGCTGTGGTAGCTCATGTTATGCCCTGAGATAATCTGACCTAAAGAAAGCATGTAGATCGAAAATAGCAGCAGACCCAGGAGAGAGCCTTATGGAAAACCATATAGAATATATTGTGTCTTGAAGTATAATTACCACAACTAACATAACTATCTTAGGTTTTATCATACGCCTTGTAAAAATAAAAATTAACATTAAAGTCTGGGGGATCCCCTTCTAGTATCTGCTACCTAAAAACAGGTGTGTTGGGACATTTTGCTCAGTTCGAGGATTTTAGGCATAAATTGGTAGGTGATGCATAAAAACAGGACAGTCCCAGAAAAAAAAACATCTGTCATCCTAACTGGGATGCATAGCCTGAAATCGGAACCATCCCAGCCTGGTCACTGTACCCTGTGACCAACTGCAGCCAGGATCCAGATGGTTGGTGAAGGTTAATTTCCCTTTGCATCTTAACACTAGAATCCCAGAAGCCTACAAAAAAACTTGTAATCCCAGGCCACCTTAAATTCCTTCACACCTCCTCATCAGCGTCTTTTGTTTTGTAAATGTGTCGATCAGCACAAGCAGCAAGCTTCCTGCTGTCCCATCCCAGAGGATAAATAATATATTGTCATTTGGAATACATACATTTCATGTATGTTCCATGTCTACATCGATCTGTATAAATTTAGGATGACAGGAAATGTGAGGCAAGAAATGCTGAACGATTAACTAAAACAGAAATGTTTTTCATGTTTTAGTAATAATTGATAAAGTGTAGACATGAAGTGTATAATGTGTGAAGACTGAAGTCCAAATATCAAATAAACATTTTCATAAAAGGTACACATATAACAAAGCAAGTGTGCTTTTATTCAGGAATATAACCAAAGAAAAAGAAATTGGGATAGGATACAACACTGACACGACAGCTCAGGTGGCATTGCAATAAGAACTACTGACTCATAATCAAGAGATCACCCATTCAATTCTGGGTGCGTATGTTTTGAGTATTGAGCTGCTCTTATTGTCGCTATTATAGAATAAAAACACATTTTGACAACCGGTGTAAATTTACGGTACTTGTAAAAGTTAGTGTTTTTTTATTTATTCAGTTTTATTCTCTCAGTCACTTTCACATGCCTCCCGATTTGACACTGCTATTTTTCACATAAAGACGTGCTATAAAAGAGGTGAACTCAGATGAGGATGAGGGTTCTACATCAGAGAAAGAGAACAGAAGCCCTCCCCTTAAGAAACGTCCACTTATATATAAGAACAGCGTAGCTGCGTAAAGATGAAAGATGGCACCATTTGGATGCAGCAAAATGTCAGGTGGGCGTCATCCTGCCAGTGAATCTGCCACACGCATGTTCTTCAATGAAACAGCAAGGCATTCCAGGTTCACCAAGGTATCGTGCAAAGTCTTGTTTGTGATTATGTTTTGTGATGGTCTTTATATGAAAAACATTTATATGTCACTTACATAAAAGCCACATCAAATGTAATTTACTTATCTTCCTACAGCGTAAAGTCACAAGTAAACTGTAGAGCTTCCTGTGTTTGATTGAACCAGACATGTTGACAAAGTACATGTTCAATGCCACTCCTTATTTAGGAAAAGATTCCAGTCATCCCACAGGAGAAAGACTTTCCGAGTCTGTGGTCATAAAGCTTATGGAGCCATTTTTTGGACAAAGGCAGAACTGTAACAACAGTTGTGAGACAGGAGCTTCCACCTGCAGCTAAAGTCACTTAAGTACACATGTACCCAAGGATTATTGTGAGTAAGAAGGAAATACTGGGAGAAGATCAATAAGCTGAGACATTAAGCCAGGGACGAGCCAAAGGTTAAACTGAGAAATCAATAAATCAAAGCAAATAAAACCAAAGGACAAGAGCGTAGTACAAAAGAACTGAACAGAAGTCGAATTCAAAGCAAGAGAAGTCGGGCACTAGGGTGTACTTGATAAATGAGCTAACTAATGCTAAGAGATTGAAGAATATCTGCTAAGGATTACTGGCTAAACTGGCATATTTACATTGAAAGTCCTGGGGATGTCACAAATGTGAAGGTAACAATACTGAGAATTTGAACAGGACCGTGATGATACATAACTAAAATGGCACAGCCATCTCTGTTAAGGGGGAAGCTGAGAGATATGCAGGTGGATGAGCCCATGGTGTCCTGGATAATGGAATATCATTTGGCCAGAATGCAATTTACAAGACTTAAAGACTGTGTTTCTGAAACTGCAGCAGCACAAGAAACAGTTCTGTCTCCTTCTGTCTTCATTCTGTACAGCTCCAACTACAAGAATAATACCAGGGGACTCATGCATAACGCTAGGTGTAGAATTCACACTAAAACATGGCGTACGCACCAAAAAATTCAGATGCACAAATCTGTGTGTTCACCAACTTACACGTTCTTCTGCTCCATAAATCCCGGTCAGCGTGAAAAGTAACACACGTGCACACGCCTGCTGCCCCACCCCAACTCCTCCTAGAATTATGTCCCTTTCAATATATAAATCAATATAAATAGCCCTTAACACTAGAATTACCAAAGCTTACGAGAAAACTGACCCACCTTCAATCCACTCGCATGTCTCCATTTAGCATCTTCTGTCTTGTAAATGTGTCGATAATCCCAAGCAGCAAGCAGCCTGTTGTAATATCAACCCCCACCCCACCACCACCAGAGAAACTGCAAAAACCTCTCCCCACTGAAGCCTTGTTTATTAGGGAGTCCGGTATCTAGGCTAAAAAAATATATCGTTATTTGGAACACGCGCATTTCACGTGTTTTCCGTGTCTACAAAGATCTACTATCTATGTAAGTGTAGGATGACAGGAAACTTTTTCCATGTTTTAGTATTAACAACAAAATGTAGACATGAAGTGTATAATGTGTGAAGACTGAAGTCCAAATATCAAATAAACACTTCACAAAAGATACAAGTATAACAGAACAAATGTGCCCCTCCCCAAGACTATAACCGAAGAAAAAGAAATCAGGTTAGTTTTATCTTGATTTTGAGCTGTTCTTATTGTTACTATTATACAATAAAAACATACATTTGATTTGTCTGTAACAGCCACTGTAAATGTATGATACTTGTAAAGGTTAGCATTTTTTTAATTCAGTTTTATGCTCTCAGTCACGTTCACGCTCGCCCCGATCTGACACTGCTGTTTTCAAATAAAGACGAGCTATAACAGAGGTGAACTCAGATGAGGATGTTGGTTCTACATCAGAGAAAGAGAACAGAAGCCCTCCCCTCAAGAAACGTCCACTCTTATATAAGAACATTGCAGTTGCACCAGGCATAAAGGTGAAAGATGTCACTGTTTGGATACAGGACGAAGTCCGGCGTCATCCTGTCAATCACCTGTCCGTCAAAGAAACAGCACGGCTTACAGAGCTCGCCAATTTATTGTGCAAACTCCTGTTTGTGATTATGTTTTGTGATGGTCTTTACATAAGAAACATTTATATGTTACTTATATAAAAGCCAGATCGAATGTTATTTACCTTCATTTATTTACTTATCTTCCTACAGCATAAAGTCACAAGTAGACTACAAAGCTTCCTGTGTTTCATTGACAAGGGCATGCTCACAAATTAAATGTGTAATGCCACGAAAAAATGCCTGCAGACACTTCAGTACCTGAGCAATGGTAGGAGAATGCAGTCAGACTTCATTTTTTGGGCACATACACCATCCACATCTAAACACTAGCGTTGGAAGTCACTTGCATACTGAAGAACCTATGGCTGCAGGTGGAAGCTGCCATCAGACTTTTGCAGTCTATGTACTCTGTATATATAAGACTGATCGAATGTTATTTATCTACTTATCTTCCATACATACATTATCAAACCCGCTATATCCTAACTACAGGGTCACAGTGGTCTGCTGGAGTCATTCCCAGCCAACACAGGGTGCAAGGCAGGAAACAAACCCCAGGCAGGGCACCAGCCCAACTCAGTTTACTTATCTTCCTACAGTGTAATGTCACAAGTAGACTGCAGAACTTCCTCTGTTTGATCAACAAGGGCATGCTCACAAATTACACGTGTAATGCCACGAAAAATGCCTGCTGACACTTTAGTATGCAAGCAATGGTACGAGAATGCAGTTTTTTCTGGGCACATACACCATCCAGAGTAAACACTAGTGTGGAGAATAGCTCGCGTACTGAAGAGTCTCGGAAAGTCTTTCTCCCGTTGGGCGACTGGAATCTTTTCCTGAATAAGATCAAACACAGTTGTGTATGGTGTGCCAGGAGCTTCCATCTGCAGCTAAAGTCACTTTAATACACATGTACTGTGTCAGCGTGCCTGTTTATTTTGTCATTAAAGTAGAACATCATAAACTTCATCTTAAAATCATTTAATTTACTCGTTTCTCAAATCACATCGTAATTAAAGTAGCATGTTAAATGCTTTGTTTTGTATTTGATCTTCTATGTGCTCTATGTGTGTGAATCACTAGGTGCTTCTTAAACTGATTCTCTTCCTCTAACTGGACACAGAATCCATTACATTCATGATATTACAGCTCTCTGAATAACTAAAATACTGAGATTGTATACGTGATATCATTTTCATGATGATAGGAGTTAAAACACGTTATTAAACATGGCTTTCACGTGCTATCTTCAATGAAATAATTTATTGCAGCAGTACTCATGGGCGGCTCTAGGCTTGTGGTGGCACTGGGTAGAGGAAGAATCGGTGGCTCCTTCGCCTGCCAATGTCATTATGGTATCTTATGCACGGTGGATGGCCTCATCCGTTGCAGACACTGCATAGCCGCCTCGTGCTCATGACACAAGCATTTAACTTTTGCCGAAATTTGTCGCTGTGTTTTTAGCTGTGTTGTTATTTTCTCTTTCTGTGTTATATTCAATATATATTGGCGTAGCCGTCACTGCAGTCCTTGCTTTTCTTTACCCAAATATCCAATCACCACACAATCAGCTCTGTAATAGAAGTTAAGCCATCTGTAAGCTTAGAGCACCGATTCTTCAAAATGTTTAAAGAACACTGAAATATCTTCGTAGTACATGTTTAATTATTCTATCCTTCACGACACTCCCAGTGAAGAATATAGATTATGTAAATGAAGTTAAAGTTTTATCTGTAAAATATAATAAACATATTTTGTTGCATTTCATCTTAAAATGATATTGTCATCATATGTAAATACGCGCTTTATAAAGTGGCTCAGGTTGTGCGATATTATAACTGTAGTGCAAGTTTACAGTGAGGTGATTGTACTTATAAGTACAAATAGATCTACAAGGAGCGCTTGATTGAGTGCGTTTATAGTTCTTGGGATGAAACTGTTTCTGAACTGCGAGATCCGTACAGGAAAGGCTTTGAAACGTTTTGCCATGGCTGAGACAGCATATCCTTAAAGCTGTATACTGATAATTCTCTTTCCGATCAGCTGCTTCTGTGATTCACACTCAGATATAGTGGTATAAATACTGCGAGTGGTGCAGTGAGAGTAATATGGAAAAAGATGATCCGCTGTGGCAACTCCTAACAGTTAGAGGTGCAGTTAGAGTAACAACGCTAAAGCAGTTATGGTATTTGGTATACTATGGCTGTTCCCTGGACCATTATATTGTTACAAGTTAATAACAATCAGATGCATTACACTAATAAACAATATGCGGTTAGTTTTAGTGTATTTATAAAGCCGCGTCAGGAAAATAAGGAGTAACCACACAGGCACAGTAGCATTGCTTTGACGCTGGGTGCCACCAGTTTGCAAAACCGAGCAGAGAACTTGCGTACGACAAGGTATGAGGTACCATGGAAAAGTGCGTAGCTTTATGCCAAGTGTAGGTTTTATACATCGCGATTTGAACGTGGAAAAGTTCTTACACAACATTTCTGTGCTAACACACCGTTTATACATGAGGCCCCAGGTTCTTCTTTCATAGGAGACTGAGTTCCTTTAATGTGAGAAGTGACATCCTTCACATCTTCTATAACTCTGTGAGGCTCAGTGCGATGTTTCTATGCTGTGCTGTGCTGGGCTGGTAACATCATTTCAAAAATGGCCCACAGAATGAAACAACAAACTAAAAGGGCAGGCTGAGTTATTGGACATACTCTGGATCCCCTGGAAGTCGTAACAAAGAAGAGAATTCAGACAAAACTGAGTGCCATTATGAATAATTCTGCACATCCTCTCTTTGTGACACACCAACACTGCAGACCTTCAGCCAACAAATTATACAGCAGGAGTGTGTCAGGAAATGCGACTGGAGCTCCTTTATACCAACTGCAGTACATCTGTATAGCATCTCACTGTGACAGAGGCAGTCATGTCAGAAGTTTTCTTGACTTTTCTTTATTTTTAGTCATTCTGGTGTGTGTTCAGACTATAGTGTGGGTGTATATATTTATTTATTGTTCTGTATATTTATGTATTTATTTATTTCATGAGCGCCTGTAAAAAAACTATTTTCCCCGTTGGGACAAATAAATCTTTCTATTATATTAAAAAATCGTGGATGAGACTTTTTCCGGCAACAAGATGTGATCTTTTAAAGAGTGACTGAAAGACACTTTCACATCCCGCGAGACAGGCACGTCACGTCATACTTACAACCTTTGCAAGCAAGTCCCGTGATACAAATGCAGAGCAGGTTAGAGATAATGGAAGTAGGAAAATTCGAAAGTCTCAAAAAAATGAGTGACAAAGATCACATTAGTAAAAATAAACAGAAATTACTACTCGGTGAAATAACAGAAAAGTGAAAAGAGATCGCATAGTGTTTGAGAACCAAAGGACAGCTGCTGTACAGGCTTTTAAATGTTTTGAAGTGCTGCCCGAAGTACCGATCACACGGAAAGAAAGCAGCAGCAAGCCAGTAGCTGATCAAGCAAAGAGGAGGTAAAAAATCCAACTTTTACTTGTCTCCCATTTGTATCACCATTTAAGAGAGGTTTCGGAGGCGCGACTGCATCACCTTGGTGTGCATTCAGCCCCCTCTTCATAACAGCACAAAGCGCAGGTGGGGGGAAGGGGTTGTTGAGCAAAGCGAGCAGGGGGCAAAGCCCCCTGGTACAATATCTACTTATTTATTAAGTTCTATCTATATATAAAAGTCAATGTATGTGTGCGTGTATGTATGTATGTTCCACCATCACTTCCAAACGGCTGGAGCGATTTTCATGAAACTTGGTAGACATGTTTCTCGGTGGTCAACTGAAAATACTGTAGGGTGAAATCAACAATAACCCACCTCCTTCTCTCGATCTTGTGGTCTTGTATGCATGTTATCATCCAGTTGACACTCAAAATGACCACCAAAGTGTGAACTAGAGGTGACTGCCAGCATTCTTTATGTTTGAGCACCACCACCACACGGCCCCCTGTGCTTTGATATTGAATACAGTTGGCCAGTTCCGAGAGTCAACTGTATGATAACAGACATAAAAGACCGCAAGACAAGCACATTAGTGAGTCTTCATTGTTTGTTAATTTATTTTTATTTTTAAAGTTGTGATTTTTTTTTATTATATTTTTCTCAAACCAATTAAAAAAAAATAAAACACTATTTCCCTCCCGGGCAATGCTGGGTCTTTCAGCTATGTATGTTAGTTAGTAAATAATAAAATTAAAGATGGCACACCTTTTAAAACATACACAAAAATGAAATCTAATGTCAGAATGAAATCTCCAAGATAAAGGGAGGCGTCTCGCCTTACTTGGGGAGTTCGAGTCAGGCGTTAGAGGACAAGGCTTGCCTGGAGGAGAGAAGAGGAATTTCTATACTGAATGGATATTACGATTTTGTGTTGAAAAAAGAACCCGTGGAAGGTATTTGGTAAAATAAAATGCACTTTATTGATAGCATTGACTGTGTTTGTGCACTTGTGTTTGGAGTTATGGGCATGGGGGACCTCCGTTTTGGTCACAGCATATATCATAAGTCATGAAATTCTATCAAAATCTGTAAAATCTGTAAATGTATTAGAAAGCAGTGGTTTTATTATCAACAGTTACTCTGTCAAAAATGTAAATTGTTGATGACTTTATTTTGGCCTCCTCTCATTTGTCAGATTTCTTATGTTCTTATGCTCAAAGTGTCTATGAGTACAAACTGTCTCTGTTATTTGCCATTTGGTATGGGATTTATAAAAGCAGTTCTGATGATGGTGATGCACTAACAGATCCGTATCTACCGTATGGACACACAGGCACTTGTCCTTTTATGAAGGGGGATTAATTTGCAACACTTTTTAGAGATCTGTTTTCACTTTCATATTAAGGAGTCTTTCTCTGTTGATCAATGTCAAAAAAGACAAACTAAATCCACAGGGACAACAATAAAATGTGAAAACCTTCAAGAGGCTGAATAATTTTGATAGGCAATGTGGTGGAACGGCTGTGGTTGCATAATAAAAAAGGCAGTAGAGAAAACCCAAGAAGAAGCCAATTACTACTAATAATAATATCCTACATATTTGTCTGCCCCACTGAAATGGGAAAACAAATTTCCGTGGTTCCAGGGCCAAAGAAATAGTTAATGGACAGTGGGGTTAAAGATGTTCATTCGTACTATTAAAAAAGGACCTGACAAATTGTAATTTTGAGCTCGGGTTACTGGAAATCTAATGTCAGAAACAAATCTCAATTTAAAAAAAAAAAAAAAAATTAGGTCAAAACATACATATAAAGCTGGACAAATATTATACAGGAGGGCAAAGAGTTTGATGCTTTAGGGGGGCTGGCTAAAATTTTTAAACGATAAGTTTAAATAAATACATAAATAGTCAAAATTGACTGCAGAAGTGAAGAAATAAGGTTTTAAAGGACTACTGATATATGATACAGAATAACAGTGAGATTTGATGATGGGAGAAGTGAAAAACTGCAATGTAACAAAATGGACATTTGAGATGCTGACTCCATCAATGGGATCTCTTGATCTGTGAGTATCTGTTTTTACAAGAATGATTCACAGACATCATGAAGGTTTGGTGCAGCCACCCATTGCTCCAAAGGATGTAAAAATGAGTTTTAAAGTGAACAGAGATGTTCACAGATTCGAGACCAAAACCAAATTGATGGTATAGAGGTAAGATGACGGCTTTAAAGGCCAGTATAGGAAATTACATCATCAGGGTCCGGAGCTGGAAGTGATGTCGCCAGAACCGGAAGTGACATCATCAATAGGGCCTGACCCAGAAGTGACTTCTTCCGGACCGGAAAGTGACGTCATCATAGGCTCCAGAACCAGGAGTGATGTCATCAGTGGCCCCCGGAAACAGAAGTAATGTCATCAATAGGGCCAGAACCGGAGGTGATGTCTTCAGGACCAGGGCCATCATCACTGGCACCGCAACCGAAAGTGACGTCATTAGTGATTCCGGAACCCTGCAGGATTTCCCGTCAATGGTCTGCAAGAGATTGAGAGAGACAGTCAGCACACCCCGCCACCCCCTGGTCTGGCGTGGAATTATTATCATTTAGGCCCTTTCAGCTGTCTCCCAATCGCACGTGTATGACACTGTCTACTTGATAATGGCTTTGATAGGTTCTTGTAATGAATAAAAGTTTACCTCATGTTGCTTTCTGTTGGGTTTAAAGCTCTTTACTTGTGAAGATTAATTTTATATTATTGTCGTGTAACGCTTATTTCAAAACATTAAATGTAGCGTACTCTGTTACAGTAGTCTACTCAACTGTCTGTGTGGGGTTCTCTAGTTGTAAGAGCCATTTCCTAGTTATGTAAGAATCATAAATGTTTTACTAAATGATAGTGCATAATCTATGGGAGGTTCCTAAAGCCCCCATCAGTTGAATAGAATTGGTATATTCTAGCTATTTCTAGCTTATCTGACTAAACATTATTCTCAGTTAGTGATCAGCCTTGCCATGTGTAAAGTGTAGAGGGCACATGGTTTTAAACCGCGCCTTTCATGCCTCTCGTGCCTTTTGAGCCTTGCGTACCTTGTGTGCGTGTTTTGTATGCTAAGAAACATGTAAGACGAAGCACTTAATTGAACGTGCTGCACTGTACGTTTAAAGCGTACAGAAGAAGAAGTTAAGAATCTTTAAGTATAGAAGAAGAGGTTACGAATCCTTAGGTATAGTGTGGAACTTGACCCGGACACAGACAGGCAGACCCCACAAACGTTTATTATACATTCTATTTGCAGTTAATAAAGTGTTCACAACCCCCAAATCCCCAAAGTCCTGGCCAAAACCACACATTGCCTTCTCTTCTTCAGGCCGCCTCTTTGCCTCCTCCCAGACCTCGTCCTTCTCTCTCCCGACTCCAGTCCTCACACGAAGGGAGGCGGCCCCTTTTATAAGCACCCAGTTGTGCTCCAGGTGTGCTCCGGCAATCTCCCACCGACATGCCCCAATGTGGCGTTAGTGCTGGCTGTATCCCCGGAAGCACTCCAGGTGTCCTTGCTCCTCTTCCCCCCAGCAGTTCCGGGTGTGGCGGAAGTGCTGAGGTCCAAGGCTTCCAAGGCATCCGGGCGGGCATCTGGTGGTGACCACTGGCCCCTTCAGGGTTGAGCTTCAAAGCCCTGTACCCGCAGTCCCCATAGCAACCAGGGTGGTCGCCACCACGTGGTCTGAGGAAGGCATAAGCTCTCCTACGGTCCTCCTGGGTCTCCTGGCCGGGTCGTCCCCCCAGCCACCTGCGACACTTGAAACAACTAAGGTTTACAAGAAAAGCTAAGTTTAGAGAAGATACATTTTTGTTTTTTTTTTTTACTTTAATTCTACGTGTGTAGCAACTTTTTTTCTTTATTCTTATGTGGATTATTTGCATTCAATTTTCACTAAATATTTTGAAATGAACTTTTGGACTGAGACATTTCTTTCGGCAGGCGTTTTACCCGTGGTTGTACTCGCCTTACGCTCCAGCGGCTATGCTAGTCCTGTGGATCTGTGGTGTGTATGAGCAAGTATACAAAAAAAATAAAATGTAATTATATGTACAAATCCTTATAAGCCACCCAACCATCACCCACCCACCCAACCGAGCCACCCAGACAAACCCCAAATGCAAGACCCCCAAATCCCATATAGTCTCCAAGAGATTTCGGACAGCAGTCTTCAAATTAGCTGCTGCATTAGACAAAACATAATAGTGTAACTAAGGAGTTTAAATTTATTCTCGAGTAAAGAACACAATGGATGTTTGATTATATTCCTAAACATGTGTTTAATGGCCCTTACATAGCATTTAAAAGTCTTTATACAAATTTGGAAAAACTACAGCAGACAAATTGAAAACGAGAGTTTAATTAAAAGAAGTCTTCCTAATGCTCGAAACAGATGAAAACATACGTTTTGTGTAATGTTACACATTTGTCGGCCTTTAGTTGTTGGTTACATCATGTTAAAGTCATCTCTTGCAAGATAATGCTGTTTATGTAGGGGATGATGGCTAAATATCTTGTTAAGTGTCAACCTCAAATGGCCTTCATCACCATGGCAGTTACAGAAGTAGTGAGAGACGGTACACACTGACTGCTGGACCATTTATTTCCAGGATGCTGCAGTAGAGGTCTACGCATTGTACGTGTAGGAGTGGGTGGACTGGCGTTCCATCAGGGTTCATGGAAATGATTCTGCCCGACTGAGAGAATGAAATGGAGGCACAACCAGACTGAAGAGACCTTACATATTGTGAAAAGGCGCTATATAGCGCCCGACCCGGCACAGACTACGCAGAGGCACGTGTTCACACTCAAGGGTTCTTTATTTTTATTTCTTCAGCCGTGGGCACACGTCTTCCCCGTGTCCCACAGGCCCAACACAGTCCAAGCACAAATAAACCCACACAAACCAAACTTTCCTGCTCCACCACTCCTCCCAGGCAACCTCGTGCTCTTCCTCCCGATTCTGGCCTCGAGTGGAGGTGGCTGGCCCTTTTTATACCCCACCCAGAAGATTTCCAGCTGGTTGACCACCTGGTCCTAATTGCCCTTCCGGGTGGGGCTGAGAATTCAAGCAGCCAGGCTGCGGAGTCCATACAGCTCCCCCTTGCGGCCACCCAAGCCCCCAACCAGGCTGTGGAGGACTCCATCTCCCATGGAGCCCTGCGGGTGGTTGGGGAATCACCGTCCGCCATGGAGGCTGCCACCAAGTGTCCCGAGGGAGGTACTGAAGTGTCCATGGTGGCTCCCCCAGAATATACACAACAGGGGCGTCCCAGCCGGGCATGGGACCCGGTTGTCCATCACAATGTTTATCCTACTCAGGAGGACCAATTAAGGTATGGACAGTACATTCCCCATAACAAGTGGTGGCAGTGGTCCACTGACCAGGTCCCAGTTTGGACCCCCGTACGGTTGCCTGGGATTTGAAGTGCAGAAGGGCAACCTTTCCTGTTATGGGCGACATCCGTGTGACTCGGAGGTCCTGTCTTCCTGCTGTGGCACCGGAAGTACTTCCAGGTCCGAGATAAAAGGAGGCGTCTGGCCTCACTCGGGTAGTTGGAGTCCAGTGATAGAGGACGAGGCTTACCTGGAGGAGAGAGAAGGAATTACTATACTGGATGGATATTGTGATTCTCTGTTGAAAGAAGAAAATACACTTTATTAGTACTTCAGACGTCGTTTGTGCACTTGTGTTTGGAGTCAAGGGCTTGGGGGAGCCCTGTTTTGGTCAGAGCATTGGGATAGATGGCTGGGACCCTTGCCTATCTGGGACGTCTGGAGAGTGGAAGGATCTGGAGAGAAGCAATATCTCCCCCAGGACACAAGAAGGCAGCTTCCCTGATTGTAGTTAGGGCCGCGGGAGCCAAGCTTGGAGGCTCAACCCAGTTGGGGCCTGTGGCTACCACCAGGGGCCGCCTGGACCATCCTAGAGCCTTGGACTGTAGCAGTTCCGCCACACCAGGAAATACTGCCGGAAGATCATCAGGGAGCACCTGGAGGACATGCGGATGTGACATAAAAGGGGCCGCCTCACTCCATGCGGGGAGCCGGAGTCAGGAGGTAGTGGACAGAGCTTGCGAGTGGAGGAGTGAAGGTGGCAGAGAAGAGAGAAGAAAGAGAGAGAAAAAGAATAAGAACTGAGTTAATGTGTCTGATCTGTGCACTGTAAAGCCTTGAAGAGAAATAAACGGGTGTGCTTTTGGGACTCTGTCTTTCTCTGGGCTGATCTTCCACAGCATATTTGATAAGTAATTAAATACTATCAAAACTGTAAAAAAATGAAAATGTACTAGAAAGCAATGTTTTTAATATAAACAGTAAGTCAAAATGACTCAAATTTGGTCTCCTATCATTTGTCAGATTTCTTATTCTTAAAGTGTCTTTGTGTCCAGCCGGTTGCTATGTCTCTGTTATTTGCCATTTGGCATGGGATTTGTTAAAGCACTGCTAATGCTTATGATGCACCAACTGTTGGATGACAGAGACGTATCTACCGGATGAACACACAGATACACAGACACATGAGCCCTTGTCCTTTTATGTAGGAGGATTAATTTGCAACACTTTTGAGAGATCTGTTTTCAGTTTCATATCAAAAAGTCTCTTTCTGTCGATCAATGTAAAAAAAAAATACAAATTAAATCCACGGGGACAACAATAAAAAGTGAAAACTTTGAAAAGGCTGAATAATTCCTCTAGGCAATGTGGTGGAACGGCTGTAGCTGCATAATGAAAAAGGCAGTAGAGAAAACCCAAGAAGCAGCCAATTGCTACTAATAATAATATCCTACATACTGTATTTGTCTGCCCCACGAAAATAAGAAAACAAATTTTGTGGGCCAAAGAAATAGTTAATGGACAGTAGGGTTAAAGATGTTCAGTCGTACTACAAAAAATCAGGAGTGGTCTCTCCTCGACTTTCTTATATACTGAGATATGGGGATGGATATTTGAGGAGTAAACTGACAATGATTATATTTTTATTTTATTTACATTTGTGAGCTATCCACAACAAATCAAATCAAATTAATAATTTATTGAACAATTATTATAAAAGTAAAGTTAAATAAATTGGATTCTGCAGCTGTATGAATAAAATGTACTAAGAAAGTTACTACCTTAGGTTAATGAAAATAGCCCAAAACTTGTATGCAAAATTTGGTTGACCTAATTGAAAGCGTAATCAAGTTATCATGTTTACATTCACACATACACACAAACAGACAAACATAATTCCAAAAATGATATTTTTGGATTCAGGGATGTCTAAAACTTTGAGATTCATCAAAATCTCGAGGTCAAAATTTTTGGACGATTCCAATACTTTCCTTATACTTCGGATACAAGAAAGTAAAAAAGGACCTGACAAATTTTAATTGTTGGCACAACTTACTGGGATAAGACCTGGTGCAGACTCAGAACCTGCTGGTGAGATTATATCATTAAGCTGCCCTCCGGACATCGGGGAATTTACGAGGAGGTGCTGAAGACGTTGCTGAGGGAAGGATCAGCGCAACGCAGCTCAGCTTAGCATGCTGCCATTATGACCCTCATCTGGAGACGTCGAGTGAAAATGATGATGATATTTGCATTTTTAATTCTAGACACTGTCAGTATTTTTTTTTTTTAATTTAAGGATTACTTAACAGCTCCTCCATTATAATTACAAGGTAAAACACTTGGGTATATGTAATTATTAAGTACGAGGGATGCAGGAGAGAATGAATATATTCAATGTAAGAGGCACAGTGTATAATCTACTGTATGTCTTGTACAAGAATGAATGTTTTTGTCTTCTTCAAGCTGGGATACCCACAGACACATGAGAAGGGGCTTACTAGACCACCAGCCTATACAGACACCCTTGCACCATATGTTTCCTCAGCTAGTGCTTTTAATCCATGTTTTAATCTAACTGGTACACTGTGTCTAAAACCAGCACCCCACTATGTCATAATCAGAAATCTATTTTCATGTAGTAGTAATTGATGTTCTTCTTCTGTTTTATGTAATTTTATTTTATGTTGTCTTTTAGCATGTTTTGTATTTCATGTGCTTTTATGATGTAAAGTGTCTAAGACATTTACTTTGTAAATGGGCACTGAAATAAAATCTTTGAATTTATACTAATAAAAGGCAAAGCCCTCACTGACTGACTGACTGACTCACTCATCACTAATTCTCTAACTTCCCGTGTAGGTGGAAGGCTGAAATTTGGCAGGCTCATTCCTTACAGCTTCCTTACAAAAGTTGGGCCGGTTTCATTTCGAAATTCTATGCATAATGGTCATAACTAGAAGCTATTTTTCTCCATTTACTGTAATGGAGTTGAGCTCGAAAGCCGTGGGGCATCATCACGCCTCTCACGTAATCACGCATTACGTAGAAAACCAGGAAGAGCTCCAAAAAGCGCTGAAGAAAACATGCATTATATAATTAAGAAGGCAGCGAAACAATTAGAAGCGAGCGAGTGACATATAAAACCATATTCAGCGGCTCACGTGAACTGACGCAGTGCGCAGACAAAAAGCAACAGTTCCAAAGAGTGCTGAACAAAAACCGAATTACACTGCTACGCTCAAATAGCTAAACCACACGCCGTGGTGCAATAGTAGAGGCTTTGCCTCTAGCGCTGACGTCCAAGGTTCGATTCCCGAGAGGGGATGCACTGAGTATGTACGCACGCATTTTATTCATTTTACCTTCGCATCCCCTTGGTTTGAGACGTATGAAAAAATATGCGGTTAACGCAGAAAGACAGATCACCAATTGAAGCTTTATGAATAATGGATACTTTATTTGCGATCAATGATTGTTTTGGTAAAGCCATACTCAGTGTATTCATTAGATGAACGGTAAAAAAGTAAGAGCGAGGGGAGGGTAACTTATTGAGGCACACAGGCAAAACCACAATAGCACGCGGGCTCGATGTACTGTAGTGCACATCAACTCGATCTGAATTGCGCGATCACATTCGAAAAAATATATCTTTTCAAGTTCTATTTAGTCCATATGTGTCAAACTCAAGGCCCACGGGCCACATCCAGCCCACGAGATCATTTTATATACTGTATTGTTGTTTATATGGCCCGGGATATGAAGCGCTGGTAACACAATAAACTACAGATCCCATAATGCAGCGCTTCAGCTGCCTTGCCGAACACTTACCGCGTTAATCAAGTCTAGCTTATGATGCTGCAAGTTATTGCGAAGCTAGCCCATATGATGCTGAAGAGAAAAGGTGATTCTGAACAAAGTGCCTTTAAAAACCGATGGGATGCTGAGTATATGGTTACTGACATTGCCGGTAAACTTCTGTGTCTCATTTGTGGAGCTAATGTGGCTGTAATTACAGAATTTAATCTAAGACGGCACTATGAGACAAAACATCAAGATAACCTGAAAGACCTGAATGCAATGCACAAGATACAGAAAGCAGAAGAGTTAAAGAAGAATCTGACACTTCAGCAGATGTTTTTACCCGTGCAAAATCACAAAGTGATTTCAAGTGAAGCTACTTTTATGGGAGACACAAATGCACCAGTGCAACTTGCCCCACTTTCCCTGTTGCCAAGTAATGTTGAACCAAGTCAGCACTACGGTGTTCCCAAATACGCACTTTGCTGATAAACTGAGCGCACTGCGCACTGAGTTCGCACGGCGCTTTGGTGACTTTGAAGAACAAAAAAAGAATTTTGAGTTGTTTTGCAACCCATTTGCTGTCGATGTGGAAACTGCACCTGTGCAGATTCAGATGGAGGTGATTGAGCTGCAGTGTAATGGCACACTGAAGGCAAAGTACGATACTGCACGGCCCGCACAGTTTATTCACTCCATTCCCGCACAAATGCTCCAGCTCCGTCTACATGCGGCTCGAACCTTGTGCATGTTTGGTAGCACATATCTGTGTGAGAAGCTCTTCTCAGTGATGAAGACTAACAAAACAGCACACAGGAGTCGCCTCATTGATGAGCACCTGCAGTCCATCCTGAGAAACACAGAACTTCACACCAAACAAACAAACTTGTTGGGAAAAAAGATGCAAGGCGTCCAGCTCTAAAATGACATAAGAGCAAAGACAACTGAATGATTTGATTTGTTATTGCTGAAAAGAACACATTTTATTTATATTTCCAGGTTTTGTTATGCAGCATGTTCATATTTGAATTTGTATAATTTTGACAGGATATATTTTTATGGAAAGCAAAATCTTTTGGGATATTTAAAATTTAAGTTTATTTTTTATATAAAATTACATAAGAGTAAAGAAATTTGAATGTTTGTTCTTTTAATATTTACTTTATTTCTAACTTAAAATATTATAAGTTATTTAAGGTTTGAGTTGATTTATTCCGGAATAATATTCGGTCGACTAAATAAAAATTCCTTCTATTTAAAATTTAAATAGAACTTGAACAGATATGATAGTTCATAATATCCACGCAGACTTGCACTTAAGAGCGGGAGTCATCAGTTTTAACAAACAGCGTATTGCACTGATACGAAATTGCCTGCCCATTTAAATATTTAGGAATGGATAAATAAATTAAGATTTTGTACAAATAATGTTTTTCATTTTTCTTCCTTCATGGATTCTGGCACCGCCAGCAATATATATATATATGTGTGTGTGTGTGTATATATATATATATGTATATATGTGGATGTATGTGTATATATGTATGTATATATATACAGTATGTATGTATGTGTGTATATGTATATATGTATGGATATGTATATATATATAAATATATGTTTATATGTGTGTGTGTATATATATATATATATGACAGCAACACTCATCACTCATATCAGTGACAAAACAATTACATTGACAATCATGTTACGTTATTTTCAAAATGTTTCCTTTTCTTTTTCATTACTTCTTTAACACACTACTTCTCGCTGCGAAGTGCGGGTATTTTGCTAGTCTATAATTAATATGACAGAAGAAGAGTGTGCTAAACTGTAATATGTCTCGTCATGTCGACTAATTCAGACCAGGGTCTCAAGTAAGTGTTACAACATCAGAAAAACTTTTGATGCGAACAGGTCATTCAGCTCCAAAAACCTCATCAGTCCAAACCACTTAATTCCTCCAAAACAACATCGTGTCAGGTTTTGAAAGTCCCTAAAGTCCTTCTGTCTGCCACACTACGTGGTAACTTATTCCATGTCAATGTCTGTGGTTCATGGTGTGAAAAAAAATTAACATTTGTGTGAAATTTATCCTTAACAAGTTTCCAACTGTGACTGACACAGTCTCGATCTACTGCAATAATTCCCTTCATAATGTTAAATAGCGGCACGGTGGCGCAGTGGTAGCACTGCTGCCTCGCAGTTAGGAGGCCTGGGTTCACTTCCCGGTTCCTTTCTGCGTGGAGTTTACATGTCCTCCCCATGTCTGGGTGAGTTTCCTTCCACAGTCCAAAGACATGCAGGTTAGGTGCATTGACGATCTTAAACTGTGCATGGTGTGAGGGTGTGTGTGCCCTGCAGTGGGCTGGCACCCTGCCCCGGGTTTGTTTCCTGCCTTGTGCCCTTTGTTGGCTGGGATTGGCTCCAGCAGACCCCCATGACCCTGTAGTTAGGATATAGCGGGATGGACGGATAATTTTAAACACTTCAGTCAAGTCTCCTTTTGCTTAACACTAGAATCCCTGAAGCCTATGAATAAACTTGTAATCCCAGGCCACTTTAAATTTCTCTGCACCTTTCCATCCGCAACATTTTTTTTGCAAATGTGTCAATAAGCACAAGCAGCAAACAGCCTGCTATCCCATCATCCCCACCACCACAACTCAATTTGGGCAAAAAGCACTCCCTGCTCAAGTCTGTTAGGTGCCTGGAGTTATAGAGGGTAAATACTACTGTATATCGTTATTTTGAACACATGGATTTCACGTGTGTTCCGTGTCTACGACGATGTGTGAGAAATGCAAGAAATGTTGAACAAATAGCTAAAGGAGAGGTGTGAAGAGATATAAGGGGGACGGAGTTACGAGTTTTATTTGTAGGCTTTGGTATTTCTAGTGTTAAAGAACGGGTTTAATTAACGACAAGAATCTGAGCCTAATGAAGTGAAATTGGTTGGAGTTAACATGCTGACTTAGTTGGCCTTCTGTTAGTTGACTCACTTCACATTTCATTTCATTTTGGGTGCCATTTAAGGAAAAAAATTCAGCAATTCAGAGGAACGATGAAGAAATTCAGGAGAACAAATCTTAAAAAACAAGTCAACTAAAATAAAAGAAAAAGGAGTTAATTAGCAGCAAAAACAAGGTCACTGATTAAGAAAAGGGTTAGAATGAAACCCTGAAGCCAATGCAGCCCTCCAGGATCGGGAGTTTGAGGACAGAGCCTTAAGCTGTGTCCCAGGTAAACACACCTGTCACTGCAGTTACTTAGTCTGGTCAGACATCCAACTCTAGAAAAAGTCCTGGTTGTTCCAAATGTCTTCCATTTTACAGTTACTGAGGCTGTGGTGCTCCCGTTAATGTACAGAGCTTTAGAAGTGGTTTTGTGATCCTGCCCTGATCTTTGCCTCTTCTAAATTTGATGGCGGAGGTATACAGAAAGTACTTTGGACTTCATGGGTTGGTGTTTGTCCTGATATACTGTACAGTATGAATAATGGGACCTCATAGACACAGGTACAGATGTACACATCTAAATAATGTGCAGTCAATTCAATTCGCCTCAGGTGGAATCAAGTACTAGAAACACCAGGAGAAATAAAGCAAAAGGGATATACAGGGCCTGACCACAGTTTGGAGTCTAAACAGTTACAGGAATGAGAGATTTCAGTTTTGTTAATTTTTAATAAGTCTGCTGTGGCCACTAAGGGGTGTTGTAGCACCCCAAATCTTAGATACAACATCACAGAGACAAATTCTGGAACAACAGAAAGATTTATTTTGACAAATACCTTACAAAAAGGCTTCTTTAATAAAGACAATGTCATACAATTCTGCTGCTTCTCTTTTCTTCTCTCCGTCCTCTCCTCCAGAAGAGGTTTGTCCTCCTTCCACCAGAGTCCAACTTTCCTGGATGAAATGAAGCTGTTCTCTTATGTCAGACCAGGGAGTACTTCTAGTGTCAGGGCACAGCCTGATGGAAGCAATCCCTGTTCAGTCGGATGTCCCATAAAGTAGGGATGATAATGAATCCCTGAAACAATCCTTAGTTGCACCCCCTTTAATCTGAAAAGGCTGCCCTATGGGACTACAGCTCCCAGCATGCCTTGCTGTTCTCCATACAGGTAGTGTTACCCAGAGAGGCTGCCAGTAAGTGTACTGGGGGATTGCGTAATCCTGCCAGGTTGTCTACCCCTGATCTTCCACTACACTGGCCTCCTAGTTGGGTATTGTTCCTTGGTCCAACCCTGCCAGAATGCCATGCCAATGCATTCAATGCCACACTGGCATCTTCTGACTGTCCTTTGCCTGAGGCAGAATACATTTTGCTCTGTTCCTTGTGCGGTTGAAGAGCTGGCCTCCTGTTCAAGTAAGAAACCATGACCCATCCCATCCAGGATGCCTGCCCTTGTGTGCCATCCATCACATTACAAACATTTATAAAAAATCTTACAATTCTGGGTTATTGAGTGTAGATTGATTGGCATCGAAGGTAAATTTATCCAATTAAAGTTAAATCTGCAATACAGTAAAGTGTGCAGAAAAAAGTCTGAAAAGGTTCTGAATACTTTCTTAATCCACTGTATATGCAAACATTAAAACAAGAGAAGCAGATTAGTTTGGAAGAAATGTGTATTTAATGTGGCACTGACTGAGTTTTTCTTCTCTTGGTTGATTTCTTTTTCCATCCCATACTTTTGTGACATTTCATTTTTGAAAGCACAAGCAAAGGGAAAAGAAAATCAGACACAGCTCCACTTGTGTCTTTCCAGCATAAAATTGATGAAAGTGAAACTCGGAAAACCAAAAGCAACTTTTATGTTACACTGGTGCCACCTGCTGGATGTTTCTTAACCCTACAACATTTTATCAAAATCACACTTAATAATTACTAATTTTTTTAATGCTGAATACCAAACCAGGATTTTCTTTTCAAAAAAATATCTTAGTATTTTTGTTTGCGGCCAACAATTAATTAAAAATAGAGCTGCAGCCCATCTTTGTAGTGGGTCACTGGGCTGTAAAGCACACAACTGCTGGCTCATTTTTTCAGCCCTGACTTATTGCGAGATTATGATTTAGTCTTCTTTCTCACCAACAGTTTATGGTAATTGCTAATTAGAGATAAACTGGGATCATCTTGTCACTGGCTAACGTTGAAAATGCTGTAACATTAAAGAGGAAACAGAATTGAAGATGACACAACATTCTGAAACCTGCTTAACATGAGTCAGGGGTGCAGGAAAGCGGCAGCATCAGGAACAAAGAAGGAACCAACCACATTGCAAATTTCGCAGCAATCTAAAATTATTTTTATGGAATAGTTGGTCTTTGGCGAAGCGCCGAGTGGTCAGTTTTTATGGTAAATATATAATCAAGCCCCAAAAAGGTGCAGCCTCTGATTGGGTGTGGGTGAGTGTGAATGCAATTTGCTGAGTATTTAATTGAGGTGCTCACTGACCGTGACTCAGTCACTTGTAGAAGAGGGCAGATGGGTCAGACACCTCAAGGGTGCTGTGGAGGAAGCAACCCCTCGCACCAGCATCCAATTAGGTATAAGAGGAGCCTACAGGGCAGAAACTAAAGGAAGAATACTACACTTACCAGTGAGAGTAATGGAAGAGAAATCATGCAGGATGGAATGGAGATTAAGAGAGAAAGGAGAGAAAGTGAGCTTCAATGCCGCAGGACCTTGAGGCTGAGGAGAGATCACCAGGGAGTAGGAGTGGCCCAAAATGTGGTGACTTCCACAGACGCTGAGGAACAGCCGACAAAAAATGTGTGCAATTCGACATGAAGCCCCGTGATTGCCGAGAATATGATGGATATGACCGTTGACTGCACCTGTCGGTTGGACTCCTTTGCGGTTGCCAGATCCCATATGGGGTAAGCTAAGGAGATGCCAGCTTGGAGAGCATTGAAGCTCAGCTCTGTAGGGACCCGTGGTCACCACCAGGGGCCACCCCAATGCCTGGAGGACCCTGGACCTCAGCACTTCTGCCACACCTGCAGCCGGCACTTCCACCACAATGGGGCGTGCCGGTGGAAGATTGCCGGGAAACACCTGGAGCACATCTGGGTGTCTATAAATCATGCAATGGTTAGAGTTGGGTAGAAGACGAACGAGGTCTCTGGAGGAGGCAAGGAGGCGGCCTGAAGAGTGAGAAGGCATTGTTGAGGGCCTGGACTTTTGAGGATGATTTGGTGCTGTGGCACTGGGGTGTGTGTGTTCACTATTGTAAACAGTTGTAAAATAAACGTGTTGTAGTGCATATAATCATGTCTACCTGTCTGTGTCCGGGCTGTTCCCCACTATAGATAGATAGATAGATAGATAGATAGATAGATAGATAGATAGATAGATAGATAGATAGATAGATAGATAGATAGATAGATAGATAGATAGATAGATAGATAGATAGATAGATAGATAGATAGATCTTTATTGTTATTGTCACTTTTACAAAGGAACAACAAAATTGATGGTGCAGTCGACTCAGTGTGAGGCATAAGAGTTAAAAAGACAAGAAGCAAGAAAATAATAACAAACCGAATAGTAATAAAAGTACTTTACAAAATATACAAATTGCACTGGTTGACTTAAGGTCTGTATTGCACATTGGGAGAATGATATGGAGCAGTTTTACTTGAGTTCAGGGCCATGATTGCTTTTGGATAAAAGCTGTTTTTAAGGCGGTTTCTCCTTTGTTTTCATTGCTCTGTATCTCTTGTCTGATGGTAAAAGCTGGAAGAGGCAATCACCGGGATGTGATGAATCCTGTGAAATGACTATTTATTTTTGCGGCACCGGGAGGTGTAGATTTTGTTCCAGAGTGTGAAGGGTACAGCCAATTGTTCTCTCCGCTGTCCTGATGACCCTGTGGAGCGTTTTCCTTTCTGAGGAAGTGCAGCTGCCATCCCACACACACAGTCCGTACGTAAGCACACTCTCGATGGAATAGTGATAAAAGGCAAGGAGAAGATTTTTGGGGAGATGGTTCTTTCTGAGAATTCTCAGAAAATACAGTCTCTGTTGCACCTTCTTCAGCAGCTCCTTGGTATTGGTGCTCCAGGTCAGGTTATCCTCCAGCTCAATGCCCAGAAACCTGAACACCAGGACCCTCTCCACACAGGCCCCCCAATGATGAGTGGCTGGATGTCAGTTTTGTTTTTTCTAAAGTCAATAACAAGCTCCTTCTTTTTTGTGGTGTTGAGGAGCAGGTTATTGACTCTGCACCACTCTGACATATATATAGTATGATGATACCAAGCTAGGTGGATTATGGCAGATAATCTTGTATCTTCTGAATTATTACAGAAGGACTTGGGCAGCATACAGGCTTTAGACAAATTTGTGGACAATGAATTTTAATGTCAGTGAATATAAAGCATTAAATGTAGGTTTTAAAAATGTGAGGTTTAAATACACACCTCAAAATCTCTCTCTTAGTGGTCTCATCACTATCAACTGGCAGACAGTGTTCAGAAGCCATTAAGAAGCCTAACAGAATGTCAAGTTATATAGCGCCTTGATGTGTGCAGTACAAGTCACAGGAGGTTCTGCTGAAGCTTCATAACACACTGGTGAGGCCTCATCTGGAGTACTGGGTGCAGTTTGGGTCTCCAGGCTACCAAAAGGACATAACAGCACAAGAGAAGGTCCAGAGAAGAGCGACTAGTCTGATTCAGGGCTACAGGGGATGAGTTATGAGGAAAGATTAAAAGAGCTGAGCCTTTACAGTTTAAGAAAAAGAAGATTAAGAGGAGGCCTGACTGAAGTGTAAAAAATTATGAAGGGAATTAGTCCAGTGGATTGAGACGGTGACTTTAAAATGAATTCATCAAGAACACGGGGACACAGTTGGAAACTTCTTGTTGGTAAGTTTCACACAAATATTAGGGAGTTTTTCTTTACGCAGAGAACCAGAGACACATGGAATAATTTACCAAGTAGTGTGGTAGATAGCAGAACTTTAGGGACCTTCAAAACTCGATTTGATGTCATTTTAGAAAAATTAAGAGGATATGATTAGCAATCTTTGTTGGGCTGAATGGACTGTTCTTGTCTAGATTGTTTTAACGTTCTAATCAAGGCTATTCAGACCATCTATACAGACTCTAAAAGTGCTGTCATTGTGAAAAGTAAATGCTGAAAAGAATTTGCCATTACAACTGATTTTCAGCAAAGTGATACACTCACACCTTTGCTCTTCATCATAGTCATGGCTCCAACAATGATGGATGGATTCCCTCAGAACCCTAAATCCAAAGAGGACTGTTTCATTTATGTTAGGTAGAATGCCCAGAGGGGACTGGGGGGTCTCATGGTCTGGAATCATTACAGATTTTATTTTTTTTCTCCAGCCGTCTGGAGTTTTTTTTTTCTGTCCACACTGGCTATTGGACCTTACTTACTTAACTCTTATTCTGTGTTAATTAATGTTGACTTATTCTATTTTCTTACTGTGTCTTTTATTTTTCTATTCTTCATTATGTAAAGCACTTTGAACTAAATAAATGTTGTTTTTGTTGTTGGATTTTGTTCTCAAATGCACTGAAGCCCAACGCATACAAAATGCAGTATCTGGATTTGACACCAAACCAAGACAATAAAGTTGATATTCAGCTCATTCCATCTTCGACTTTGTCTGTGCTGACGTATTGCTTTATTTGAAGGAGACATGGAAAGAGCACAATCCCAACTTACATAATAGCTAAATTAGCTACAGAAGTAAGTTTTGAAAGTCAAAATCAAAAATATAGTAGCATATTATCAATCAACAGTCAAACTCCAATATGGAACACGAAGAACAACAAATATTGTGGGTTGATAATTTCAAATATCTAGGATCACTGGTAACTTTGAGTGAATGAGACATCAAAATATGGAAAGGCCCAAGCCAGGAGTGCCTTCTAGCAAATGAAAAACGTATTTCACTTGTTAATCATCACTCAGTCAACATTAAGGAACAAAACTTTCAAGCAGCATGCCCATCCGTACATTTTAATAGAAGTGAGAGTTGGATCTTTACTGAAAAGCTTGCAAAAAAAACCCGAAGTTTTACCTTTTACTTTTCCAGAATCTTCCTCCACATCAGATGCTTGAATAGAGAAAAAATGAAAGAGCCATTGATTTATGTCATATAGCCATGGCAACTCAGATTCATCAGACACAAACAACCAAGCTTATTAACTAATATGTTCTCTACAGGAGGAGACCAGACCAGGACCCTCATACAGCACCTACATCAGCAAACTAGTAAATCACGATGTGCCGCCATCATTCTGTGAGGTACAGGAAATGAATGCCTATAAAGAAAAGTGGAGAAAGATTATGAATTTCTGCAAAACCACCATATTTGCAGTAAAGAAGTGATGAGGATTATCTTTTGGATTTTGAGAGGATTCTTTTGAACGCGCCTTTGGTGTGTCTGCCTTAATATTGTAATAGGTTATTTTACTGGCATTTTTGTAGTGATAAAGTATAAAACAAAAACTTTTCACTTTACTTCCTTATGTTGTTTAATAAGAATGTATTACAAAAGCTTTGAATGTTCTAGATTTGCTGATTACAGAACAAGTGAACACCAGAGGGAAAAAAAGTACTTGAGGCCTCATCAGCAGCTACATTAGCAAGGTCTGGAGAGGTGGAAAAGTCAAGAGAAGTGACCACAAGTAGAATGCTAATTGGTGTAAGGTTCAAAATCATAGGTTGTGTCTAGACACGATTGGTTAAGGGGTTAAATAGAGGGTCCCAGATGTAGGACACACCCATATTTCACACCTTGCTTGTAGGTCCTCACCACCATCATAACCTCTCCTTCAATAGTAACCTTTGGAAAATGTCTGCAGATGATGTAAGCTGGTGTGGAACTAAAGTCTGATGTGTACAGGATGAACTGGAATGGAAGCCAACACTGTCTTCACTGGGGCAACGGAACTTTATAAAGCCATTTCTCATACGCAGATGTGCAATCATGCAGACTGGCATCTATCAGTCACTGTGACTGTTAAATCAGAAATTTTCTTTCATTTTAGTAATTCTGGTGTGAGTTAAGACCTTATTGTAAGTACTGTATATGCAGTATGTTAATGTATCTATTTACGTTTCTCCGGAAGAAATAGATAGATAGATAGATAGATAGATAGATAGATAGATAGATAGATAGATAGATAGATAGATAGATAGATAGATAGATAGATAGATGGATGAGAGGCACTATATAATAGATAGATAGATAGATAGATAGATAGATAGATAGATAGATAGATACAGTGGTGTGAAAAACTATTTGCCCCCTTCCTGATTTCTTATTCTTTGCATGTTTGTCACACAAAATGTTTCTGATCATCAAACACATTTAACCATTAGTCAAATATAACACAAGTAAACACAAAATGCAGTTTTTAAATGATGGTTTTTATTATTTAGGGAGAAAAATCCAAACCTACATGGCCCTGTGTGAAAAAGTAATTGCCCCCTGAACCTAATAACTGGTTGGGCCACCCTTAGCAGCAATAACTGCAGTCAAGCGTTTATGCGATAACTTGCAATGAGTCTTTACAGCTCTGGAGGAATTTTGGCCCACTCATCTTTGCAGAATTGTTGTAATTCAGCTTTATTTGAGGGTTTTCTAGCATGAACTGCCTTTTTAAGGTCATGCCATAGCATCTCAATTGGATTCAGGTCAGGACTTTGACTAGGCCACTCCAAAGTCTTCATTTTGTTTTTCTTCAGCCATTCAGAGGTGGATTTGCTGGTGTGTTTTGGGTCATTGTCCTGTTGCAGCACCCAAGATCGCTTCAGCTTGAGTTGACGAACAGATGGCGGACATTCTCCTTCAGGATTTTTGGTAGACAGTAGAATTCATGGTTCCATCTATCACAGCAAGCCTTCCAGGTCCTGAAGCAGCAAAACAACCCCAGACCATCACACTACCACCACCATATTTTACTGTTGGTATGATGTTCTATTTCTGAAATGCTGTGTTCCTTTTACGCCAGATGTAACGGACATTTGCCTTCCAAAAGTTCAACTTTTGTCTCATCAGTCCACAAGGTATTTTCCCAAAAGTCTTGGCAATCATTGAGATGTTTCTAGCAAAATTGAGATGAGCCCTAATGTTCTTTTGCTTAACAGTGGTTTGCGCCTTGGAAATCTGCCATGCAGGCCGTTTTGCCCAGTCTCTTCTTATGGTGGAGTCGTGAACACTGACCTTAATTGAGGCAAGTGAGGCCTGCAGTTCTTTAGACGTTGTCCTGGGGTCTTTTGTGACCTCTCGGATGAGTCGTCTCTGCGCTCTTGGGGTAATTTTGGTCGGCCGGCCACTCCTGGGAAAGGTTCACCACTGTTCCATGTTTTTGCCATTTGTGGATAATGGCTCTCACTGTGGTTCGCTGGAGTCCCAAAGCTTTAGAAATGGCTTTATAACCTTTACCAGACTGATAGATCTCAATTACTTCTGTTCTCATTTGTTCCTGAATTTCTTTGGATCTTGGCATGATGTCTAGCTTTTGAGGTGCTTTTGGTCTACTTCTCTGTGTCAGGCAGCTCCTATTGAAGTGATTTCTTGATTGAAACAGGTGTGGCAGTAATCAGGCCTGGGGGTGGCTACGGAAATTGAACTCAGGTGTGATACACCACAGTTAGGTGATTTTTTAACAAGGGGCAATTACTTTTTCACACAGGGCCATGTAGGTTTGGATTTTTTTCTCACTAAATAATAAAAACCATCATTTAAAAACTGCATTTTGTGTTTACTTGTGTTATATTTGACTAATGGTTAAATGTGTTTGATGATCAGAAACATTTTGTGTGACAAACATGCAAAAGAATAAGAAATCGAAGGGGCAAATAGTTTTCACACCACTGTAGATAGATAGATAGATAGATAGATAGATAGATAGATAGATAGATAGATAGATAGATAAAACTATGGGTAATACAAAATCAAGACTACTCATAAACACACCTCTAAAACACCTAACAAGCCTGAGTATACAAATGAGCATTTAGCCTGGATTTAAAGCATTCAATGGTGCAGGCTGATCGAACATGGAGAGGAAGACTATTCCACAATCTGGGCCCACTTTGGGACTGTGACCCGACATTTGTGCGATAGACACATGAGTGCCAGATAATATAGCGCCGATTAAAACGCGGTGTCAAAATCGCGGCGACAAAAATCGCGAAAGTTTAATTAAATATGAATTACTAGTTTAAAGCATATATAACAATGTTTATTTTAGAAGTCAATATTATGAGACGCGGCATGCCATCAGCACGGCATGCAGATAGTCCTTAAGATCACACCCTGCATATGTAGGAAGAATTGCAGCAAGACGTCTTGATAGTTGAGCGTATTTAGACTTGCTGGCTGCCTGACTGCTGGTAATTCCGCTTTGTATACGACGCGTTATGCCAACCCTTGACTGAGTTATTTGTTCGCGGCATGCCATCAGCAGTTATAACAGTTCTAACCTAGCACATAATGTGTACATAATGCGCACGTACGCGTCCCACTCTCTTGGCCTCTCTCGCGAATTTGTCGTGAATATTTTGTCGGCGCGCATTTGTTGCGGGTTTGTCGGCGCTCATTTGTCCATCGCGGTTTTATCGGGGCTCATATGTCTATCGTGCTTTTGACAGTGAACCATTTGGACAGAAAGCAGCAGCTTATCGGCTGACCTCAAAACTCTACAAGGACAGTAGGGGTTGTTACACTAGATGGCGCTATAGCAGCACTTAACCCAACACACAGACACTGACAACACAAGTTAAAAGCACCAAGAAATTGTTTAATCTTCTTTTGCCTTCTTATGCAGTGCCCAAAGCACCTCCACCACAATAAAAAAGTAATTATAACAAGAATACACACACAATAAGCACAATATTTTCTCCTCCACTCCTTCCAGCAAGCTCTGTCACACACCTCCTGACTCTGGCTCGCTTGCTGGGTCTTCAGTAGTCCTTTATGTAGTCCTTGACCCAGAAGTGCTTCAAATTCTCCTGTCCACATAACTTGCCAGCACTTTCAGGTCAGATGGATGACTTGAGGTTTTCTTCAGCCCGGAAGTTTTTCTGTCCTTCTGTCTCCATGACTTTGCTGTACTTCCAGGCTATGCAAACAGTAGGGACTCCCCAGTCTCCCTGCAGTGTCTCCTGGCGCCACACATGGTACCCAGCAGGGCTGTGTTGCCAAACTCCTAGTCTCATAGTGCCCTGTGGGCATCCGGGACACTGCTGCAGCCCAGGGAAGCTGCCATCTATCATCCTGGTGGAGACAGTGCTTCAGATAAGCTGCCTTCCCCCATCCTTCCATTACTGGGGCATCCCAGCTGGGATAAACTGCTGGCCTTTCCTTACAGGGTGTAAGAGGTCAATGAGGTAAGCTGGAGCTAACCCGTTCAAACACATTAAAATAGTTGGGGTACTGTGGCATGATTTCTTTGTTTTTCTTAGCAGACGTGTGGCTGCATTTTGCACAAGCTGAAAACAAGGAAGTGTAATCGGACTAACCCCAAAATAGAGCCATTTACAATAATCCAGATGAGAAGAAATAAAGGCATGGATTAATGTCCTAAAATCTCCAAAACATGTGCCTTACTTTGCTTGAAACTCTTAGACCAGGGGTGTCAAACTCCAGTCCTAGTGGGCCTCAGTGGCTGCAGGTTTTCATTCTAACCATCTTCTTCATTAGTGACCTGTTTTTGCTGCTAATTAACTTCTTTTGCCTTAATTATAATTAACTTGACACAGACCCCTTAGTTGTCTCTTTTTCCTTAATTAGCAGCCAAACAATAACGAGACACACAACAAGCAGCCACATGACCAGCTCACCTGTGCCCATCACACAATAGCAGAAAATAAAGAAAGGTGAAGGTCTCAGTAAGGCTGATCTCTCAGGTCACCAAAACATCTTGACGGTGATCTTAGAAAAAACAGAAAATCCAACAGTTTTGGGAATGTCTGCTGTGGCAGAATGAGAGCAGCAACAGGCCGTGGAATTAAATAACGAGTTTAATTAACAGCAAGAGTCGGCTTCTAATTAAGAGATTGGTTGGAGTGAAATTGGTTGGAGTTTGAAATCCCAGTTTAGCTGGGGGGTATTTTTCGTACGTGGATTACTCGCTTAGCCGGATGTAATTGTTGACGATTTGGCCAGATCCTGGATCTGTCGGTTTTTCGAAACTCTTGCTGGAAGTGTTGTCATAGCAACACATCCTAATCCTCAAACCTGCTCGGAGCAGAGAATATTGTACCTCAAAGATTTATTAGCTCCTTATATTCGAAGTCAAACTCGGCGAAGTCTATTGAAAAGTGCAGTTTGCCAGGCAATTCATAAAGTCTTTTTGGCTCTGAAACATTTCCTTCGGGTTTTCATATTGTTTCCTGGACACCTGCATGTGCAGACCATAAAAGAGGCGTTTCATGCCATTGCAGGTAGGTAATACACAGGAAAAAACCCCAACAGTTCCATAAAGAATCTCACAATCAGCCTAACATTCTCATTACCTAGGATTTCCAAATATGATTGGGGTACTGGATTGTACGCAGATCCGAATAAAGGCCCCATCAGGTCCAAATGAGCCAGATTACGTGAACAGAAAAGGCGTCCACAGTATTAACGTGCAGGTAATGTCACTTTTTGAAGAGTTGAAAGTTGACTGCATCTGAGTTGTTTCATTTAAAATTCATTGTGATAATGTACAGAACCAAAATTAGAAAAAAGTGGTCTCTGTCCAAATATTTATGGACCTAACTGTAAGTGACTCTAGATGACAGGTTTTGTTATTGACAAGACACAATTACTAGCCATCCATTGCTTAATATCATTTAGGCAGTCAAACAGGCATTTCAGTGCATCCGGGCTACTAGATCACAGAGGAAGGTACGACTGTGCATCATCAGCATAAAGGAGGTAAGACGCTCCCTGCTTTTTTCATACAATGAAAATAATATACAGCTAAACACTGACCCCTTGTGGTACACCATACACAAATGGGGCAGGGTCAGATGATGATCAATTAAAAGAAACTGAAAAAAGTTGTCTTTTCCAAATAGTAAGTGAACCATTTGATAGCGGAGCCTGAAAATTTTCCAGTCGCTCTAGACAAATGTGGTCAAAAGCAGCCCTGAGATCTAACAGCATTAATACTGTGCAGTCTTTAGAATCTACTGACAGCAACAGAACCTTTGTGACTTTGATAAGTGCAGACTCAGTACAGGCACAGCTTGTCCACTGCATCCTTTGTTTACTCTCTAGTGAATGCCGAAGAGTGGGCACCCTGTACAGCAGTCTACTAAGGGACATGCCTAAATCTAATTATTCTTCCACATTATCTATCTATCCATCTATCTTGACCGGTACCCTAAACACTCAGATAAAAACAAACCGCAGAATCACAAGTTCACAAAAAGAAGTTCCTATCTAAGCAAAATGCCTACATGATTTTATCAACTGACAATTCTCTTTCAGTTCAGTCCAGTTCATTTCTTTACGTTCCTTTCCTTTTCCACCTTCACTCCTCTCTGAGCAAGTCTTGTCCACCTCATCACAACTTTGACTGCAGGATGAAGCAGAGCGGCTGCTTTTCATCATAAACCCTGGAGTACTTCTGATACCACCTGGAAGCACTTCCAAGTCCTCTCCATAACAGGGGAGACTTCTCCCAAAAGTTCCCTCTAGCAGTACCCGAGAACACCAATAGGAGTGTCCAGCAAAAGTACAACTCCATGTAGTCCTACGGGTGTCCAAATGGGAGCCACGCCATAGGGACACTGCCACCTGGAGTACTGGGGGAACACAAAGCCTCAGCCTCTGACATTCTCTCATAACATCCTCTTTACCAGAAAAGGTACCACTAACCAACCAACCCAGTTGGGATGCCCATCAATCCATATCCTTCTTTAATCATGGTTTCCTGGCCAGATAAGGAACTATCCACTATGACCAGATTGGCAGTTAGCCTGTGTCTTCTGTGACACTATCTATCTATCTATCTATCTATCTATCTATCTATCTATCTAGACAGGGCCTAAAAAACACAGGATACCATATATGCATCTCAATTTATTAATCTTCCCTTTCTCAAACACTGTAGTGTTTATGGTGTGAAACACTCTGTAGAAATCAAGAAACGTGATTGTCACAGCAATGCCAGCTTTGTCCAGTCCTTTTAAAGAAAGGATTCCTGATGATTGGCTTTACAGTGCAGGAGGAATTTCATTTGGACACAAATACATAAACACATTAAGGCCAGCTGTGCCAAGCTGACTGTCTATTTCTTTGCACAGCAATATTTAATAATAATAATTCTTTACATTTATATAGTGCTTTTCTCACTACTCAAAGCGCTTTCCACACAGGGAGGACCCAGGAAGCAAACCCACAACTTGGCAAGCATGAATAACATAGCTCCATAGTTTGGAATTTATTAACTAAATACTAAGTAACAGAAAAAAAGTAAACACATTTACTAGCCCAGTGGTCTCAAACTCCGGTCCTGGAGGGCCGCACTTGCTGCAGGTTTTCATTCTAACCCTTTTCTTCATTAGTGACCTGTTTTTGCTGTTAATTAACTTCTTCTGAATTAATTTTAATTGACTTGTTCTTGAAGACTCAGCCCCTCAATTGTTTCTTTTTCCTTAATTACCTGCCAAACAATAATCATACAATATGTGAAAATAAAGAAAGGTGATGGTCTCAGGAATGCTGATCTGCTCATGTCCCCAAACAGGGCTCTTAGGAAAGAGAAAATCAACAATTTCAGAAATGTCTGCCATTACACAATGAGAACAGCAACAAGCCATGAAATTAAAGAACGGGTTTAATTAACAACAAGAATCAGAGCCTAATTAGGCAACTGATTGGAATGAAATTGGTTGGAGTTTGAGCCCCTGACTTAGTTGATCTTCTGTTGGCTCACTCACTTCGCGTTTCATTTCTGTTTGGGTGCCATTTAAGGAAATAAATGAAGGAATTTAGAGGAATGATGAAGAAATTCAGGGAAACAAATCTTAAAAGAGAAGTTAAAATTAAAGGAAAAGGAGTTAATTAGCAGCAAAAACTGTTACAAAAGGAGTTAGAATGAAAACTGCAGCTACTGCAGCCCTCTGAGACCACTGGACTAAAGAAACCAGAACTTGTGATGCATGGACCCCACTAAAATAATATGGATGCTTCAGCAGAGACATCTTTTTAGCTCTGTGAAGTTTGTACAGCAGTAGGGATCCTGCTGCGATTTCCAAACATTTGGCAAAATCGACATGCTGCTTCCGTAGCATTTAACAACTGACTGGATTGTACTGTCTTTGAAAGAAATTTCAGGATTTTTGTTACAAATGTGAAGTCATTCTGACCTATTATTATTATTCATTCCATTTTAAAAGAAAGGAAAACAAAAGAATAATAAAAAGAGTCTTTTCTTCTGCTCTCCATTATTACACATTAGTCAATATTTATTCACACTTGTTATATATAAATGTCTACGCATGGAAGTGTTTGTATCTGTCTGTCCGGCCCGGAAGTGTGAGGCGGCCAAGAAGCGTGAGGGTACAGAATGAAGCTCAAAGAAAGCGACTCTGTCAACGATAAAAGATAAACTGGCTTAGATGTTTTTTATAATAGAGAGATATATAATATCAAGAGAAGCGTTTCTCAGTTAAGCCAATTCATATCAACCCAAAGTGAAATCTAACCCTAACCCTAATTTGAGAGAGGAATAGACACTTTACAGATGCTTTGTAAGAATTATGAAGACCCAAAGAAGTGTTTTAAGGTCTTGTTACATAATGGTACATGAGTAATAGATGTATTTTTGCCGTACCTAAACTAAAATGCTACCGGTTATTTTTTCCCTTCTTGCCTCTTGAGCCTCAATTCATCTCTTTGTCAATCCCATCTCCTCTGCTCACCACTTTGGCCTGCTCAGTAGATGGAGACACTAGCGAGCATGATCAAACGTTTTTGGCTCTTGTCCCCACCACCATCCTTCAGCATACATGAAGAACTGACAAGCTCTGCTTCTTATTCCCATCATAATCCTTCAGCGTACATGGAAGAACAGTCAGAGAAATTCCAATCAATTTCCAAATGCTCAGCAGGAGCTACCCTACCACTGGAGTGCTGTTCCTCTTGCTCTGCATGGGGCATCCTAACCAACATGCCTTTCTTCCTTTGCACCAGCTCAATCTGATCCTATCATTGCTTCTTCTCCTCTTCTTTATTTTTTTTTCTCTACCCATTTTCAAACTTCTGGTCATTTCCTCTTTTTTCCCCTCATCTCAGACCCCTTTTACATCCTCTGAGTGCTGGTGTGCCAAATGATCAGCGGAGCATTAATGAGGGAAAGCTGTGCCTTTATAAATGTTACATGCAGTTCACCAAGTCCCTCATCAGATCTTTGTGGTGACTCGGCATTCCTCTCACACTCCTGCACTAATGGGGTCTGAGCTGCTCCATTGTTTTTCTAAAAACCCTGCAGTGCCATTCACACCCGACACACTTCACCACAAGGAGTAAACATGGCCACTCCACTTCTCATTTGTATCAAAGAAGGGCAACGAGCAGTTATTGACTTTTTATGGGCTGAAGTTGTACCGAGACTGAAATACATAGAAGGATTTTTGCATAATATGGAGACAGTGTTTAACCACATCGGCATGTTAACACTAGAATTACCAGAGCCTACGAAAAATCTCGTAGATCTGTCCCACCTTAAATCGCTTCATAAAACCGTTCTCACCTCTCCGCCAGTCTCCTTTGTCCTGTAAATGTGCCGATAAAAACAAACTGCAAGCAGCCGGCTATTCCATCCCCCCACCGACTCAGAACGTGCACGAACTTCTCTCAGCTCATGCGTCGATTATCTGGGAGTGCAGTGGAGTTTTAAAGTGGAAATAATAGATTGTTATTTGGAACATATGCATTTCATGTCTGTTCCATTTCTACAATAATCTGTGTAAACACAATGTTAAAACAGAAACTTTTTCATATTTTAGTAATACATCTTACAAAATGTAGACATAAACTATAAAATGTGTGAAGCCTGACAGCCAAAGAGAAAATAAACACTTTCATAAAAGGTTTAAGACTTTTACAACTGCTTCCGTGGTGTACTGGTAAGATTTTGTCACTTAGAGCGCAGCAGACTTGCTGTATTTCAAGAGATCTGAGATCGATTCTCCGCTGGAGAGAAAATTTATTTATTTTTAACCTTCACCATTCTGCCTGCCTGAACTCCCTTTCTATCTATATAGTAATAACAGTAATTTTATTATTATATAGGAGCTTCCCTGTCTGCCTATCATATAGTGCCTTTCCTTCCTACCTATCTATATATCTATCCTCTTAGCTGTTTTTATATATCTATTATACAGTGCCTTCCCTATTTATTTATATATCTAGTGCCTTCTCTGCCTGTCTGTCTGTCTGATTGCATATAGCGCTGAACTTACTGCTCTGTACTATTCTGTCCTCTGCATGTCCTGGAGTACAAAAGAAACAGCACCATACAGCAACATGTGCGAAATGGCAAGATCAGGGTAAAAACATGCGGTCACTGATTACAAACCGCAAGATGAATGAAAGAGACAATATATGTAAAAACATCATCGCACTAATGCAATATTATTTGAAAACGAATAGCGCCAGATCGGGTTTGAATATGCGCCCGATCTGACACTGTTCATTTTCAAATAATATTGCATTTACTGTGCGTTGAAACTGCTGCACTGAATAAGCTGAATTCTGTAGTAGCGTCAGCGTGTATTCAAACCCGATCTGACGCTGTTCGTTTTCAAATAATATTGCATGTACTGAACAATTTTAGAATAAAAACATACACTTGATTTCAGTCAGTCTGTAAGAGCCAGTGTAAATTTCTTGATAATTGTAAAGGTTAGCTTTTTTTTTTAATTCAGTTCCATTCTCTCAGTCGCGTTCGCGATACCCCCCCACCCCCATCTGATACTGCTGTTTTCACATAAAGACGCGCTATAACTCAAATGTGATTTATTTGGAGACGCGCTATACTCGAATGTTATTTATATAGGGGAAAAAGTACAATGTCAGGTGCTCATTCAGTGTAATAGGAACCATAGCACAGAGAGATGTGTACACTGCAACAAGTACACATGTCGTGAATGTAGGAAGGGTGTGTGGGAATCTATATATATAATTCACTAAGGCAAGACAACCATGGAAAGCACTCCGGAAGGGGCGTGGATTCACTGAGCCGCCGACAAGTAAGACACCGATGTCGCACGCAGGAAGGAGCCACGCCCACCAACTCCAAGACCATTGGATACGACGATAACTTACAGAGCCACGCCCACCAACTCGGACGCGACGACACAGAAAGAACAGCGTCATTTATATTTGTCTGTTGTAGAGGCCACATGCACCTGCACGTTGACTGTTCATAAAGGCATGTTTCTCGCGGAGGTAAATCGCCATATGCAGTGTGTAAAACTGTTTGCAAATTGTATCCCATGGGATCTTTAAAACAATCCTTTACAACTGAGGTTAAAACACAATGAAGTAAGCAGTCTTTAAAAACCGAGTTTTCGGTTACGACGCACGACCGCGTGTACCATAGCAAACTGTTTTACACGCTACATACAGCAATTCACATCCGCGACAAACATGCGTCTTCTTAGATGCTCCTGCAGAAATACGGAAGACGTTTCCCTGCCCACTAACATTCCTTTTTCACCGACCCGCTTCTAATCTCACTCTCTAGGCATTCACACTGCCTGCCCATGTGCCTGGACGCAAAAACTCACCTACCACCCAGTTAGCCCCTTTCGTCTGTGCTAGGTGTCCACATGCACGCCTAAGCCACATTGACTTTTATTATTCTTTTCGGTTTCGACACCCAACCGCGTCCACCATGAAAAACCATGTCACAGGAACAACGAAGCCCCGCCCAGAAACTCTACCCCTCCTCCCACGCGCTCAGGAACGCACCTCAGACCACTGCCCGCCAAATCAAACAGCTCCTCAAACACATACTCACTCACTTTGGTCTGTGCTGCGGTCCAAACCCAGCTGTGAGCCACGTTGAATATTCTTTTGCCCTCCATGGCTACCGCTTCAAATGTATTTCATGGAAACAACACTTCTTTCAATGTTATAGAAATTTCTGCTTCAGGTAACTGTTTCTGTCAGTGGGTTTTTTTTGGAGAAATGTCATTGACGAAACTGTTGCTCTCAAACTGCTCTTTAACGGTCCTTTGGATCATGGGCATTATGAGGTTTTCATGCCTCTCAAATACCCATGTGATAACCTTCTGATGACACACCCACTTGCTCGCCACACTAATGTGACGTCACCTGCCCACTCTCCTCTTCCTGAAAAACATTTAAAGACACCCTCCCCTGAACACACGCATTCCACACAGGACTTTCAATGCACCTTTTGTTCCAAAAGCTTCAGAGTGCACAGATATCTGAACTCACATTTGAAAAAACACAACACTAACCGAATGATGCAATGTGAACATTGCCAACAATGCTTTGAGACAACTTGCGCTCTCAAAAAACACAATCTCATTCCACTCTCACCTTCCATTGCACATTTTGTAACGAGGACTTCATAGGTGAGATGGATCTCCACAACCATATGCAGATCCATTCAACGCAAAGATTTGTATGCAAAATTTGCATAAGCACTTTCACGCACGCAGATACCTTACTAACCATCTCAAAACACATTCCCTGATGAATTCTTTTCAGTGTCAACACTGCTCCCCCTTCACACGCAAAAATATCTCAAAGCACATTTACACACCCACTCCACTGAACGAACGCATTCCAAAAAGATCTTTGAATGCACGATTTGTTCAAAAACATGCATTTAAAAACACACTCCACAGAACGAATTATGCAATGTGAACATTGCTAGCAATGCTTCGACACAACTCATTCCAATTCCCTTCATGCACAAACATCGTATTCACTTTTCTGCAGCCTTTCAAGAAGATATCGCCTTTTTCATCACATAACATTGGCCTACCTACCTACCGCACTATGTGCTTCTTGCAATACTCTTCATTGTCCAGCAGAGGTCAACAAATCTGGACATTACACTAAGTGTTGTCATGCCGGCAAGGTGTCTTTGCCACCACTATCCAAGCCCCCTCTTTTATTGGAAGATCTCTTGACTGGCAAGAACCCGCTGTCCCGAAATTACTGTGATCATATCTGGGAATACAACTCCGCTTTAGCTTTCGCGTCAATGGCACACATCGCCAACCATCTGGACAAGGACCTTTTTTTTAATTCAGTTCCATTCTCTCAGTCGCGTTAGCGATACCCCCACCCCATCTGATACTGCTGTTTTCACATAAAGGCGCTATAACTCAAATGTGATTTATTTGGAGCGCTATACTCGAATGTTATTTATATAGGGGAAAAGTACAATGTCAGGTGCTCATTCAGTGTAATAGGAACCATAGCACAGAGATGTGTACACTGCAACAAGTACACATGTCGTGAATGTAGGAAGGGTGTGTGGGAATCTATATATATAATTCACTAAGGCAAGACAACCATGGAAAGCACTCCGGAAGGGGCGTGGATTCACTGAGCCGCCGACAAGTAAGACACCGATGTCGCGCGCGGGAAGGAGCCACGCCCACCAACTCAAGACCATTGGATACGACGATAACTTACAGAGCCACGCCCACCAACTTCGGACGCGATGACACAGAAAGAACAGCGTCATTTATATTTGTCTGTTGTAGAGGCCACATGCACCTGCACGTTGACTGTTCATAAAGGCATGTTTCTGAGGTAAATCGCCATATGCAGTGTGTAAAACTGTTTGCAAATTGTATCCCATGGGATCTTTAAAACAATCCTTTACAACTGAGGTTAAAACACAATGAAGTAAGCAGTCTTTAAAAACCGAGTTTTGATTCGACGGCCGACAGCGTGTACCATAGCAAACTGTTTTACACGCTACATACAGCAATTCACATCCGCGACAAACATGCGTCTTCTTAGATGCTCCTGCAGAAATACGGAAGACGTTTCCCTGCCCACTAACATTCCTTTTTCACCGACCCGCTTCTAATCTCACTCTCTAGGCATTCACACTGCCTGCCCATGTGCCTGGACGCAAAAACTCACCTACCACCCAGTTAGCCCCTTTCGTCTGGTGTCCACATGCACGCCCTAAGCCACATTGACTTTTATTATTCTTTTGGTTTCGACACCCAACCGCGTCCACCATGAAAAACCATGTCACAGGAACAACGAAGCCCCGCCCAGAAACTCTACCCCTCCTCCCACGCGCTCAGGAACGCACCTCAGACCACTGCCCGCCAAATCAAACAGCTCCTCAAACACATACTCACTCACTTTGGTCTGTGCTGCGGTCCAAACCCAGCTGTGAGCCACGTTGAATATTCTTTTGCCCTCCATGGCTACCGCTTCAAATGTATTTCATGGAAACAACACTTCTTTCAATGTTATAGAAATTTCTGCTTCAGGTAACTGTTTCTGTCAGTGGGTTTTTTTTGGAGAAATGTCATTGACGAAACTGTTGCTCTCAAACTGCTCTTTAACGGTCCTTTGGATCATGGGCATTATGAGGTTTTCATGCCTCTCAAATACCCATGTGATAACCTTCTGATGACACACCCACTTGCTCGCCACACTAATGTGACGTCACCTGCCCACTCTCCTCTTCCTGAAAAACATTTAAAGACACCCTCCCCTGAACACACGCATTCCACACAGGACTTTCAATGCACCTTTTGTTCCAAAAGCTTCAGAGTGCACAGATATCTGAACTCACATTTGAAAAAACACAACACTAACCGAATGATGCAATGTGAACATTGCCAACAATGCTTTGAGACAACTTGCGCTCTCAAAAAACACAATCTCATTCCACTCTCACCTTCCATTGCACATTTTGTAACGAGGACTTCACAGGTGAGATGGATCTCCACAACCATATGCAGATCCATTCAACGCAAAGATTTGTATGCAAAATTTGCGACAAGCACTTTCACGCACGCAGATACCTTACTAACCATCTCAAAACACATTCCCTGATGAATTCTTTTCAGTGTCAACACTGCTCCCCCTTCACACGCAAAAATATCTCAAAGCACATTTACACACCCACTCCACTGAACGAACGCATTCCAAAAAGATCTTTGAATGCACGATTTGTTCAAAAACATGCATTTAAAAACACACTCCACAGAACGAATTATGCAATGTGAACATTGCTAGCAATGCTTCGACACAACTCATTCCAATTCCCTTCATGCACAAACATCGTATTCACTTTTCTGCAGCCTTTCAAGAAGATATCGCCTTTTTCATCACATAACATTGGCCTACCTACCTACCGCACTATGTGCTTCTTGCAATACTCTTCATTGTCCAGCAGAGGTCAACAAATCTGGACATTACACTAAGTGTTGTCATGCCGGCAAGGTGTTTTTGCCACCACTATCCAAGCCCCCTCTTTTATTGGAAGATCTCTTGACTGGCAAGAACCGCTGTCCCAAATTACTGTGATCATATCTGGGAATACAACTCGCTTTAGCTTTCGTGTCAATGAGCACACATCGCTCAACCATCTGGACAAGGACCGTATGCTTTCAGAATCCACGGTCAAATTTATCACCAGGTCTCTCCTTTATATAACAATCCTGACACGTCACCACAATACGGTTAGCTATATATATTCGATTCTGCTGAGGCTACCAGTCAGCGTTTGCAAAAGGAATGTAATAGCGCTTGCAGTGACATTTTGTTGCTTCAACTAGACAAAATCATACGCCAGGTTAATCCCTTCACAAAGTCTTACATGCAAATGCATGACATTATCACTCACGGTTACTCTGTTACTGCTGTACGAATGGTGTTCATGGAAAATCCAGGTCTGGATATGAGAAGGTATAACGCCCTGTCCTGTCAAACTGATGTTGCTGCTTTGTAGGTGAAGACGGGGAACTTCCTGCACAACGCGACATTTGCATATATCCAAGGGGAGATGCTTGCAAGCGTATCTCTGTTCTCAATATGAACTGTGATGGTTTTTCCACTGCTATTCCCTTTTGGAGACCCAGGCTGCCACATTCAATTAACCTATGTTGAGTAAAAGCGAACCGCGAAAAGAACATGAGTCACACAGCTCCAGTTTTATGCTTTCAGGCTTGCCATGAGATCTTCATTTAGTGTCTTGCATTTCAGTGGCAAACACTTCCAGCAATAAATCGTCGACACATCTGTCAGAACAGAAGGCGCGCGTCTACATTTCCTTCGCTCACATCAACAAGATTGGTCCGCCAGTTTTCAGTCACGGACAATTGTGTGTTGGTTCGTTCTGTGCATTGTTATAATGTTGCATTTCTTGCTGATTTATTACATTACCGATTTTTCAAATGTTAATTTTCTCCCTGTGCTTAAAAATCATTAAAAAACCGGCCTGATTATGCGGCGTATGGTACGCCACGGGTTGGCTAGTTGTTAATATTTGAATGTGATGATTTTATATAGCACGGCTCGGAAATCAGCAGTTCTTAGCATTGCACCACACAAGCTGTCGTATCAACTGCCTACTGTAACTTGCTTTATTTTTCTTCACTTATAGTCTAGAATAAAAGTGTACTTGTTTTGTTACACTTGTACACCAACATATGTTCCTGTGTTTGAGCGACATGGGCATGCTCAAAGAAATAGAAATGTAATGCCACGAAAAGTGCGCACAGGCACTTCAGTTCGCAAGCATTGGTACGAGAATGCAGTCACAAGTACGCTGCAGAGCTATAGCGCATCTTTATGTGAAAACAGCATTCTCAGATGGGTTTGGGAAGGATCCTGAACACGACTGAGAGAATGAAAAGTGAATAAAAAAAATAACCTTTACAAGTATCATACATTACACCGGCTGTTACACACTGAAATCAAATGTATGTTTTTATTCTAAAATAGTAAAAATAAGAGCAGTTCACTTCTCAAAACTGAATTGTGCGGATTCAAACTAATGACCTTTTGAATACTAGTCAGCGGTTGATACCATTACGCTACCATGGCAGCTGTAGTATGTATGTGTCAATATGGCATGCTAAGGCGGCGTTTTTCTGCAGTTATATTTTTGAATAAAAGCATACTTGTTCTGTTATATTTGTACCTTTTGTGAAAGTGTTTGATATTTGGACTTCAGGGCTTCATACATTATATAGATTATGCTTACATTTTGTCATTTACTATTATTTATTCCAAATAATGATCTATTATTTCCACTCTAAAACTCCACTTCATTCCCAGATAATCAATCAAGACATGAGCTGGGAGAAGTTTGTGCACGTTCTAAGTTGTTGGGGGGATGGAATAACCGGCTACTTGCAGATTTTCTTTATCAGCACATTTAGATTAACAAAAGACGCTGGCGGAGAGATGAGAATGGTTTTAAGAAGTGATTTAAGGTGGGACGGACCTACAAGTTTTTTTGTAGGCTCTGGTAATTCTAGTGTTAACAAATAGATTGAGAAGTTCCAAAAAGGAGAAGCAGGATGCCAGTCTATTTCCACTACCGATAAAAACATTGAGCATGTTCATACCATGATTCTGACAAACCAATGAGGATTTTAACCCCTGGTACACCTTCAGCTTACAAAAAGTAGATCACTCCTTGCTGTTCTTCTTTTGGTGCAAGCAGAGAGTGGAACAGCCATGTTTAATCCTGGAAAACATCAAGAGAAGCTGACTGATGAAAGTCAAAACATTTAGATAGATAGATAGATAGATAGATAGATAGATAGATAGATAGATAGATAGATAGATAGATAGATAGATAGATAGATAGATAGATAGATACTTTATTAATCCATACAAAAAAAAAATACAACAATATTAAATTAAAGAGTAATAAAAAATGCATGTAAAAACAGACAATAACTTTGAATAATGTTAGCATTTACTCCCCCGGGTGGAATTGAACAGTCGCATAGTGTAGGGGAGGAATGATCTCCTCAGTCTGTCACTGAAGCTACTCCTCTGCCCGGAGATGACACTGTTAAGTGGATGCAGTGGATTCTCCATGATTGACAGGAGTTTGCTTAGTGCCCGTCGCTCTGCCACAGATGTTAAACTGTCCAGCTTTATTCCTACAATAGAGCCTGCCTTCTTAACAAGTTTGTCCAGGCGTGAGACGTCCTTCTTCTTTATGCTGCCTACCCAGCACAACACCGCGTAGAAGAGGGCACTCACCACAACCGTCTGGTAGAACATCTGCAGCATCTTATTGCAGATGTTGAAGGACGCCAACCTTCTAAGAAGTATAGTCGCTCTGACCTTTCTTACACAGAGCATCAGTATTGGCAGTCCAGTCCAATTTGTCATCCAGCTGCACTCCCAGGTATTTATAGGTCTGCACCCTCTGCACACAGTCACCTCTGATGATCACAGGGTCCATGAGGGGCCTGGGCCTCCTAAAATCCACCACCAGTTCCTTGGTCTTGCTGGTGTTAAGGTGTAAGTGGTTTGAGTCACACCATTTAACAAAGTCTTTGATTAGCTTCCTGTACTCCTCTTCCTGCTCACTCCTGATGCAGCCCACAATAGCAGTGTCGTCAGCGAACTTTTGCACATGGCAGGACTCCAAATCGTATTGGAAGTCTGATGTATATAGGCTGAACAGGACCAGAGAAAGTACAGTCCCCGGGCGCTCCTGTATTGCTGACCACAATGTCAGACCTGCAGTTCCCAAGATGCACATACTGAGGTCTGTCTGTAAGATAGTCCACGATCCATGCCACCAGGTGTGAGTCTACTCCCATCTCAGTCAGCTTGTCCCTAAGGAGCAGAGGTTGGATGGTGTTGAAGGCACTAGAGAAGTCCAAAAACATAATTCTTACAGCACCACTGCCTCTGTCCAAGTGGGAGAGGGATTGGTGTAGCATATAGATGATGGCATCCTCCACTCCCACCTTCTCCTGGTATGTGAACTGCAGAGAGTCGAGGCGTGGACCTGTGGCCTCAGGTGGTGAAGCAGCAGCCCTCCATGGTCTTCATCACATGTGATGTCACAGCAACAGGCCGGATGTCATTCAGCTCACTAGGACGTAATACCTTTGAAACTGGGGTGATACAAGATGTTTTCCAAAGCCTCAGGACTCTCCCCTTTTCCAGGCTCAGGTTGAAGATGTGCTGTAGAGGACTCCTCAGTTCCAACGCACAGGCCTTCAGCAGTCTTGGTGATACTCCATCTGGACCTGCTGCTTTGCTGGCACGAAGTCTCCTCAGCTCTCTGCTCACCTGCGCTGCTGTAATTATGGGTGGGGATGTCTCACCTAAGCTGGTATCAGCAGAAAGATGGTTGGAGGATGCAGTACTCTGAGGTGAGAGTAGGTTAGGTGGTCAAACCTGTTGTTCATTTGGTTTGCTCTCTCCATGTCTCTCTCGATGGTGGCACCCTCGCTTCGAGCTGCAGCCAGTGATGATCTTCATCCCATCCCACACTTCCTTCATGCTGTTATTCTGCAACTTCTGCTCCAGCTTTCTCCTGTACTGCTCCTTGCCACCCTGAGCTGGACTCGGGTTCCTTCTGCAGCTTGAGCTCATGCTGATCACCACCTTTAAAAGCCCTTTTCTTCTGGTTCAAAAGGCCCTTGATGTCACTTGTAATCCATGGCTTGTTGTTAGCATAGCAGCGTACTGTTCTTACTGGAACTACAATGTCCATACAGAAGTTGATGTAATCAGTTGTGCAGTCAACAGCCTCTTCAATGTTCTCACTATGTGACCCCAGCAGTATATCCCAGTCTGTAGTTCCAAAGCAGTCTCTCAGAGCCTGCTCTGCCTCAGGGGACCACTTCCTGAATGATCGTGTGGTTGTAGGTAGCGCCTTCACTCTTAGTTTGTAGTGAGGCTGAAGCAGAACCAGGTTATGATCTGCTTTCCCAAGCACAGGCAGGGTGGCGCTGTATGCGTCTTTAACGTTTGCATACAGTAGGTCATTAGTCCTATTTCCCCGGGTGTTATAGTCCACATACTGGGAGAAGGCAGGTAATGTTTTGTCCAGCGTCACTTGGTTAAAGTCTCCAGCAATTATCACAAGTGCCTCAGGGTGCTGCGTTTGTAATTTAGCAACTGCGGAATGGATGATGTCACTCGCTATCTCCACGTTTGCTCGAGGGGGGATGTAAACAATAACAACAATGACGTGTCCAAACTCTCTGGGCAAGTAATAGGGATGCAGACTTATGGCCAATAGTTCAATGTCCTGAGTTGTACCACTTTGTATTGACATAGAGAGCAAGTCCTCCTCCTTTATTCTTACCACAGGTATTTGCTTCTCTGTCCACTCTAACTGTGCTAAACCCGGGTAGCTCCACGTTAGCATCTGGGATGGTAGTTGTTAGCCACGTTTCACTAAAACACAGCAAGCTGCATTCTTTGTAGGTTCTGATATTTTTCACCAGCACAGCCAGGTCGTCGATCTTATTTGGTAGTGAGTTCACATTTCCAAGGATCACAGAAGGCACCGATGGTTTATAACGGCATTTTCTCGCAATCTGCTTGGCTTTTATCTTATCTTTTATCTTTATGCCAGCTCGGCTGCCACGATATCGTCTTCTTACCTCGTCAGGTAAATAGGGAACCACACCGGCATGGGCATTTCTTCTCAGTGCTTTAAGTTGACTACTTGAATAGGCGAGTCTCGGAGTGTAAAAGTCCATGTCAAGTAGTAAAAATAGTAAAAAGTGTCCAGGGAGCAATTCCACATAAAAGAAAGTGGTAGAAGTGATCAGTGAAATAGAGAAAAAAAAAAAAGGGTAAAAAGATAAAGCAGTCATACACGGAGCTGCTGGAATAGATATGATAACCAAATAGAAATAGATATGATAACACTTTAGCACTGTGACTGCAGAAACAGTATGTTTCCAAACATGCATGGGGAAAGCTGTATGGCCAAACACAAAGAAAATGATCACAGAAGCATAGATAATTATTCACTTACCCTATATACAGTATGAGTGTAATCTGAAAAGCAGAAAAGTTCTCACCTTAGAAAATCCCAATTAAACTGTTCTCATTTCAGAAGGGGCAAGTCTCTAGTTTTCTCCTGGAAATTTAAACTCAAACTACCTCTTGACTTTCAAAGGTATATGTTATGCAAGAGATGGACCACAATTTTTTTTAGGAGGAATAGGGCCAACACATGTAAAAATCAAGATTAAGTCATTGCTGGGAGGGTCAAAATAATATTGCCAAGGTGTAGAAGAAAAAGAAACTGCCAGCATTTTAAATAATAATTATCGCCACATCATCATCATCATCATCTTTAATTTTTACATTTCTACAGCACTTTTCTCATTACTCAAAGCACTTCAGTAAGTGAGAAGTCACTTCAAACGCCAATGTGTAGCATCCACCATCCACGTTCACTACACATTAACTGTTAGGTGGTGAAGTGGTGAGAGAGAGAGATAGCCAATTAGAGACAGGGTATGATTAGGGGGCCAGAATAACTAGGCTGAGGTAGGCCATTTAGCCTGGACATCAGGAAACACCACACTCTTTATGAAGGATGTCCTGGGATTTTTAATGACCACAGAGAGTCATAACTTCTGTTTTACATTTCATCCAAAGGATGGCACCATTTTTTCAGCACAGTGTCCCTGTCACTGCACTGGGGCATTGGGATTTATGCACAGAGCACAGGGTAAGCTCCCCCTGTTGGTCTCACCAACACCTCTTCCAGTAGCAACCCAAGCTTTTCTTAGATGGTATCCCATCCAAGTACTGACTGGCCCACAAACATGCTCAGCTTCATGTGGATGACCTTATGTGAAGCCCAGTCCATTTTTGTTATCACATACTTAAGTTATCCTAATATATCATCTGTTAAAGTTTCTGCTTCAACTCAATGGTTTGATCGCAGGTTCCACAAACCTTGGTGTGAAGAAATTATAAGAAATGATTTTAGAACTCTAGAGGCATGAAGTAGTAGTGTTAACCACTGTGTCCCCAATCAAACCACAGGGTAAGCACCCCCTGCTAGCTTCACCAGCACCTCTTCCAACATCAACCCAAGCTTTACTTAGATGGTCTCCCATCCAATTACTGGCTGGGCCCAAATGTGCTTATTTTTAAATTAGAAAATGAAATCATATATAAAATTTAACTTTATATGCTGTTTCCTGAAAATAGATTACATATAAAAAATCTTATTTCTTTTAACTGAATATCACCCGGGGTGGCACGGTGGAGCAGTGGGTAATCCTGCTGCCTCGCAGTTAGGAGATCCGGGTTCGCCTCCCGGGTCCTCCCTGCGTGGAGTTTGCATCTTCTCTGCATGGGTGTCCTCCGGGTGCTCTGGTTTCCTCCCACAGTCCAATTCTAAATTGTACCTAGTGGGTACTTGGTGTGTGTGTGAGTCTGTGTGTGCCCTGTGGTGGGCTGGTGTCCTGCCTGGGGTTTGTTTCCTGCCTTGCGCCCTGTGTTGGCTAAGATTGGCTCCCGTGACCCTGTAGTTAGGATATAGCAGGTTGGCTAATGGATGGATGGATGGGTATCACCCACAACTGTTAATGATTAACTAGTTTGGGACTTTATATAATACTTAATACAGAGGTGTGTTTCTGAACAATATCATTTATCTGTATTCTAATTGGTGTGTTTGTAGTTGCATGTAAATGAGCCTTCCTGATTAAGGGAAGTTTTCTGTTAGATTTCTTCGGTCTGCCGTGCCGCATTATCAAGCGCACATGGGACTCCACTTGTCGATGTGAATGAGGGATGGCCATTTCTAGTGTTCATATTTAATAATGGCTCAAGGCTTTTTTTTATTATCTGCAACATAAGGCCAAACATGAAACAGGATTTGTAGTCAGAATTTCAGAGAAAAAAGATGAATTTTGCTAGCAAATGCTTGTATCCATAATCTCGGACGAGAAAAGGTCATCACCACCAATGCTTTTACTAATTGTTTCAATGATGTCAGATGCCACAGTCTCTGAGGCCACACCCCAACAACCAGGAATCATTAATGCTCTTAGATACGCTGGACCTGCTTCTCTCTTCTCTGTCCTCATCCTCCTTATTGAAAGTTTATTAGATTTCAATACTGTTAAACACTCCCTGCTTATCTCTTTTCTTAAGAAACTCAGGAAATAGCGGTTCTACTTTGGATTGGTTCAGGTCTTACTTCTTGGACAGATTCTTTTGTGTCTCCTGGTCTAACTCCTTGACTTCTCCACAGTAACTTTCCTTGTGTGCCTCAAGGATTGGGTTTTGGGTCCACTTCTCATTTCCCTCTACATTCATTCCTTAGGTAGTGTCATTTCTTCTTTCGGCTTCTCCTACACTTCCATGCTGACGATATAAAGATCATCCTCTGTTTTCCCTCTTTTGTTTCAGCCCATATATACTGCTTTCTCTCTGCCATTTCATCAAGGATGGATGATCATCACCTTAAACAAAGTCAGATATCTTGAATTTGCCCTTTGATTCTCCCACCTCAGATTTGTCTTTTAGCATCGCCTTTTCACCTTCAGTCATGGTCAGGAATCTTGAAGTGACTCTGAACTCATTGTTATCAATCATCAAATATATATGAGGGATGTTCAAAATGTTTCTGCACTCTATTTATTAAGAATTTCAAAGATAAATTACATCTCTTCTCTACATAGTCACCTTCGTTTGCGATGCAATTTTCCCAACTTTTTAATGATCAATTACTACTCCACCCGCCTTCACCGTTTCCAATGAAAATATAAAAGTGCGGAAACCTTTTGTACGTTCCTAATGTATTCAAAGAGCCATTTTTTTATTCTTCATAATATTCAGAGGATTCAACCCTTACTCATTAATTATTCCATGCAACTCCTTCTCAGGCCAAGGTTATTATAGTTTTGCCTTTTCATATTAGTTTTTATGTGCCCATCACACAAGGTTGATCTCCGAGGTCACCAAAACATTTAAACAGTGTCCTTATAAAATGTTTGCAAATGTCTGCTGTGGCAGAATGAGAGCAACAACAAGCTGGGGAATTAAATAATTGGCTTTAATTAGCAGCAATAATCGGCTTCTCTTTAAAAACCTGTTTGGAGTGAAAGTGGTTGGAGTTTAAAGTCCAAATTTACCTAGTCATTTTATGTTTCATTTCTGTTTGCCTACCATTAAATGATGAAAAGAATCAATTCAGAGGACTGAATCCTTAAAAACAGGGCAATTAAACTTAAAAAAGAAGTGAATTAGCAGTTAAACCTGATCTCAGATTAGGAAAAGGGTTAGAATGAAAACCTGAAGCCACTGTGGCCCACCAGGACTGGAGTTGGACATCCGTGGCCTAGAGGATAAAAACAAAAATTCTAAATCTAAACTTTATAAAAAATGATTCAAAAGAAACAAACCAAAAACTAAATCCATAAAAGAATTTGAAACTACTCATTTAAATAAAACAATCTTTATAATTTCAAAAAAATAAAAAATTCCTAAGTGAAATCTCTAGACACCACAAAACTAAATGACAGATAAGGAACGAAAGGGAGCAGAAGAAAGGCAAACTAGGTTAATGCCACTTTACTGGAGCAATGTGAGTGTAAGAACTTTTAATTGTCTCCAAATCATGAAGTGAAGTTAATTGATGCAGTGGGAGTCCGTAATCTAATTAGGGGTCTCACCCTTCCAACATCAAACACATTAAGATACAACATAATTAACTAAAGACAGAGGGAGCATAATTAAACTATGTTGTAAGAAATGTAACTAAAAAAAGATGGTTGACAATAATGAAACTATTAACAGTAATACTATTGAAGCAGAACATCTTGAGAAAAGAGAAAGCAGACTCAAATAAACCCCCAGGGTGAGACCCACAATACATCATAACATCCAGAATCATAGCCTCAGCTGCACAGGAAGTAGAACAAGCTCTTCATTATCCAGAGATCTCAACGCATAAGGCTTAGAGGTTGGCTCTGAAGCCAGGGATCTATGCTACCAAACAAAAGGTTGCAGATTTGAATCCGGTAAAATGCCAGTAGTGATTCCACCACGTTGAGCAAAGCCTTTAACCTGCAATTGCTCTGTCCTGGGTTTGACGTCAACCTGCATCCAGCCCTGTAAGTAGTTCCTCTAACTTGCATTGAGAACTAATGTGGTGCTGAGGTGTCACCCATTGCACGTCTTCGCTAGGGTCCTAATTTGGGATCCTGAGGTGGCTCATTGTGTACAGCATGCAGCAATGTGCTATATCAGTGCATGCTCCCAAACTCCTCAACACGTAGCTCCTGATTTTGCTTCCAGACACAGTGTGAGTGATGAGTGATGCCACCGATGATGGCTGATTTTTTACATGCCATCATCTTCAGCACTTGATGGCCCATCTCTTTGAGTTTGCTTGGTCCTCATGGCTGAGGTGTTGCTGGTCCTGGACTCTCCATTTCACAGTAACAGCACTTATAGTTGACCTGGACAGGTTTAGCACAGCAGAAGTTTGATGTACTGACTCTTGACAATGACATTGACACATTTGAGCTCTTCAGTATGACCCATTCTACCATCAATGTTTGCCATTGTGCTTGATTTGATTCACCAGTAAACAATGAAATACCTGGAGAGGTCTCCACATACATTTTGGCCATATCTTGTAACTGATATTAACCCTAATAGCTTCTTTATGCTGATTGCTGCTGAATGGCCCTTTCAAGGACCATTGGCATTTTCAGTGCCCACTTCTGCTATTGCCGCTTAGGTGTTTTGTGGCATCACACACTCCCTGTTGCTTTTCCTTTTTCTCTGTTCACACACACTGCTCAGCCACATATCAGTCCTCTGACCCAGAATCAGAGGCAACCTGTATGCCACACTATCCCCCCACACTGTGAGCCTACCCAAAGCCAGAGTCCACATCCGAGGGTGCCAACAGGAATGCATCAGGGCTGATGGGCTTTAACAGCCTGGAGAAACAATGTAAATGCTGCATCTCCCCTTAGCCTTTACCTTTTTATAGCCAGCTTTTCCAGATATTCTTGCCCCCTCAGACAGACCTCGGCCACTTGAGGATTGTGTCCCTCTCAGGTCCAGACCCAAGTGTACTATGCTGCCTTCTTCTCAGTATCTTCCTCCTTGGGACTAATATGAGTTTCATCTACCAGGACACTTGAAGGGTGCAAGGTGATGTAGTCTGCCCTGCCTGAAGTGAGCCCTCATGAGTGTGATCAAGGAGTTTACCAGCTTTAGTACTAAACCAGTCCTCTGTCTTAGGATTGTTAGTCAAATTAGTGGAACAGAATTGCCCTCTTTAGAGTAACTGCCATTAAGATTGTGTGTTGGATTGGTCTTAACCACCAGAAAAGCCTGTCCCTTTCAGGTCCGGACCCAGGGGCATTACACTACCTTGCAAACTGTAGAGCATATGCAAACATGAGAGCAACAATTAATAAACATTTTAAGAAGGCTGAAAGGCAGATGGATAGACATATTGGAAATAAGCCAAAATTGATCCAAAGGGTGTTATAACTATGAGTTCCAAAGTAAATCATTCACAAAAACACTTCCAAAAATGCCCACTGGGGTAAAACGCCTTCAAAAACCCCATCTAGACACAAAAAAGGCCTCACAGAATCTTTAAATGATCTGACATAACAGGAAATTCTGTTGATGACATAAACATGAATTAATTGTGTTAAACAATAAGTAAATCCAAGCAGAGTCCAGAAAAAGAATCCAATACATACTCAATAAACAGAGCACAGGGTCAAAAATCTATTCATTACAATAAGCATAGAAGAATCACAGGACTCACCAAACAGTCCCTAGTGCATTTGAAATGAAATGCCAGAAACAGTGGGAGTCCCTCTTGATTTATAAGAGAGGGCAGTTCCTGGTGGTAATTATCTGGTGGCCCTGCCCCTTGGGGAACCACCAACAAAACCCATGAAGCATAGCACAGGTAAAACAAACAAAGCACATAATGAATGAAAGTTGCATTAATATAAAACAATGACCCAAACCTGGTCAGAAAATACATAAAATAAGAATATGAACATAGCTAGAAGAGATACCCTGGCCTAAATATAACAAAGAGATTCTCTTGATATTTTAGAAGTAGTGAAGTGTTCTGAATCAGCAGCAGTAATGGGGAATTAAAATACACAGACAGTGAAATGTCAGAAATTTCATGAATTAAGAAGTAGATAAACCTCCAAGCAGTAACAGGGACTACTAAGGAGGTACTGAGTGATTTGAGAATTGTAGAGGGATAAGTACCGCTGAGATTAAAGAGGCTGAAATCTAACAAATCACCAGGACCAGATAATAGTTATCACAGAGTTGTTAAGGAGGTTAAGGAGCACAGATATAAACCCTTAAAACATATTTTTAGAATGTCACTGCGCACAGGAGAAACTCCTGAAGGTTTGCAAAATAGTAAATATTATCCCTTTATATAAGTAGGGTAATTGGACAGATAAAAGTAACTATAGCACAATAAGCTTAATGTGCATCACAAGTAAATTAATTGAAAAACTATTGAAGAGAAGACTGAGCAGCACAGGAGTCTTAGTGAACGTGGGTTCAGACAAGGTGAGGATGTTTGTAGCAGTGCTACTAGAATTTAAAAATTGCAATTCCTAGCAGTCCCTGCAGTGGCTCTGATTGGTCTTCTGCTGAGGGTGCAGGGGCTGTTGGGGGTCAAAGGAGGTCAGTGCGGCTTTTAAAAAGGGGGCCGGTGACCAAAAGGGAAAAAAAGGTTCCTGTGTGTCTGCCTTCTGTTGGGTTACCTGTACTTATTTGTTTTGTCCTGGATCGTTTCGTGGTTGGGGTCTGGATTGTCTGCCATCTGCCTGTGTACATGAGGACTGTAAGTGGATTCATGGCCATCCTGCGAGGAAAGGAGCGTTCTTGAACCCATCCACCCGTCTTCACCAATTCAGGAACTACCGGTTGGACTATTTTTACATTTCCCATTCAACGTGCGGATCTCATTACATTTCATCTGTTGTTTACTGTGTGTGTTTTGTTTGTGCTTTCAGTATTTAAGGTATAGTCATCATAAGGGGGACAGGGGTGGTATCGTTGTTTTCAGTTATTTCATTTGTTTTCATTATATTCTTTAATTGTTGTTTGATTACCGGTTTGCTTTGTTCTTGTCTCTGTTTATGAGGGCGTGCGAGTCGGGCCAAGGCTGGGTGCATCCCTGGAATCTCCACCATAAAAATAAATAAATCGCCATCTTCTCGGCGTTGTGAATCTTAGAGGCACCAGATGCTACATGTTGTTTTACTAAACAAGGGATTCTGGAGTTCTCTGAGGAAGCAAAAAAAGAGAGGTTCATATGACATTATTTATCTTCATTTTCAGAAAACAATCTGGTAAGGTTCCACATGAGAGGTTGGCATCAAACTAAAAGATGTGGGAGTTTAGTGTATAGTGTGTAAATGTGTGCAAAATTGGCCAAAACACATGAAGACGACGGTTATGGTGTGAGTAATGGGGTAGTGTCCATAAGAGGTAAGTGTTGGGAATGTGGCTACTTTTAATATATACATATATAATCTGGACAGAATTATAAAAACATACTTGTTTAAGCCTGAAGATGATACCAAGCTGGGTGGGTTAATCTAGACTTAGTTGAATCATTACAAAGCGTCCATGTTTGGGTTAGATTTGTGGCAGATGAAACGTATTGTAAGTAATTGTAAAGTATTACACACAAGAAGTACAAATGTGAAATCTGAATCTACAATGGGAGGTCTAAAACTTGAAAGTATTGATTATGAGATGGACTCAGAAGTCATAATAGACTCATCACTATCAACCTCCTGGCAATGTTCTGAAGCCATTAAAAAAGCTAGCAGTATTTTAACTTATTTAGCACAATGTGTAAGGTACAAGGAGGTTATGCTTAAGCTTTATAATGCACTGGTGAGGCCTCACCCAGAGTACTGCATGCAGTTTTGGTTTCCAGTCTACCAAAATGATAAAGCAGCACAAGAGGAAGTCCAGAGAAGAGCAACTGGGCTGATTTCACCACTGCAGGCTATGAGTTATGAGGAAAGAATTTTTTGGGCCTGCTCAGGCCTGAAGCCTCCCATTTTCCTAGGATCAGGCTTACCTATTTTTGGGGAAGACCACTTAGGGTTCCAGTCCATTTTCATGGATATTTTTGAAGGTTTCACCCATTTTACTATTCTGTGGTGCCAGAATCGCAACAAAACCAAGTAATAGGGCACCTCTACAAAAAATATCCAATATGCCGACACCTCAATCAGTGACTTATTCCCGGATTTGTTCCATCAGATTGTCAATCACCCCTAACTTCTCACTTAATGCAGATTGATGGACCTGGTGTTGTGAACTTGAGAGTTCCTAAAGCAGACAGTCCCAGAAAACATCCAAAAATTCCCACTTAGATGGGAAAAACCATCAAACCTAGCTAGTGACAAGGACAAGCACAGAATGTTTATAAATAAAAAGATGTATTCTATGCGAAAATGCTCTGTAGCAATAAAAGCTCCATGGAGCCCAGAAGGCAAAAAGGAACTGCCTGAAAAGGCAAGGGCAATCCAAGGCAAGAAACATAAGAGCACAAAATGCAAAGAACATTCAAAAATACACAATAAATGGATAAAACATATGAAACACAAGAAAGAATCACAAACCCAAAAACTCACCGCTCCCAAGCACATTCAAATGAACCACAACTGTGGGTTTTTCTCATCTTTATAGAGCTAAGGGCAGTCCCTGGCAGTGATGGGCAGGAGGCCCTGCCTTTTGGGGGACCACCCAAAAACACAAGGCACATAATAAAAGGAATTACTGTGGATTCATAAAAGCAAAGAATAATGCCAAACATAAACAAAAGCAATATTAACATAAACAGAGGAATCAGAATTAAACAAGAAATTCAAATTGAATTTGATTCCCAGCCAGGGAGAAACTCTGATTGAAATACAATACCCGAGAGCAGTAATGGTACAGAATTCTAGGACAATGGACAATCCTGTTTTGTTTCTGAGCTAGAAGCTGTAACTGTAGGCAATGGAATTATCAAGATAATATCCCTGAGCATGCACTTCACATTCCTCTACATGTTCTACCAACTTGGAAGCTAACCCTTGGGTAGCCAGGGGCCTCATGCATAACGCCGTGCGTAGATTTCACACTAAAACATGGTTTATGGAAAAAAGCGGAAATGTTCATATGCACAAAAAAATCCAAATGCATAAATCTGTGTGTTCGTCAACTTCCACGTTCTTCCATTCCATAAATACCAGTCAGCGTGAAAAGCAACGCATGTGCACGCACCTGCTGCCACTCCTCAAATTCCTCCCAGAATTACACCCCTTTGAATATGCAAATCAATATAAGTAACCCTTAAGCTCAACGTTCTGCGAAAAGGCAATGGCAAAAGCACGGGGGAAAATAGAAGAATTTCAGCAAATACCAAGTGGGGGCAAGAAAAACATACTATTTGTTGGTTTAAATAGTGGTATAAACAACAAAAGGAAGTTGATCGAGTGACATAGAGTGTCAGAGAAACTCGAAAGCTCAAGTTCACAAAGTCGCACAGTGCCTGAAATAAAAAAGAAGTTGTCAGATATCAAAGTCTCCGTGAAAAGGCGAGTCGTAGCCTGAGTGTCATATGAAAACTTATTAGGGTACAGAGAAAAAAAAAATAGGCACACAGTGCGGAAAAAAAGACAAAATGTCAACTTTAAACTCAAAATTTCTATTTTAATTGCATAGTTTATTTTATCATTAAAGTAGAACATCATAAGCTTCATCTTTAAATAGTTTAATTTACTGGTTTGCAAAACCACACAGAGAACTTGCATATGCCAAGCATTTAGAGGGGGGGCGTGAAACTGTGCTTGGCTTTACACCAAGTTTCGATTTTATACATCGTGATGTGAGCGTGGAAACGGGAGTATGCAACATTTTTGTGCGTACGCACCGTTTATACATGCGGCCCCAGGTGTTTCCTAGATCTTCATTTATTAAAATTCCTGGTCAGTACCCAATAGTGATTTTGCCAATCATATGATGATGCTCTGTTCAGTACATACGGCTTCACAACAAACAATAGGACCTCTAATACTAATAGCATACAGACGGCTTGCAAAGCTTTAAACAGTTAAATATTTTGCATTGCCATGTGACTTTACTGTCATACCATCTATATACAGCATTGCAGCATGCAGTGTGTGGAAGTGTCAACCCCGACACAGACTGACACGCGGACTCACAACTGCTAAAGTTACACATTTATTATTTTCTTCACAGCACACACAGTGCACAAACCCACAATGCCCAGTCCTTTCCCTTTTCTTTTCTTTCTTCTCTCTTACAGCCGCCTCCACTCCCTCTCCCGCAAGCTCCTTACGACTCCAGCTCACTTGCTAGGTTCCCCGAAATCCTTTAAATAGTGCCCGACCCAGAATTGCTTCTGTTCTTCTTTTTGTCCACATGACCCAGCACCTTCTGGGTCAGATGGAGAACTTGAGTTTTCTGTCAGCCCGGAAGTACTTCTGGGCTTCCGTCCCCATGATCCACTAGTGCTTCCAGGCAAGGTGAGAAATTAGTCTCCCACCATCTTTCCACAGCGTCCCCTGGTGGTACCCAGCAGGGCTGTGTTGCCGAACACCATGTCCCATAGTGCCCTGCAGGAATCTGGGGCAATGCTGCAGTCCAGTGAAGCTGTCATCTAGCATCTTGGGGGGAGGCAGTGTCCTAGAAAACCTCCCTTCCCCCATCCTTTCATTTAGGGCGTCCCGGCCGGGTTGAGCTACCTCTTACAAGAGGCACGAAGCAACGTTACCCAGCACCACGGTGCATCATATACAGTATATAGAGGTGTGAGTGAAAGGCATACATGGATTTGGATTAACCATCAGGTTTCTTTATGAATGTCTGTTTCTCCACAGTCAGTTTCAGCAGTAGGTCTCACGCATGTAAAATCTCAAGCATTACTAGCAAACAACAAGCAAAAGAAAATGGAGAATGTAAAAATGAGTCAAAAGCAAGTGGGAGTCGAGCAAATAGGAGAAATGAAATTAGAGAAATGCCAAACATATTTGTTATAGGAAAGCTGTTTTTCAATTCATGAACTACATGAATCAAATACTTTTAATAGCGAAGAGAAAAACAATTTCCGAATAAACCTTCTCGATAACAAGAAATACCCCATTGGTACTGTCAGCATGGATTAAATAATAAGCAAAAACTCAAAAAGAGGGTAATGAGGGCAGCTATCCAAGAACAGTCATGATGTCTTCTGGCTAGGAATTTGGTCAGAATGAAAATTGGTGGACACAAATACACTGAAGGGTCAGGATTTGGATGGGACCCTCATAATGGAATGCGAGTTAGGGAGGGAGGCTGTTAGATGTCATTGCCATTATGCATTATGCATCCAAAATAAAAAAAAATACATTAGTTAAAATCACTAACAGCAGACTGGCATGGGGCAGCGTAGGTGGGTGAGCTTTCCTCTGATTGATACCACAGCCACTTCAGTCCTGCCATATGTTAGACTCCTGCCACTGCTAGAAAGCTAAAATTGGATTATGTGGGCTAAGGAGATGGACGGAGTAGAACACAAAGAACAAGCTGCCGCAGACTCAAACTCAGTGCCAACATTTAGTCAATGAATATTCCGTGTCCAAACTCCACAACTGAAGGTGTAAGTCCGTGGGTGTATGATACACTTAAGAATCTGTCACTTTAAAATTCAATAGAGAAAATATGAAATCAAGATATGAGAACATAAGTTTAGTAGAATAGATTCAATTCACTGTGTAGAATGTATCCATCTATTTCCTGAAGCAACTTTTTTTTCTTAGACAGGAATGTTAAATCTTATCTTGGAATCAGCAAAAGAAAGCACGCCAGAAGGCAACACAGCTGTGAGTTGAAATTGGGTTCAAGAGCAATAGGATGGAAATGCTACCTGCTAGGCAATCTGATTCTTGCGAGAAATATACATATGTATAGATGACTGATCAGGGATCAGTGCTAGTGCTACTGATGTTAGTAAAATATATGCATGGTATGGATAAGAATATTAATAACAAGATGGTGAAGTATGTAGATGATACTAAATTAGGTGGAAAGGCAGACAATCTGGAATCAGCTTAATTATTGCAAAGGGTCCAGGACAGCATACAGACTTGAACAGATTTGTAGCAAATGAAACCAAATAAAAGTAAATGTAAAGTGTAACATGTAGGAAGTTGACATCTTAGATTTGAATACACAATGCGGGGTTTGAAAATTGAAGGGACCGCAGTCGTCAACTGGAGGTTGGGTTACCATTAACACACCACTTAGCAACAAAAAGGGCACTGAAGAAAATGCTCAGTAGGACAAGAAGATTCGTAGATCACAAAAGGAATCGCCTGTATTGTTTCAATACAGAATCCAAAAACAAAACGTCTTCTTTTTATTCTTACTCTCAATCTATTCCCACTTCTAGCTGGGGTTGATGTGCTTGATCAACTTTCTCCATACAGGTCGGTCCTGCATCACCTCCCCAGTAAGACCCTTTTCCTTCAGATCTCCTTTAACTTTGTACAGCCCACCTCCACTTTGGCCTCTCTCGTTGTCTCTTCCCCTGTACTTCCAATCCCATCGCTCTTTTTTCCACATATTCATTGTCTCTCCTCATTACATGTTCTTAACACTTCAACCTCCTTTACAGTACTTTCTTAGATATTTCATCCATTTATGTTGTACCTCCGATTGTCTCATTTCTTATTCTGTCCTTTTTCATAATTCTACACATCCATCTCAACATTCTCGTTTCTGTCACATTCAACTTCTTCTCCTGCTGTGATCCCTTTACTGCCCGTGTCTCAGTTTCACACATTGTTGGTCTTACCACTGTCTTAAAAACTTCACCTTTAATCTTTGCCTTAATTCTTTCATCAACCAATACATCTGATACCTTCTTCCAATGTTCCATCTGCACTGCACTCTATTGGTTATCTCTGCATTTATTTTTCCCTTATGGGCTACCACCACTTCTATTTCTACTTCTTCTTCTTCTCCCACTTTTATATGTTGTCGAAGTGCTTGATCAACCTCCTCCATACAGCTAACTTTTGTTGTACCTCTGATTCTTATTCTGTACCTTTTCGTAACTCCACACATCCATCTCAAAATTCTCATTTCTGCCACATCTCACTTCTTCTTCTGTGCTCCCTTTATTGCCTATGTTTCAGCCGCATCCATCATTATTGGTCTGAGCACTGTCTTAAATGCCATACATTGAACCTTTACTTTAATTCTTTAATCACACAACACTCCTTATAACTTCTTCCCATTTTTCCATCCACATTGGACTCTGTGGGTTATCACTGCGTCTAATTCTCCATCTTGGGCTACCTCTGATCCCAGATATTTAAATTTATCTACTGTACTCTTTTCAACAGCTCTGCCTGATAACTTCTGGATCCTGATCATCATTAAAGCTCATATATTCTGTCTTCTGCTTCGAAATTTTATCCTAAAACTCAGCACATCCATAACCAGATCACAAAGGTAAGGACTTCAAGAAGCTCCCTGGTGCAGGACCTCCACTAACTGTGATCTTGTCTGTTACCCCCAACACTGCTTTAAACACTAGAATTACCAAAGTCTACGAAAAACTCATAAACCTGGCCCACCTTAAATCCATTTGCACCTCGCCGTCAGCATCTTTTGTGTTGTGAATGTGTCGATAATCCCAAGCAGCAAGCAGCTTGCTATCCCATCCCACCACCAATGCAGAAACAGCAAAAACCTCTCCCAGCTCAAGCCTTGTTTATCAGGGAGTCAGGTACCTAGAGCTGTATAGGCTAAAAAATATATTGTTATTTGGAACACATGCATTTCACGTGTGTTCTGTGTCTACAAAGATCTATGTAAGTGTAGGATGACAGGAAATGCAAGAAATGTTGCCTAAAAAACAAACTTTTTTCATGTTTTAGTACTAGTGACAAAATTTTGACATTAAGTGTATAACGTGCGAAGACTGAATTCCAAATATCAAATAGACACTTTCACAAAAGGTACAAGTATAATAGAACAAGTGTGCTTTTATTTAAGAATATAACCGAAGAAAAAGAAATCAGGTTATTGTGGCCTGGTTTTGCGACTTCTATGGTAGTACAACAGTAAGAATTGCTGACACATAATCAACAGGTTGCAGGTTCGAGCCTTGCCGCGTCACAAAATGAACATTTTAAGTAGTGAGCTGCTCTTATTGTTACTATTATACAATAAAAACATACATTTGATTTGAGTCTGTAACAGCCAATGTAAATATATGGTACTTGGAAAGGTTGGCGTTTTTTTTATTTAGTTTTATTCTCCCAGTCACGTTCACGCTCGCCCTGATCTGACACTGCTGTTTTCAAATAAAGACGTTCTATTATTTCTATAGAAGTGAACTCAGATGAGGATGAGGGTTCTTCATCAACACATTTACAACACAAAAGACACTGACGGAGAGGTGCAGATGGATTTATGGTGGGCTGGGATTATGAGTTTTTTCATAGGCTTTAGTAATACTAGTGTTAAACCTGAGTCCTCACTCCCTCAAACATATCCTGGACAATCCTCACACACTTCTCTGGTCCTCCTTTCTCTCTAATGCACCTGCAAACCTCTTGACGTGGCATCCTATCATAAGCCTTTTCCTTTTTTTTTTTTTTTTTGAAATTTTATTAACTTTATTGCAATCATTCCATACAAATCAATCAATTTTTACAAAAAGTAGGATTGAGAACAAGTTGACCTTTTCCAAATTGATGAACGCCACATGCCAACCTTTCTGCTTTTCTCGATGTTTCTCTATGAGTTGTCCCAAAGCAAAGACTACATCAGCTGTTTATCTCCCTGAAAAAGAACCAAACCGCTCCTCCACTATGGTGGTCTCTTTCCTAAGCCTCCACTCTGTAACACTATTCCAAATTTTCACTGTGCATGAAATTAGCTTTATCTCTCTTTTAATGGACAGCCAGAATTCTTACTTGGCCAGGATGCCTCCATAACAGAAAGACTGGGGGAAAGAGCTTGGATGGAGCAATACCTCCCCACCGGATGACAGAGGGAAGCCCCCCTGGCTTGTTGCAGTGGCACAGAGCAGGGAAGCTCAACCCTGCTGGGACCCATGGCCACTGCCAGCGGGTGTATGGAGAATGGCTGAGCCCTCCTCTGCAGGGCTGCCGCCACACCTGGGAAGTGCAGCCATAAGGAGATCGTGAACACCTGGAGCACTTCCGGGTGCTCTATAAAAAGGGCCAGCTGCCATAACTTGGGGAGCAAGAGTCAGGAGGAGGTGGACGAAGCTAGCGAGGAGGAGTGGAGGTGAAGAAGACAAAGGAGAGAGAGAAGGACAGTGTATTTTTGCTTAGTGCTATACTGTCCCACTATGGGGAACGAGCCAGAAGTGTTTCCCACAGCTGAACAAAGGTGTGTTGTGTGTTGGACTTGGGACCAGTGTCTGTTGTGTCCGGAGTTTGGGGAGATCTACGCCCCCCTGGTATCCACTCTCTATAACTTGCACAATCCTGAATATTGTCCTATTCATCCATTCATTCCCATATTCCTATTTTTTGGAACAAAATGGCTGTCAGAATATCAAAAGCAAAACACTTGAAGGGATGCCAGTGCAGCCCAGATGTCTGGATATGTTAAAAAAAGTTAATTAATATAAAGCTATATTTGGATTACTCAGTGGGTGAATATGGGAAATAAAATCTGGGCAAATGTGCAGTAGTGCTCGGTCTTGAACACCAGTGTTCTTTATCCATCAAAGTGCAGAAATCCTGATGCCTTTCTTAACAAAAGACATAAATGCCACACGCTCTGACAGAGAATGACACCAGGAGATTAAAACATTTGGCCTTTAAAGAAAGACATATTGGATTTCCATGCAGTAATTCTGTCAAACTGTCAGTTCAGCCTTTTTAGAGAGAGGGCATTTTAAGGCGTCCCTTTCTTCCTGACCTCAGCACAATGAAATAATTACCAGAGAACAGAACTAATCAGGAATGACCCCTCATAAACATGGATCAGTATGCAGAATGGGGAACTCTTCCAAGGCTGTGTGAGGATCAGCCTGAAAAGATCAATCCATGCACTGGCAGCTTTTGTAATATTTATAATGCAATTAAAACAAATATAATTAATTTTTTTTCATCTGTTAACAAGCCCCCTGCTGTTGTTACACCACCATGGGGAGGACTAAGAAATCTGCAATGATCCAATAGTGCCACCTCAAGGACAATGACAGATTCAGTAACGTAGTACCTTAGGTTCCAGACCTAAGAATGGTGCACTCCTCAGGTGGTAGAGGACAGGGGAATATCTGGATACGCTGGCTATAAAGTGGCCCCATGAACACCAGCAGGCAGAGACCACAGGTACACCACTTAGAGAGCACTTTGGACACGTCTCCGGATACACTGGCTATCATGCAAAGCCAATGGAGGACCTTGGAGCTCACAGAGCCAGGGAATAGTGTGGCAGATGGGCAGAGTGAAAAACAACATGAATGGATGAAAAGAGTAGAGTAGTAATTTTCTCAAACTAAATAAGGAGAAAGCAGAAATCTTAGTGATTGGCAAACATGGATATAATGAAGATATTAGAAATTAACTTGATTCATTAGGCTTAAAAGTCAAGACAGAGGTAAGGAATGCAGGGGTAATTATTGATTCTGACCTAAAAGTTAAATCCCATATTAATCAGATTACGAGGATAGCATTTTTCCACTTAAGAAATACAGCAAAAGTTAGATCTCTTATAACTTTGAAAGATGCTAAAAAATTAGTTCACGCTTTTGTTTTTAGTCAACTAGATTACTGTAATGCACTCCACTCAGGACCACCCAAATAAGACATCAATCAATTGCAATGAGTGAAGAATGGAGCTGCTAGAATCTTAACTAGGAAAAGAAAATCTGAGCACATCACACCTGTTCTGATGTCACTACACTGGTTACCTGTGTCACTTCGAATTGTCTTTAAAATACTGCTTATGGTTTATTTATATAGCACATTTTCATACAAAAAAAATGTAGCTCAAAGTGCTTTACATGATGAAGAATAGAAAAATAAGAGACACAGTAAGAAGATAAAACAAGTCAACATTAATTAAAATAGAATAAGAGTAAGGTCCAATGGCCAGGGGGGACAGAAAAAACAAAAAAAAAAACCTCCAGACGGCCGGAGAAAAAAAATAAAATCTGCAGAGATTCCAGGCCATGAGACCGCCCAGTCCCCTCTGGGCAATCTACCTAACATAAATGAAACAGTCCTCTTTGTATTTATGGTTTTCACGGAAGGATTTGATGATGATGATGATGATGATCACGTGGACTTCTGGCTTTTAGTCCATCAATGCTGGGGCATCATGGTGCTTTGAGTAGGTGGTGGTGGCGCAGGCCGCCACCACAGAGAAACCGGAAAAAGAAACAGAAGAGAGAGTAGGGGTCAGTATGGATTTTAGAGCCACCATGAATAGTTATTATGATGAATTGAACATATAAAGTATTAAGATAAACTGAAGTTATAAAAAGGCCATGTTAAAGTAATGTGTTTTCAGCAGTGTTTTAAAGTGCTCCACTGTATCAGCCCGGTGAATTCCTATTGGCAGGTTATTCCAGATTTTAGGTGTATAACAGCAGAAGGCCGCCTCACCACTTCTTTTAAGTTTAGCTTTTGGAATTCAAAGGAGACACTCATTTGAGGATCTAAGGTTACGATTTGGAATATAAGGTGTCAGACATTCCGATATATAAGATGGAGCGAGATTATTTAAGGCTTTGTAAACTATAAGCAGAATTTTAAAGTCAATTCTGAAAGACACAGGTAACCAGTGTAGCGACATCAAAACAGGAGAAATGTGTTCAGATTTTCTTTTCCTAGTTAGGATTCTAGCAGCTGCATTCTGTACCTGTTGCAAATGATTTATGTCTTTTCTGGGTAGTCCTGAGAGGAGTGTGTTACAGTAATCTAATCGACTAAAAACAAAAGCGTTTCTCAGCATCTTTCAATGATATAAGAGGTCTAACTTTACTTATGTTTCTTAGGTGAAAAAATGCTGTCCTAGTGGTCTGATGAATATGTGATTTAAAATTCAGGTTACAGTCAACGGTTACCCCTAAGTTTTTTACTTCCGTCTTAACTTCTAATCCTAATGCGTCAAGTTTATTTCTGATAACCTCACTGAATCCGTTTTTGCCAATCAATACAATTTCAGTTTTCTCTTTATTTAACTTGAGAAAATTACTATTCATCCATTCAGAAATACCAGTAAGACATTGTGTTATTGATTCGAGAGAGTCGGAGTCATCAGGTGCTATTGATAAGTACAGCTGTGTGTCATCAGCATAGCTGTGGTAGCTCACGTTGTAACTTGAGATAATCTGACCTAACGGGAGCATGTAGATTGAGAAAAGAAGCGGACCTAGGATAGAGCCTTGTGGAGCCCCATATAGAATATCATGCGTCTTTGAGTTTTGATTACCACAACTAACAAAGAATTTTCTCCCTGACAGGTAGGATTCAAACCAATTTAAGACATTTCCAGAGAGGCCCACCCATTGACTAAGGCGATTTCTAAGAATATTGTGATCAATGGTATCAAACGCGGCACTCAGATCTAAGAGGATGAGAACAGATAAATGGCCTCTGTCTGCATTTACCTGCAAGTCATTTACTACTTTAACGAGTGCAGTTTCTGTACTGTGATTAGTTCTAAAACCTGACTGAAATTTATCAAGAATAGCAGGTTTACTTAAGTGGTTGTTTAACTGCATAATTACTGCCTTCTCTAGAATTTTACTTAAGAAGGGCAGGTTAGATATGGGTCTAAAATTTTTAAAAGCAGAGGGGTCAAGATTATTTTTCTTGAGTAGGGGTTTAACTACAACAGTCTTAAGACAGTCTGGGAAGACCCCCGTATCTAATGAGAGGTGAAAAAGAGAGTGCAGACAGGGTCGAATGGGTGGAGAAGACTGTCAGGAGTGATTTGTGACAGACGGGCAGATAGATAGATAGATAGATAGATAGATAGATAGATAGATAGATAGATAGATAGATAGATAGATAGATAGATAGATACTTTATTAATCCCAAGGGGTAATTCACATAATCCAGCAGCAGTATACTGATACAAAGAAAAAATATTAAATTAAATAGTAATAAAAATGAAAAAATGATAAAAAAATAAAAAAGCAGACAATAACTGAGTAATATTAGCATTTACTCCCCCGGGTGGAATTGAAGAGTCGCCTAGTGTTGGGGAGGAATGATCTCCTCAGCCAGAGACCTCCTGCAGCATCTTACTGCAGATGTTGAAGGATGCCAATCTTCTCAGAAAGTATAGTCTGCTCTGACCTTTCTTACACAGAGCATCAGTATTGGCAGTCCAGTCCAATTTGTCATCCAGCTGCACTCCCAGATATTTATAGGTCTGCACCCTCTGCACAGTCACCTCTGATGAGCACGGGGTCCATGAGGGGCCTGGGCCTCCTAAAATCCACCACCAGCTCCTTGGTATTGCTGGTGTTAAGATGTAAGTGGTTTGAGTCACACCATTTAATTTATCAGTAAGAGTGAAAGGGAAGGTCTACAGGATGGTAGTGAGACCAGCTTTATTATATGGGTTGGAGACGGTGGCACTGAGCAGAAAGCAGGAGAAAGAGCTGGAAGTGGCAGAGTTAAAGATGCTAAGATTTGCATTGGGTGTGATGAAGATGGACAGGATTACAAATGAGGACATTAGAGGGTCAGCAAAGGTTGGGCAGTTGGGAGACAAAGGAGGAGAGATACTGACTATATTGGGAGAAGGGTGCTAAAGATAAAGCTGCCAGGGAAGAGGAAAAGAGGAAGACAGAGAAGATTTATGGATGTGGTCAGAGAGAACATGCAGGTGATGGCTGTTACAGAGCAAGATGAGGAGGACAGGAAGAGATGGAAAAAGATCATCTGCTGTGGCAACCCCTAATGGGAGCTGCTGAAAGATGAAGAAGAAGATGGCATCATTCTGAAGAACCGCTCTAGCACCTTTACAGTAATTTGTAAGAGTGTAGCTTATCTAAGGTATTTGTTTCACCATACTTGTGAGTCTGCATTAAGAACTGAGCTGTTAATATGCAGACTCCATTGGGTCCAGTGCTATAATAAATGTCATTTATACTGTACTTGGCTCATTGTGATGGTGGTCGTGGCTCTTACATAAGAGTATTTAAAGAGAAGTTCTGCGACGAGAGGACACAAGAACCACAGGTTTTGGAGTGTGTAAACACAGGAAAACCATTAATAGTTCTTTGTCATAAGACATGAGAGACCCACAGATGTGGCCATTAATTGGTAGATGTTAGAACTTTAGGTCATCCCGAAACCCCTCAAATGACCGTAGAGATCTCCCTAACAGGAGACAGAGGGAGGTGATGAAAATGGCTCATTTAGATCAAGCAAGAGAAGTTAGGTAGCAGCCCTGTGCAACAGTCGGCTCTAATATCGCAAGTGCAAATGAAGAAAATTAAATACAGCATCCCTCACAGCCCCTTAAATTTTCAAGCTGTAGTTATTTAAGCTATGAGACTGTTTACTAATTGATGCAGAGAAGGCTTATTTATTACTCACTTTTCTCCTTCAAAATACAAGATGTAATAAAATAATGAGATTTAAACTGAAAAGCCCCTTCTAAAGCTAGTCATCCTCAAGGATTGATTTCGTTTAGCAAACCCAATGACAACACAAAGCACTGCAGTGCTCAGCACTGGAGCCTAATAAAAGATGGACTGCGCCGCCTTTGAAGCTGTTTGTTAGCGCGGCATAATCAGGAATTAAGCGCTACAAGTAAATAGAAGTTCCATTTGCTGAGTAATTACATTTTTTTTCTTACAAAATGAAGACACATTTCCACTGAATGGTAATTTAATTTTAAATTAGTTGTTGTTGTTTATAAAGCTATAATGAAACGATGCATGGGTAGCATTTGGATTAAGTAAAACAAACGTTCAAGGGAAATGTAATTTACGTGATGGAGAACAACATGATCAATACCATTTATATTTCAGGTGGCAGTTACTTAGTGACTCTTACAATGTGCTTCTTTATTTGCCTTTCTCTCTCTTAATGTACAGATGTTATACACTGACATCCAGTGGTATCTTAGTATTGAAGGCAAATGGTGCCTTCATCTTCCACCAGATGGTGGGTGCTGTGCAAAAATTAAATAAGCAGTAAAATGGCCTAAGCAAGAACATAAGAACATAACATAAGAAATTTGACAAATGAGAGGAGATCTTTCAGCTCATCAGGCTCATTTCTTTAGCTAATAGCTAAGCTGTCCCAATATCTCAACCAGCTTCTTCTTAAAGGTTGTCAAGGTTTTTTCTTCAATTCCATGTCTTGTTAGTTTGTTCCTGACTTCCACAACTTTTGGACCAACAATGTGATTCCTGGTTTCATTCCATAATGCACTTCCCCTTCATTTCCATTGGTGTCTTTGAGTACGTGATTCACAGTTACCCTCAAAGAATTATTCTGAATCTACCTTATTAATGCCTTTGAGGATTTAAAGACCTGGATTTGGTCCCCATGCTGTCTAATTTCTGCTGAAGACTAAATGGGTTTAATTTGCTGAGCCTGTAAGAATTTAACATGTCTTCAAATCCTGGGATGCACCTGAATGCTCTTTTTACAGTATTTATCCCTCAGGGCTTCCCTCCAGCATGGGGTTGAAAATGCTCATTTATGTTTAGTTTGTTCATTTTATATGTTAAGTGTATGACAAAATATCTTCTGCTATGTTCGTTATGTTTTATGGGTCGTCCCCCCAAGAGGAGGGGGTCATCTGGCCATTACCACAAGAGAATACCCTTAGTCCTATAAAAAAAAAACACAGTCCCTTGAGGTTCATTGAATGTGCTTGTGATGGCAGAGATAAGTTCTATATTTATTTATGGGAATTCATGATGGGTCTGGGATTGCTTGGGATTGCTTGGGATTGCCAACTTTCTGCTTTGCTGAAGCAGAATGTTTTGTTTTTAATTTATTTTAGGATTAGAAGAGAAAGTGAAAACAAAACAGAGAATGCAACAGGGTCAAAAACATAAAAACAAACTGATGTTTCGTCAAGCCGGAAACATGAGCCAAAAATCAGAAGCGTAAGCCAGAAAAAAAGCCAGAAAACAGAGAATGAGAATAAAGAGAAGTGCATGTTAAGACTTTTTTAGATTTATCCAAGCACAGATACCCAACCAACACATAAATGACCTTTTCATTGGGTCACGTCGATGACATCATGCGAGCATGCCCCTGGGGAATTCAGGGAGATTGCAATGCGTAAAACATACATATTCATAATGGCTCCTCAGTAAGATGCTAAAAATTATTACTTGGCCAGGATAGGATGAAATAAATGTTGGAATCATAGTCCTCGACCTCAAAAAAACGAGAATAGCCACCAGGATGTCCCTTAAAAAACTCCTTAGGAAAGCCCAAAAATATATAAAGAAAGAACAGCAATCACAATACTTTGAAGGCATTGCCTTCTGTGTTTTTTGTGCTCATCAGAGCTTCTTGTTTAACAAAACAATTTTTTGGATTAATAAATATTTTTATTTATAAAGAGTCTTCATTATTATCTGGTAGTTGAGTCATGGCAACTGGACTTCTTTGTATTTATATTTTTTTATTTTCCCCAGGAAAATCAGGCCCAATTCACGCCTCCACCAGGTGGACCACTCTTAGCAACCCACTCTATGGGGGTAGGAAGGGCTGTTAAATGGTGTGACTGCTACATCTACCCCTTCTTTTGTTTTACTCAATGAGCCTATTCAGGGCAGGTGTGAAGTGAAACTAACCTGGAGGTTAAATTTGTGGTCTCTAACAGCATTCCTCAGACTGACAAAGCTGCTCGGATGAACAGTGAAACATATCTCCCTAACAAGAAAGAAGTCCAGTTGCCATGACTCAACTACCAGATAATTTCACCTGGATGATTGAAAATCTTCACAGACAGTCTTCATTATTTTTTCTGTGACTTACAAAGTTTTAATGCCTTTACCTCCTCTAGTGGGCATTTCAAATATTTTTGGAACTTCACATGCTTTGGGACTCTCTATCTCATGGATAGTCAGTCACAGTCCTGTTGGGCCGCAGTGGCTGCAGGTTTTCCAAACTGTTTTTTCTAATTAGAAGACAAGCCTAGAGACTTGGTATTTGACTGTATTTGTTTGTTTCTCCCTTCATTTAAGGAAGACAAATTAAATTATGATGTGGAGAAGGGATCCTCACTTACTTTCCTGGAGGGCAGTAATGGCTGCAGGTAAACACCTCAACCAATATGTTTTTTAAGCTTCATTTTAGTTAACTCAACTATTACGATTCAACACCCTTAATCGACTATTTTAGTTTTAAGCAGTTGCATTTAGCTTTTAATTATTTCATGTCTTCTTAACCGGCCACGGTTAATAATAAAATGCAAATAACAAAGAAATCAACAGCTCTCCATCTATAAAAAGTCAATGTGCGTCATGAAATGTCTGTGTTAACACTAGAATCCCTGAAGCCTACAAAAAAAAAAACTTGTAATCCTGCCCCACCATAAATTCTCCATTAGCGTCTTTTGTGTTGCAAATGTTTCAATTGGCAGAAGCAGCAAGCAGCCTGCTATCCCGTTCCAGATGATGAAGCTGAAGTCAGTCGCAAAATTCTCAGAGCTCAGGTCTCTATCATGCCGTGAGTTGCCTGGAATTGTAGAGGATAATTAATACAGTATATTGTCAGTTGGAATGCATGCATTTCATGTGTGTTCCGTGTCTACAACAATCTGAGTAAGTGTAGGATGAAAGGAAATGCAAGACAAGAAATGCTGAACACATAACTAGAATAGAAACTTTTCCCATGTTATACTAATAATGACGTGAAATGTTTGATGTGTGAAGACTTTAGTCCAAATATCAAATAAACATGTGCGCTTTTATTCAAAAATATAACCAAAGAAAAAAAAAATCATTCAATTTATATTTTGCTGTCAATGAGTTAAAAGCCCAAGATCAAATGTCAATTGACAGAACGTTGACATGTATTCTTGGATGGAGTAGAAGTAATAACTGCTGCCTTGAACCAAGAGGTTCCAAGATGGAGTCTCGGCGGTCATAGTTTTGAGTAGTGAGCTGCTATTATTATTATTACTATAATATAATAAAAGCATACATTTGATTTAAGTCTGTAACACCCAGTGTAAATTTTGGCTACTTGTAAAAGTTTGCGCTTGTTTTTTCATTATTCAGTTTTACTATCTTAGTGATGTTGTCGAGGTACAATGAACTTGCCACTCTGTCTTTGAATTGATGGCATTTATCTCCATTCTTTTCACGCGAGCAGTGCTGTGGCTGATGCCTGCTGAAAACTATTTGTTGTACAGGCAATCAAAGATACAATGTCTCGTGACCACTATCAGACTGGGCAAAGGCAGGACCATAGCATCAGATAGCCAGTGAAACTGCTGTGAAGAAGCTAATAGACTGCTTTAGGTATGTGCTCAGGATTTCTTTAATTTCTTGCCTCACATTTCCTGTCATGCAACACTTTACTAGATCTTTGCAGACCCCCTTGAACTCCAGGCACCTTACACCACGATAGAGAGACTTGAGCTGGGAGAACTTTTTGCCCGAGTTGAGCTACATTCATGGGGGTGATGTGATAGCAGGCTGCTTGTGCCGATCGACAGATTTACAAAACAAAAGACACTGATGGAGAGGTGCGAAGATTTAAGGTGGCCCGGGATTACAAGTTTTTTTGTAGGCTTCAGGGATTCTAGTGTTAATAACACATTTACAAATAAATGAGAGAAAATATGGGGAGGGTTATGAAGTGCAAATTTCTTTCAATCTATGAAACAAAATGATAATGTTCTCAGAAAAGGAAATTCTACAATTTTTTTTTTGTATTAATGAAAGCAGTAACAAGCAATATAGTTAAATACAAAATTTAATTATCAGCAAGGACTGTTCTATAAATAGGAATCTGTTTGGAATGAAAACCAGCAGCCACCACCAGCTCACCAAATTTATGATTGCCCGTACTGTGTGAGGTAAGAGTGAGGGAGAGGAGAACCAAAGAAAAGCTGGGGTGCCAACTGGGCCGCCCTGTTTGCTGCCAAAGTCCAAATCACAGAACAAAAATAAATTTACAGTAGCTCAGCAGAAATTAGGTGTAACAGATGCCTCTTTAGATAGATAGATACTTTATTAATCCCAAGGGGAAATTCAGATAATCCAACAGCATACAAAAAAGCCTCTGCGGCTTCTCAAAACTTTATGCGAGAGCATTCCTTTTATGTGTAATATCTGTCTCTATTTTTCGTGTGAATTGTTTGCTCTGAATTTCCATAAACTTATAAAATAAAGGCACTTGGACCATGGCATCCTTTCTGGAAGCAAGTTATACGGACTGCTGGGTTGACTTTCTGGTTAGATGTATTTGGAACTATTTGGAAATCTTTGACAAATACAACTACAAAGATATCAAGATGAGTTGAATGATATCTGATATGTGAGGAGTTTTCTTGTTCTGGTGAATCAGGTAAAAAATAAAATAAAATCAGAGCATTCATAAGTAATTTTTATGAACTCATAAAATAATTTTGAGATCACTCTTTTTTTCCTTCAGATGATGGTTGCAGTACAAAACAATTTTTAACTAAAATCCTTTATTTAAAAGACTGATGGTAAAGGAAGCCAGGAGGATATCCATCTGTACTACCACATTGTAAATTGTAGGATTATTAGCTGCTTGTCATTCACAAGTTTTCTCACAAGATGGCGCTGTGCTACATTCTATCAAAGGCAATCCAGCTGCAGGAAAGCCCAAACTCGAATGCGTGCCGTGCACTTCCTTCTTGTTAATTACTGTCATGCATGCTTTATTTTCTCCCTGGCTTTATGAAGGTAATTGTGCAAATACCATCTAATTAAAAAGATTTCTTTAATAAGCGGGTCTGCAGCATTGACTGAATTATTATTAGCATATATTTCATAATACTCTGTTTATATTTTCTAAGAGTTAATTTCATTCTTAGTGATTAATTTAGTGATTCATTTTTCAATCAGTTGATGATAGGGAATAAAACCTGCAGGCCACATTTTTCTTTCCTTGCTGGCTTTTTCAAAGCAGTTTCTAGCTATTAACAATAAAGATTGTGTGTTTTGCTAATTGCATTTACTCTCTGTGTGAACAAAAGGTCTGGCTGATTGCAGCAACTCTGGGCAGGAGTCAAATAATGTGAACTCGAAATATGACTCTGACCTCTCTTATATCTGGACTTACTTAAAAGAAAACCTGCTGGCAGAAATTCCCTAGTATTATAAGATATAGTCTAACGAGCCATTACATTTACTCCAAGGAAGTTGTAACTAAATTAAAAAACTATACAGATCATGTCTATCAAAGTTCATCAATTTGTATAGGGAGATTCACTTGAATGAGGCCCCGAATATTATGTTGTAACTCCCTTTAAAATGAAGCAATCTGAAGCAAGGAAATGCGATCTATACCTTGACATTGTGTAATCGATTGCATAACATGCGATGCTGGAAGTGGTTTCCATTTTCTGCCAAACACATTTTGACACGGCGCTCCATGTTCCTGAACATATCAAGCAAGGGTCTCAGGGGGGATAGCAGCAATTTCATATTGGATGTTTTCCTTCAAATCTTCCTCATTTTGAGGCTTGTTCTGATAGACATTTCCTTTAAGTTTACCCCAAAGGAAGAAGTCTGGTGGTGTCAGATCTGGTGACCATGGTGGCCAAAACCCCTTTGAAATGACCCTGTTACCAAAGAAGAACTCAATTTCTGCCGTGCTCCTTGCCGATGTGTGACAAATTGCTCCATCTCTCTGGAAGTAACCTTCCATTAACTCACGATTATCCACTTGATTCAGACATTGCTTAACTCTTTTAGGGCTAATTTTTTTTTTGTTTCTTATCTCCCAGGGCTGAATATTTTTCCAAAAACTAACATTTTTTTTAAAAAAGAACACAAAAAATTGTTTAACATATCAAATCAACAAAAAATATTTACTTTTGACAAATGTTACTGTCTTGCATGTTGTATGAGCCTGCATACTCTATGATTTCACATACATATCACATACATTTTACACAGCAAACTCCTGCTCAGTCTGATCTCGCTCAAAGCAGCCAATTTCAGTCATTGCCACATTGCACTGCTTACAATACGTGTTGCTTTGGTGCCTACTTTTCAATTGTCTGTTTCTGCACTTTCTAACATATATTGTTAGTGTGTACTGTAGAGAGACAAGTCACCCTTTTGCCATCGTGCCATTCCACTACCACCAAGTTTTCTGCCCGCATGAAAACCGTATTGTCACTTCTTTTCATCTTCTGAAACTTTATGAACTTTATGCATGGCATTATAGCCTGGCTCACCCCATGGGATTTGCTTCTGTTTATTACAGAAGTGAATAAAACTTTGCAGCAGCACGTACCTATCACCATGCTGCATAACCTGTCCAAAGCCACCAGGGGACAAAGCACGTTTGGACCAATGCTCCCTGAAGTTATAGCCCCAGTTCTGTCCCATCTCTATTTGTAATACCACAGCACGCTTCATCTCGTCTTTTGTTGTGGGTTTACACTTTGAAAAATGAGAATGCGATGCAAACGCAGACCGCAATTCAAAAAATTTCTCTGCCTACCTGTTTATCTCGTCTGACGGTAGCTGAAAAGCAGCATCAGGAGAGAGCAGCCTGAAGTACAGCAGCTGGTGATCTGTCGTGTCCAACAGCAAGCCATGCCGTTTTGTGAAGTCCAGCAGCCAAATTGTCTCTCAACGGATCAATGTCTGTGTATTTATCCCACGGGAACCTTGCCGTAGATGCATCGGCTGCGCGAAGGCACTCAACTGGCAGCAGATCCGCTGAAGCTGAAGTCGATGCCGGCTTCTCACTCTCTTGCTCGATCTCCTGATCACTGTCAATAAAATCTGATTCTGAACAATCAGAGTCCGACTCCGCGATAATGCGCAAAACATTGTCTGCTGAGTGTTTTCTTTTCTACACTCACTTTGCTCCCTCATCACATGTCGATGCCATCTTGCCATTGTTTACATTTCGCAACTCACGCACACGCTAGGATTAGTTGCTGAGTCAACGAGTTTAGCATTCCTTCAAGCACAGAGGGAATGTCTTTGACGTGACAGTGAGATTTGTCGCCATTAACAGCTGATTATCGCCCTCTATCCCTGGATGTCGACTTTAGTCGACATGCGGCCTCAACCCCTCCTGTCGATAAAAATCGACATCCGCCCTAAAAGAGTTAAACAAACTGGTGACCCAATAGGTTCACACCACCAAGACGTGCTGCTCAATACTGTACACCACCTTCCTGATGAGAAGTCGAGAGACTGAGTGAAGGGGTATGGGTGGAATGCACTCTGAAGTTGCAAATGGAGGTTAAACATCACAATGGCTGTCCGGCACCTACTTCATCACTCCGATGCAGGAGCATCCAGGCTTGTTTGAAGCTCCATATACTGAGGAGCACATTGCAAGTTGTTTCGTTCAGATTGCTTCATCCTAGCGAGAGTTATTACAGAATATTTGGGGCCTCTTTCAAGTGAATGTCCCTGTACATTCCACAGCAACTCAAAAGAAACATGAAATCAGAATGTTATGGACAAGGTCAAGAATATCCCACCTACAGTGGATTCATAAAGTATTCAGTCCCCCTTCACTTTCTATGGGAGGTGTTTTCTGCAAAAAAGAAAATGAAAATTCTAAAATGAAAATGCACTCTCTCTTTTGCAATTTCATTTTCAAAGTCTACTCACAAGAATGCTGCAAAAATTAAAAACTAAATGAATTAACATCATTTGCAATTTACTTTTTAGCCTGAACTCCAATGAAGCTGCAAAAATGAAAAGTAAAACACAAATAAGCACTGGTGCCACCTGCAGCTCACGGAATTTTCATTTTCCACTTTGCATTTTCATTTTCAAGTACTCAACATGCAAATAGCAGAGGTTAATGGGCAGGGCTTTGCAGCTCAATTTTCCACAATTCATTGTCCTTCGTAACTGTAGAGCCACTTTGATCGACAGAATACTTCTCACTTCACCTGTGTTTAATACACATGATTTCGATCTTTTCCTGGGTCTGCTGCTCTTTTTTTTCTCTGTGCTTCCATTCGCTCTGATTATCTCAAGGAATAACGTGATCTACCACAGCTATGCTGACGACACAAAGCTGTATTTATCCATATCGCCTGATGACCCCAACTCTCTTGGTTCACTGACCCCAATGTCTTACTTGTGTTTCTGAATGGATGAGAAACACCATCATTTTATCATAGTCATTTTCTCAAACTAAATAAGGAGAAAACAGAAATCTTATTGATTGACAAAAATGGATATAATGAGGGTATTAGAAATACACTTTATCCATTAGGATTAAAAGTCAAGACATAGGTAAAGAATTTAGGGGTAACTATTGACTCTGACCTGAATTTTAAATCACATATTAATTAGGACAGTATTTTTTCATTTAAGAAATATAGCAAAACTTAGGGCCCTTATACCTTTGCAAGATGCTGAAAAATTAGTTCACACTTTTGTTTTTAGTCTAATAGATTACTGTAATGCACTCCTCTCGGGACCACCCAAAAAAGTCCCATCTCTCTCACTACACTGGTTACCTGTGCCATTTAGAATTGTCTTTAAAATTCTGATAATGGTTTACAAAGCCTCAAATAATTTGCTCCATCCTCCACCTCGGAATGTCTTTCATCTTACACTCCAAATTGTAACCTTAGATGTTCAAATGAGGGTCTGCTAATAATTCCAAGAGCTAAACTTAAAAGAAGTGGACAGACGGCCTTCTGCTGTTATGCACCTCAAATCTGTAAAAGCTGACCGATAGAAATTCTCCAGGCTAATACGGTGGAGCACTTGAAAAAACTGATACAAACTCATTACTTTAACATGGCTTTCTCTGCTACATTTTGGTGTAAACCTGTTAAGCTGTATGTGCATTGAATTATCATTTTCATTAAGGTTCCACAGTTCATACTAATCCCTATTATTCTCTGCTGTTCTTTTTGTGGTTTTCTGTGGTGCCAATCTGCGCCGCCACCACCCGATCAAAGCAAAGTGCTTTCCATACATTGATGGACCCCAGATGTTCACATGACCATCATCATCAAATTCTTTAACATGAAGCCTGAAAACCATAAGGACAGATTGAGATCATTTATGTTAGGTAGAATGCCCAGTGGAGGCTGAGGTGGGGGGTCTCTTGGCCTTGGAACCCCTGCAGATTTTGTTTTTTTTTCCTCTGGCCCATCTGGGATTTTTTTTTTTTTTTTGTTGTTGTTTTATCTGTCTTCCCAGCTATCAGACGTTATTCTTTATAACCTTCTTTGTTGCCTAATTTTTTCTTTCATATAAAATTGTCTTTCTTGTAAAGTACTTTGAACTAAACCTTTTGTATGAAAACGTGCTACATAAATGATGACACACAGCTGTACTTATCTATAGCACCTGATGACTCCGACTCTTTCGATACACTAACACAATGTCTTACTGGTATTTCTGAATGGATGAATAGTAATTTTCTCAAACTAAATAAAGAGAAAACTGAAATTTTAGTAATTGGCAATAATGGATTCAGTGAGGTTATCAGAAATAAACTTAAAGCACTAGGATTTAAAGTTAAGACGAAAGTAAAAAATTTAGGGGTAACCGTGGACTGTAATCTGAATTTTAAATCGCATATTCATCAGACCACTAGGACAGCATTTTTTCACTTAAGAAACATAGCTAAAGTTAGACCTCTTATATCATTGAAAGATGCTGAGAAATTAATTCACGCTTTTGTTTTCAGTCGACTAGATTACTGTAACGCACTCCTCTCAGGACTACCCAAAAAAGACATCAATTGATTACAAGTGAAGAATGCAGCTGCTAGAATCCTAACTAGGAAAAGAAAATCTGAGCACATCACACCAGTTCTGATGTCATTACACTGGTTACCTGTGTCATTCAGGATTGACTTTAAAATTCTGCTTATGGTTTATAAAGCCTTAAATAATCTCGCTCCATCTTATATATCAGAATGCCTGACACGTTATATTCCAAATCGTAGCCTTAGATCTTCAAATGAGTGTCTCCTTAGAATTCCAAAAGCTAAACTTAAAAGAAGTGGTGAGGCGGCCTTCTGCTGTTATGCACCCAAAATCTGGAATAGCCTGCCGATAGGAATTCGCCAGGCAAATACAGTAGAGCACTTTAAAACACTGCTGAAAACACGTTACTTTAACATGGCCTTTTTATAACTTCACTTTAACTTAATACTGATACTCTGTATGTTCAATTCTTCATAATAACTATTCACAGTGGCTCCAAAATCCATACTGACCCCTACTCTCTCTTCTGTTTCTTTTTCCGGTTTCTTTGTGGTGGCGGCCTGCGCCACCTCCACCTACTCAAAGCATCATGATGCACCAACATTGATGGACTGAATGCCAGAAGTCTACGTGACCATCATCATCAGGTCCTTCCATGAAAACCCTAAATACAAAGAGGACTGTTTGACTTATGTTAGGTAGATTGCCCAGAGGGGACTGGGCGGTCTCGTGGTCTGGAACCCCTACAGATTTTATTTTTTTCTCCAGCCTTTGGAGTTTTTTTTGTTTTTCTGTCCACCCTGGCCATCGGACCTTACTCTTATTCTATGTTAATTAATGTTGACTTATGTTTATCTTTTATTGTGTCTTCTATTTTTATATTCATTTTGTAAAGCACTTTGAGCTACATTTTTTTGTATGAATATGTGCTATATAAATAAATGTTGATTGATTGATTGATAAATAAATGTTGCTGTTGTTTTCACCTCTTACTGTGAACTTAATAGTTGCATGGGCTTTTCCAACCAGTCCTTTTAAGGATAACAATCACCTCAAAGAGCCGTATAAAGAGCAGCAAATCCAGCCATTGTGGCACTCGGTGCTGAGACTACACTATAATATTACAAAAATACAAAGCATCCCATTTGCAGTTCAGTTTAAAACAATGTAAATTATGACGTAATAAAAGCTAATTTGCTTGCTTTGCTCGCTAACCCCTTCCCCCACCCTCCAAGTGCTACATGCCATTGTGAAGAGGAGGGCTGAACGCACCAGAAGGAGACGCAGCCACTCATCCGAAACTGCTCTTAAACGTTGATACAATGGGAAACAAACTCCTTTTTTTACCTCCTTCTTGCTTGATCAGCTGCTGACTTGCTGCTGCTCCTGTCCGGCATGATCTGCATTTCGTGTGGCACTTTGAACATTTTAAAGTCACTGCCTTATCTCTCTTCTCCGCCAGACATTCTTAAACACTATTTGATCTATTTTCGCTGTTCCATTATTTCACTGAGTAATATTTTCCATTTGTTTGCGCTAGTTTTCCTACTTCCATTATCTCTAACCTGCTCAGCATGTGTGTCGTGGGACTTGCTTCCAAAGGTTTTAAGTATGACGTGACCTACCTGTCTCACGGAAAGTGAAAGTGTAACTTTGTCTCTGAAAGATCTCTCTCTCTCAAAGATCTCTCTTCAAACGTATCATGTCTCGTCGCAGTCTCGTCCCAAGTTTTTTTTTTTTATAATATAGAGATTTTATAATTAAATATCACACCTTTGCGCCCAGTGCTGGCTGGGGTTTGGTCCGGCAGACACCCATGACCCTGTAGTTAGGATATAGCGGGTTGGATAATGGATGGATACATCAGAACTACAGTTATACATTGTCTTCAGATTTGTGAAATGGTTTCACCATCCCACGTGTACCTGAATTCACACTACATGGCAGGACAAAAAGCAAGCCATTACATCCAAGGACATCCTCTATAGACCTCCACAATCAAACTGTGATGAGGCACAAATGAGAGCAAGAGGATAAAGCCATTTCTAAAGCTTTCAATGTTCCCAGAAGCACAATGGCCTTAATAATTGTGAAATGGAAGATGTTTGGAAGCACTGGGACCATTCACAGAGTTGGCCTGGAGGGTATCCAGGCAAAAAGGGCCCTGTTCAAAGAGGTAAGAACCCAATGGTCTCACTAACAGAGCTCCAGAAGTCCTCTGCTGAGATGGGAGAACTTATTGGAAGGACGGCCAACAGCACTCCATCTATTAAACGTTTATGGTAGAGTGCCTAGATAGAAGAAAATCTTAAATAAAAGGCATACGAAGCCCCCCTTGGAATTTTTAAAATGGCATTTACAGGTAAAAATTGAACTCTTTGTACAGAACTCCTCTCACTATATCTGGTGAAGACCAGGCACTGCTCCTCACCTGCTTGAAACCATCGCCATTGTGAAGCACAGTGGAGGCAGCATCATGATATGGAGGTGCTACTATCATATACAAGTGCCGCAATATACAGCAAGACTTGTGGATCCAGGATAGGAGTTTACAGTCAATAGAAAACTAATTGTTAACACTAGAATCCCTTAAGCCTATGAAAGAACTCGCAATCCTGGGCCAACCTTAAATTCCTTCGCACCTCTCCATCAGTGTCTTTTGTTTTGTAAGTGTGTCGATCAGCGTAAGCAGCAAGCAGACTGCTATCCGATCCACCCGACTTGCAGATATGCAGAAAGAGTAACACTGCAAAAACAGCCCCAACCAGACAAGATGGCTGACAAAAAGTGGCCAACAAATTAAATGCGTAAATAGTGTGCATTGTACTAAGTAAATGCATTTCATTCTGTGTCAGATTAATTATTATTTAATATGTCATAATTCCAGATCAAACTTGAGCACAAGGAGAACATGGGAACAGGTTAAAGTGAAGTACAAGAATATACTTCAAACTGGTAAATATTGGTATATAACTATTTAAAGAATTGTTGACATAAAGAATCATATATAATATAAAAAAACATTAATTTTAAAGCTAATAAGAAGGCAGACAAGCAAAAAACAGGTGGAGGTCCACGTGGTCCAGATCTAACCCCTGCAGAAGAGTTGGCTTTCCAGCAAAATGCCCATCGCCCTGTTTCTGACGGCATTCCAAGGGGTGTGCCATAGGTATGTTCCATATAGCCCTTTTTTTTGGAGGGGGTTAGTTTCAGGGAATGTCATATCCCTAGAACTTGTGTCTGACCAACGAGATATTGACAAAGGTCATATATTTGAAGAAGACACTGTGTCTGATTATTGATCAGGAGGAGAGATACATTTTCCAAATAATGTTTGATCAAACTCCACTCTGATTAGTCCCATGTGCCCCAATCACATTTGGAAATCCTGGGTAATGAGAATGTTAGGCTGATTGTAAGAGTCTTTATGGAACTGTGGGTGTTTTTGCCCGTGTATTACCTACCTGCAATGGCATGAAACACCTCTTTTATTGTCTGCACACGCAGGTGTCCAAGAAACTATGAAAACCCGAAGGAAATATTTTAGAGCCAAACACACTTTATGAATTGCCTGGCAAACTGCACTTTTAGATAGATTTTTAACATCACCTACAGTTTATAAAAAAAGTGCCGCTTGCAAAAAACCTCAAAGCAATGCATACTGTCTGTGTGGGTGTGAGAGTCCGACTTCACCCAGTATGACTTTGAGGTACAATATTCCCCCCGGCTAAAGAGGTATCTTTCAAAAAGAATTTCCTCCGGAAGCAATAAAATATCTTGCCAATTGCGCAAAACACTCTCTATATGAAATTCTCTTTTTATAATTTGTGTACCGATATCAATTGGTCACTCATTCATGAACGGCGAAGACATGACTGAATGAACTCCATGCATGGACACTGATTAAGTGTGTGAACTAATCCTTGTTTAAACAGAACAAACCTGCTCTGAGCAGGTTTGAGGATGCTACTATGACAACTCATCCAGCAAGAGTTTCAAAAAACCGACAGATCCAGGATCATGCCAAATCATCAACAATTACATCCAGCTAAATAAGTAATCCACGTATGAAAAATACCCCCCTGCTCTTATTGTTGCTATTGTACAATAAAAACATACATTTGATTTGAGTCTGTAACAGCTGGTGTAAATGTATGGTACTTGAAAAGGTTAGTGTTTTTTTTATTGTTTTATTCTCTCAGTCGCGTTCACGCTCCCCCAATCTGACACTGCTGTTTTCAAATAAAAATGTGCTGTAACAGAGGTGAAGATGAGGATGAGGGTTCTACATCGGAGAAAGAGAACAGAAGCCCTCCCCACAAGAAATGATCACTCACATATAAGAACAACGCAGCTGCACCAGGCGTAAAGGCGAAAGATGGCACACGGAACAAAGCGTATGTTATCACGCTGGACATTGACTTCACCATTTTAACCATTAGACACTTACACACTAGGAATTCCTTCATTGTATCTCTCATTTTCACTTTCTTATTCCAAATGAAAAGCACTTTGAGCTACATTAATAAATGAAAATATACTTTAGAAATAAATAAATGTTATTGTCCAGTAACTTATTACAAGTAAAAATGTAAACAATTTAGAGTTAAATCAAAGTTTATTTGTGTTGGCTTTATTTAAAATGAAATGAGTATGGGGCATTCAAATTAGTCCTTAAAAACAGATTTAATAAAGTTTAGCTATAATTATAATGTAATGGGACATAAAAAGCCCTCTGGTGAATAATACATTGCCCACGCTTGGATATTCTGAAGAAAGTAAATTCTGCACAAAGTAGGGTAACTGATTACATAAATGTCATACTTACTAATGCTCTATATATTCCTTAGGACTGTATAATTAAAAAAAAAAAGTTATTATCTTAAATGTGTCCACTTCTTCAGTACATTTTTAAAAAAATGGTTTATTGTTTGCTCATCAATGAACACAGGCTTGGAGGGCTTGCTTGTATTTGTTACTATGAGTACAGTAGTCCCAGTTAATTACAAGCCACACAAAATTTATAAACATAAACCTATGATTAACATAAAAATTAATTTTAAGTACATTTAATACTGTACATAATATACAATATATGATATTTACAAGCATCAAACAGATAAATAGAAAATGCAAAGTTAGAGCAACAACCAGAAAAGGCAGAAATATATATATATATATCTTGTCACATATATCTTTTTATGTACGTGCGCATGGAAGGCAGCTAAAGGGCAGTTCCGAGACATACTGGGATGTGGCAGACTGCACTGACTCTTTTTCTCCCTTGCCTGCAGACCATTCAAGGGAGATCCTACCTGGTCCTCTTGACATCACTTCCAGGACTGAGCCAATGGAGGGAGACCTTGCTGGCTCCGGCCCCTGTGATGTCACGTCCGGGCTTGCACCAATGACAGAAGACCTACATGAGACCGACCCCTTTGACTTCACTTCCTGTGTCCCCCTTTAAAAGCCTCCACCTTTTCCCTATTCCCTCAGTTCTGTATTGGACTCGGTTTTGTGCACAGCAGTGCTATCATTTAAAAGATGATTTGCAGTCAGGATACCAAATTATATGGGTGGCTGCCCCAAACCTTGCTATGTCTCATTGTGAGTTTTGTGACACTATATATATATATATATATATATATATATATATATATATATATATAACTGTATGTTAACAAGGTACTAATACACATATAAAACGAATGATCTATATTTGCAAAATGTATTTATTCACTAAGTGTAAAGTGATTTGAACTGCACATGCCTGTACTTATAAGTTCCAGTTAAACAATGCAGGATGTCAGCACATAGTATTGCAGGTGTTTATTCCTGGTTGTGGGTTTAGACAGATGTTAAATTTCAACCCCTCAAGTGTCACTACAGCCTCATGTCTTCTTACCAATAGGAGTGTGGACCAATAATCCAACTCCAAATAATTGTATTTAGGCTAAAATACTGATTTTTCTCTTAATGAAACCAAATATTTTTAAGCTACTATAATATTTGAGTTAGCCTGACTTACTATTGTTTGTAGAGCTTTAGCTTATATACCCCTGGAAATCAGTACAACTATGACTAATAGTTGCTTTTTCATATATAACCTCTGAGATTAAGTGCTATGTAACTAGCATGCACTTTATAATAACATGTCAGAGGCGCAGTAGCTTTGGGTGTAAAGAGGATGTACAGGAGGACATTAGATGGTCAGCTCAGGTTGAACAGTGCGGAGACAAAGTCAGAGAGGCGAGATTGCATTGGTTTGGACATGTGCAGATGAGAGATGCTGGGTATTGATTGGGAAAAGGATGTTAAAGGAAAACAGGAAGGCCCAAGAGAAGGTTTATGGATGTGGTGAGAGAAGGCATGCAGGTGGTGGCTGTAACAGAACAAGATGCAGAAGACAAGAAGAGATGGAAAAAGGTGATGCGTGTTGTGACCCCTAATGGGAGCAGCTGAAAGAAGAAGAAGGGCAAAGTATCTCTTATATTATTAGTATTATTTCATATTCAGCCTCAGAGGCTAAGTTCATTTTCTTAGTGTGTATTTCAGAATAAAACCTCAGAGGCTCGACAGCTTAACTTAGCGAATGCTTCAATTAGTGCAAACCCAAAATCTTAAAGGATATTCACCAAATCTGAATATTCAGACTGTGAATCTTAAAGGCTGAGTTACAGGACGTGTCCGCATTGAGTGACTCTGACTATGTCTGTCTTTGTCTGGGACTTTTTCTTAAGCAATTTAATCTCCTCTGTGGTCAACTGGCAGTGGTTCTTCAGTTAGTTAATGGACGATATTGCTAGTTTTCACTTATGTTAATCAGTTGTTTAATTTGTTTTCTGTGTGCTTTAACAAACCTGTTTCTTTACTGTATATGTAATAATTCTGTATTTGGTAATTAGAAGAATCTTTACTTGTATTTTACCTGAGAATTTGTTTGTAGTGCTCTATGCCTGGACTCGCTGAAGAACACTATAGAAAAAAGACAAAATAAATAAGTTGTATTGAAGTGCTGTGTCTTTTCAGCATTCAATAAACAGTAATAAAAATGTCAAAAATAAGAAAAAAAAAATAATGCACAGACATGCATTCCTTAAGAAAATAATACTTATCTTTCCTTAGTTGAGAAACTAAGAATACGAAAAAGACAAATTTCTTCGTGTGTTTTCAGACAAGAATTAAAATCTTTAAGATAACTGTTACCGTTGGTATTCCCATTATGCAATAAATTTGTTTTTTTCTAAAGTCTTAGTTATTTATATAACTTTAATAAATTACTGGGTTGGAACTGATATTAATAGCTGGATGGAGAACTTAATTCAGTTCCTTTTCTCCATTCATAGGGTAATATTGGTAGTGATTTTTATACCAGCATTGGTCATTTTGTATTAATAGTTATTACCCTTATGGTAATGATTGGGTAGTATTACTACTCTATTGGGTACACTTTCAAAAATGTTATATTTTAGAAAACTGAACAATAATTAGTTACAGACCCTGCACCACTAACACATACCAGTCAATGCCATTTTCAGATCTCTTGAATTGGACTCTGTGTGTGAAAGCTACTGAGCCTCTTTGGGTTGCTTTTTCAATGTCTTGCCATTGTAAGTGCTGTTAAAAAGCAGGAATCTAATGTTGGTTACTAACACATGGACTTGCATTCAATTGCCACAGCTGTTATGTTTTGAGAGACTGTTTATCTGTTAGTTTACTTTTTCTGTTTGAAGCACCATTTGTGAGTTGCTTGTTTCCTGAGCAGAAATTCTGTTGGTTTTCCATTTATTACAGATTTTAAATAATTTTTGAGTAGTAGCCAGAGCAGGGGAAAAGAGAAGGTTTATAAAGGTGGTGAAGATGACGAAGACAGGAAAATATGGAACAAGATGATCCACTGTGGTGACCCCTAATTGGAGCAGCTGAAAGGAGAAGAACTTGCTAAACAAACATATCTGAGCCAACGTTTTGATTTTTGTCTCAAAATATGCTTTATTTATCTGGCTTTTTTTTATTTTTACTTGAAGTGCTGGTATAACTTTTATTTACAAAGTATAAATCTGCAATTGTAGTGTGCCAAAGCTGCTATCATATGGTTTCACAGGGATGGCAGTGCCCAGTTTCACCCGTGAAGGGTCTGTTTGCAAATTTTGAATTTTCATTCGCCCTTAAATAGATACAAAATTACAGCAATGTCAATAGTTATGAGCATTCAAAATAACATTCATTGCCATACCACATGTGCTTCAGAACAGGCCATCCACCTGAAGCTAAGCATGTTCGGGCCTGGCCAGTACTTGGATGGGAAACCAACCAGGAAAGGCTTGGGTATACCTGACGATGCTGTTTTGAATAAGGTCTCTTCCTTCCTTGTACAGAATGGATTACTTGATACCAACCAGTCATGCTTCAAGAGGAACCACTCGAGTGAGATTACTAACGGTGGTCGACCAGGTACAATTTGCTAGAGCTACCAACATGTCATCGGTCCTAAACCTTTTAGACCTCTCCTGTGCCTTTGACACGGTCAACCACAACATCCTTCTGGCATCACTGGAAATGCTCTCAGATGGTCTGAGTACTCCATCTCGATAGATCCTACAGCTTGTTCTGGCGAGGAGAGCCGTCAAAGGCACACCAGGGGCCTCATGCATAAGGCCGTGTGTAGAATTCAAACTAAAATAGCAAAAGTTAGACCTCTTATATCGAAAGATGCTGAGAAATTAGTTCACGCATTTGATTTCAGTTGACTAGATTACTGTAATGCACTCTTCTCAGGACTACCCAAAAAAGACATAAATCGTTTGCAACGAGTGCAGAATGCAGCTGCTAGAATCCTAACTAGGAAAAGAAAATCCGAACACATTTCTCCAGTTTTAATGTCACTACACTGGTTACCTGTGTCATTCAGGATTGACATTAAAATTCTGCTTATGGTTTATAAAGCCTTAAATAATCTCGCCCCATCTTATATATCAGAATGTCTGACACCTTATATTTCAAATCGTAACCTTAGATCCTCAAATGGAATTCCTTAGAATTCCAAGAACAAAGCTTAAAAGAAGTGGTGAGGCGGCCTTCTGCTGCCATGCACCTAAAATCTGGAATAGCCTGCCAATAGGAATTCGCCAGGCTGATACAGTAGAGCACTTTAAAAAACTGCTGAAAACACATTACTTTAACATGGCCTTTTTATAACTTCAATTTAACTTAATACTGATACTCTGTATGTTCAATTCTTCATAATAACTATTCACGGTGGCTCTAAAATTCTGTATTGACCCCTACTCTCTCTTCTGTTTCTTTTTCCGGTTTCTTTGTGGTGGTGGCACACCACCACCTACTCAAAGCTTCATGATGCTCCAACAATGATGGATGGATTAAAAGGCAGAAGTCTACGTGACCATCATCATCAAGTCCTTCCGTGAGAACCCTAAATCCAAAGAGGACTGTTTCACTTATGTTAGGTAGAATGCCCAGAGGGGACTGGGCGGTCTCATGGTCTGGAATCCCTACAGATTTTATTTTTTTCTCCAGTCGTCTGGAGTTTTTTTTTTTGTTTTTTCTGTCCCCCCTGGCCATTGGACCTTACTTATTTTATGTTAATTATTGTTGACTTATTTTGTTTTCTTATTGTGTCTTTTATTTTTCTATTCTTTATTATGTAAAGCACTTTGAGCTACTGCGTGTATGAAAATTTGCTATATAAATAAATGTTGTTGTTGTAAAACAAGGTGTACAGACAAAAGTCGAAATGTGCGTATGCACAAAAAAATTCAGATGCAAAAAAACATGTGTAAGCCAACTTCCACACACTTCCGCTACATAAATCCCGGTCTGCGTGAAATGTAACGCTCGTGCCTGCTGCCCCTTCCAGACTCCTCCCAAAATTATGCCTCTTTGAATATGCAAATCAATATAAATATTCTAAAAACTTACTATTTGTTGGTTTAAGCAGTGATATAAACAACAAAAGGAAATTAATGGAAAGTTCATGCTCAGGAAATCACACAGTGCCCGAAATCAATAAGAAGTTGTTAGAATTCAAAGTCGCCGTGAAAAGGCAAGTCACAGCCCACCGTCTGAGTGTCATATGGAAGCTTATTAAGGTACAGAGAAAAGAGACACAGTGGAAAAAAAGCTTGAAATGTTAACTTTAATCTCAATATTTCCACTTTAATCACGTAATTTATTTTGTCATTAAAGTAGAACGTCATAAACTTAATCTTAAAATCTAATTTACTAGTTTCTCAAATCCCATTGTAGCTAAAGTAGCACGTTAAATGTTGTATTCTCTGTTTTCTTCTATGTACTCTATGTGTATGAATCACTACATGCTTCTTAAACAAGCTTTCTCTTACCCTGAAAGAACACAGAATCCAATTCATGATATCACAGCTCTCTGAATAATTTAAACACTAAGATGTATACTTGATATTTTCAGGATGATAGGAATTAAAGCATGTATTAAACATGGGGACACTGTGGTGCAATGGTAGCGACGAACTTGCACCCCGCCCATAGATTGTTCTTGCCTTCCGCAAGATGCTTGCTGCGCTCGAAGAAATAATTTATTGCAGCAGTACTGTCTCATTCAAACATACTAACCCCCAATTCCTATCCTTCATTTTCTTTCTCCAAGTAACCAATTGCCATACATTCAGCTCTGTAGGCTTAGAATGCCAATTCTTCAAAACTTTCAAGTAACATTGAAATATATTCATAGTACATGTTTAATTATTCCATCCATCTATCCATCCAGGGTGGCACCAGCCCCAAGAAGAATACAGCACATGGCAGGAACAATCCCTGAACAGGGTACTAGTTCATTGCTACCGCTGTCCACTGTGTCCACACGTTTAATGAAAGTACACATTTAAATGAAGTTTAAAATAACTATAATTGTAATATATATACTTTACTGCATTTCATCTGAAAAATATCAAGAGCTCCAAGAAGATAGCACCTGGAAATCTAAATCGACTTAGAAGCCAGTTGTCATCATATGTAAATACAAGGCGCTCTCTTCTATTGAATTGCATTTAATTCCTTTATTGTTATTGCATGGTACAATGAGATTCAATATACAAATCCTCCATAAATTTACTGTCCTATAAAATGGTAAAATAACAATAAAAACAATAATAATAATAGTATGATAAAAAATGAAAAATATTCAATATGAAAGCATAAGTGGTGCAGGTTGTGCAATATTACAATTGTAATGCAAGTTTACAGTGAGGTGATTGTACTTATAAGAACAAACAGTTCTACCAGGAGAACTTGATGGGCTGATTGAATGCGTTTATAGCTCTTGGGATGAAACTGTTTCTGACCCACGAAGTTCTTGCAGGAAAGGCTCTGAAGCATTTGCTGAATAGGAGACGTTCAAATAGACTGTGTGTCAAGAGTGGAGAAAATTATTGGGGTACAGCTTCTAGCACACGCTGCCTCAGCCATACGCAATCTGCAATAGAGATTTCCGATCAGCTGCAGTAGAGCTGTGATTCCACCCTTAGATGCAGTGGTTTAAAATACTCTGAGCAGTGCACTGAGAGTAAAACTGCTAAAGCAGCTATGGTATTTGGTATAGTTTGGCCATTTTGTGCACTATTATATGGTTACAATCAGATGCCTTAAACTAAAAAATGTTATGTGGTTAATGTTAGTGTGTTTGATAAAGCCGCGTCAGGGATGTGAATCTAAAAAATAAAGGGAAGCCACCCTGGAACAGTAGCACTGCTTTGACACTGGGTACCGCCAGTTTGCAAAACCAAGCCGAAAACCTGGGTATGCTATGGCTTGAGCTGGCATGAGAATGTGTGTGGCTTTACAGCAAGTTTAGTTTTTATACATCACGATGTGAGCGTGGAAACAGGCGTATGCATATGCACCATTTATACATGAGGCCCAAGATGTGGACAGGTGTACCTCAAGGATCGGTGCTGGGTCATCTAATTTTCTTTCTGTACACCACCTTGCTGGGCTCCATTATCTAATCCCATGGTTTCTGTAATCAGTGCTATTTGGATATGGAGCAGTACTCGTTGTCCCCACCAGAGGGCAATACACTATCAACTAAAGCCTCTGTATCTTACTGATATCTCAACCTGGCTGAAGGACCACCATCTACAGCTCAGTCTGACAAAACAATACAATACAATACCATTTATTTTTGTATAGCCCAAAATCACACAAGAAGTGCCACAATGGGCTTTAACAGGCCCTGGCTTTTGACAGCCCCCAGCCTTGACTCTCTAAGAAGAGAGTCTCAATTAAAATGAAAAAATATTTAATAAACATATATGATTTAAACTTAATGGAAGGAATTCGGTTACTTTAATTCTACACAAAGGCTTTCATTTAAATGACATTAGCATTGTTATGTTTTCTATGCACAAAGTGAATATATCAACTTAAAAAGCAAATCTCATTTTAAAGCTACTCAAATTAATTGTGTGGAACTGCTGTCCACAACTGAATTAAGTTGATTTGACAAATCTTTTTTTTTTGGAGTGTAATTGGACAATGGCTGATGGCGGTAATGGTGATTGTTAATGAACCTGTTCTGTGTCAATTGAAATGGATTATCAAGTCCAATGAAATGCAAGAAATAAATAAAATTATTGAAATGATATCCTGCTTCATTTACATTGCAAAATTACTGGTCATGGCAACTGGAATTCAAATGAGCACAGATTATGTTATTGTACTAGATTTTTGATTTAATTATGAATACTAAATAAAAACATTCGGAAGCATACTATAATAAACAAATATATACATTTTTTTATAATAATTATTTATATTTTATATAGGACTTTTTTTCATTGCTCTAAGCATGTTACATAGACAGAGGGAAGCCACTCTTCACCACCACCAATGCGCATCACCCACCTGGATGGTATGACAACAGCCATTATTGCACCAGTATTTTCTCCACACATTAGTTATTCGGTGATGAAGGGTTGAAAGAGATAGTTAACCGATTAGAGATGGGGATGATTAGGGGGCTGGAATGGACAAGGTTATGATGGGCAATTATCTTTAACTCTTCTAGTGCTGAAAATTTTCCTTTTCTCCCTGGGCTGAAATTTTTCCAAAAAACCCAATTGACTAAAAAGCACATAAAGCAATAGTTCCTCACATAAATCAACATTAAACAGTTGTTGCTGTGTGTATTGCGTTGTCATCGTGTATTAGGCAACTCTGGCTGCTACGGTAGTGGCAGCGTGGGGGCAGCGGGCACCTAATTTTCTTAGAAGCACACAAAGCATATAAATTAACATAAAACATCTGTTGCTGGTTCTGTGGCCTGTCTTGCTGTGTGTTCACTATCTCTGGCAGCAGCCGCATTTGCACTGGGGCAGTGGTGGCTGGGAACCAATCAGATGGGGACCAATCAGCTGATGTATGTACCTGTCTTTCATTTTAGATCTCGATCTCTGGATCACTTGCACAAGTCAGAGTCCAAATCCAAATACATCATACACCATGTATTTTGCTTTGTACATTCACTTCGCTCCCTCACCAAATGTCGATTCCATTTTTGCCATGGTTTGTTCATCACTACTCACGCACACGTAGGAATTAGACGTCAAATCAACAAGTCTAACATTCCTCCAAGCAAAGAGAGTCTACCTTAACTGTAACAGTGAGATTTCTTGACGTTTTCAGCTGATTATCGCCCTCTACCTCTGGATGTTGAGTTTTGTCAACACCCGCCCTCACCACTCCTTGTCAACAAAAGTCAATATCTTAGCTCGGTTTTACGTCTCATCCGAGGAACAGCACTATTTTTAAGCACACTGTGTCCATTGCTGCACTGGAGTATTAGGATCCACACTCAGACCACAGGATTAAAGACCCACTGGGCCTCCCAAAACCTCATCCAGCAGCCAGCTTCTCCTAGAAGGTCTTCCATCCAAGTATTGGTCAGGCCCAAACATGCTTTGGTTGAGGTGGGTAACCTGTTCTGAAGTGCAACCAAAAAACATGTCTGGTACTTCCTTCTTCATCTTTTGTCATTTAACACTAGGATTACCAGAGCCTACGAAAAAACTTATAAATCTATCCCAACTTAAATGGTTTCTCATCTTTCCATCAGTGTCTTTTGTCCTTTAAATGTGTTGATAAGCATCAAGTAGCAAGCAGTCTGCTATCCCCTCCCCTACCAGCACACAGTTTCCTCAAGTCTGTTTACCTGCGTGTCAGTTACTTAGAGTTGTATAGAGTGAGAAGTCAAACAAAATCACACCTTTTATAAATACTATATCATTAATTGGAACACATGCATATCATGTGTGTTCCATGTCTACAACGATCTATGTAAACACATCACTAAAAAAGAAACGCTTTTCATGTTTTAGTAATAATTGACAAAATGTAGACATGAAGTTTATAATGTGTAATGCCTGAAGTCCAAATATCAAAGAAACACTTTCACAAAAGCTACAAATATAACAGAACAAGTGCGCTTTTATTCAAAAATATAACTGCAGAAAAAGAACACGCGTTATAGGGTGCGACATTGACACACATTTACTATGACTGCTTCGGTGGCACAACGGTATCCACTGTTGACTGGTAATCAAAACTTCACGAGTTCGATCCCTGATGAGGCCGTTTTGAGAAGTGAGCTGCTTTTATTCTTACTATTTTAGAATAAAAACATACCATGTTTTGCAGCGTACCTTGCCCCCACTTAGCTAGCGATACCTGTTTGTTCAACAGACATTATCATCTAGAGATTGTTAAGGAGTAACGTTTGACATTTTTGAGAAAAAGATCAGATCTATGAGTGTAGCTGCTGATTGCCAGTGATATCACGGCCACATGCTTTTTTCCCCACATGGGGGACGCTCTCCTGTCTTACCTGAACACGACCAAATACAGTGCCATTGACGCTGGACTGTACCTACCTTCTGCTTGGCCAGAATTACATTTTTTCTTCAATTAATTTTTAAAGTTTGTCCTGTTTCACTACTATGTGGACAGAGCCACAGTGGATAACTAGTTTATCACAAAGACATTTGTTTGCAGTTCAGTATAACTTTATTCTAGTGTTGCTTTTTTTTTTTGTTTGCAAATATGTCCACAAAATCCTTCAAATTATATTTGGTTTCCTTGACTCCTAATTACTCAAATCTTTCATCACTCATTACATGTTGTAAACAAGTCTTTATACGTTTAAGAACTAAAACATTACACCCCCAAGCTAAAAAGTTAACAGGTAAAGGAAGTGAATGAAACACATTCTTTTAAGCAATTTTAAAAAACAGGTGTAACTTTTTAAAATTTTTGTAACTAAAAAGCTGAAATATTTCACTGACACAAGTATTGAGACCTTTTGCTATAACATTTGAAATATGGTCCCAGTGCACCCCCTTCTACTGATCATTTGTTGAGATGTTTCTGCATCTTGTGTGAACTTCATCTTTCATGAGTTCAACTGATTGCATGTGATGTGGAAAGGCTCATGTCTGTCTCTAGAAGGTCAATTAACACCATCTCCATAGCCAAGAAGGTGCATTAGTGTCTCCATTTCCTTGAAGAAGTTGAAGAAGGCAAGCCTACATTTCCCCCCCCCATTCTCAACTTGTACAGGGGCAGCATCGAGAATGTTCTGATCAGCAGCATCACTGCTTGGCTTTGGAACTGCAGCGTCTTTGACCGTAATGTCTTACACACTGTAGAAAAGATCATTTGGAGCTATAGGTCCTCCATTAAAGACATCTTTATAAAGCATAGCAATCACAAAGCCTATAGCATTGAGGAGGACCGCTCACACCCCCCTCAGTGTCTCTTTGTCCCACTTCCATCTGTCAGAAGGTTCTGTAGAATTAGCACCTGTTCTGCCAGGTTCTGCAACAACTGCCTGGACTCTGCACTGTCCTCAGATCTACTCCTTGTAGTTTATTTATATGCAGTACATTTGTTACACTTGTTACTGCTGTTTTTTATTATTATTATGTGTTAATATTTATGTATTACTATCTATCTTAAATTACTACTATCTATTCACTTGCATTTTTTTTATCGTTTATCTACAGTATATATAGTATAGCAAAGTATAGTGTAGCATAGTTCTTTACCTGCCTTGTACTTGTCCTGTGCTTATTTATATGTTGCACTGCGGTCCTGGTGAACATTATTTTATGTCAATGTATGTTGCAATATTGTATATGGATGGTATGATTCAAAACAAAGACTTGCTTTCACAAATAACCCAGACACACTTGATGAAATTTGCAAAACAATACAATTTATTTTTTTAACATAAGGATAATAAGGTTCTTAAATTGTCCCTAGTGTGTGCTTGGTGTGTGTGTGTGTGCACACCCTGTGGTGGGCTGGCGCCCTGTCCAGGGTTTGTTTCCAGACTTGCACCCTGTGTTGGCTGGGATTGACCCTGTAGTTAGGATATAGTGGGTTGGATAATGGATGGATAATACAAGATGGATATATGCAAATATATAGAAGTACATATATAGACAAAACTCACAGCAAAAAAACATAAAATTTACAAATCTTAATTTAAATTTATCTGTCCATTAGAAAAAGTCACTTAACCCTTAAACCACTTTTTACTGGTTATAGTCGGTTCCCAGTGCAATTTGCCAACATGCCGGAGTCGAGTATATTCGGTGACATACATTCATTGAACGCCACAACTGGCTAAAGTTGTTTCCCAGTGCAATTTGCCGGTACACTGGAGCTGATCAGTCCGTGCAGTGCATTCGTTGAGCAGCCAGCTCATGACCACTGGCGCCTCCTAGCGAATCAGCATCACTGTCCCTGGGATTGAGCCCCTACACTAGACTGGCCTGCCAGCATCAGTGTTTACCTCTGTGTGCTTGTGTGCAGGCAGTTCAAGCGCATTTGGCTCAGTGATTTGCTGAATTTCATCAGTGGCGTCAGTCGCACATTGTACATATAATAAGAGATTGTTCCAGTAGTTTTATTAATAGTTTTTACAGTTCATTGGCAGTGTGTAAAATGATCATTTGTTGTAGTAATTGTGATGCTCTTTGCATGAAAAAAAGTGTTCAAATAAAATTTCACATTTTCTTTGTGAATTGTGACGTTTATTTAAAAAGTGCAGCAAAAAAAGTATTTGGTGTCCTAGGGTGCAGTAACCCCCAAGTATATGGCACTTTAAGGGTTAAATCATCAGCTGTATCTCTTAGATAGAACTTTTCTATCTTATAGGCAAAGACACACAACTTATGAATTCTGATTTTTTCACTTCATTAGGTTAAGATGCATAAGTTCTCTGACTGGTTATGAAGTTTCTATTGCCAGCAAATGGCATTAATCTTCTCACAGCTAGCATTTGTCCTGGCTCAAGAAAACCTCCATGACCACAACCACACCAAGTTCTCTATCTCAGTCTGTGCATGTGGTGTTTTGGTCCCATTCTTTATTCATGAAGCAGCAAACTCTGTGAAAACCAATTTGTGTCATTCTCAAAACTTTTGGCCATGACTGTATAGTAGGAAGAAACTTCCAGAAGGACAACCATCATTGGAAAACTCCTCTAACCTGGCAGAGTGAGTAGCATAATAGCCGCAGAAAATCAGATGCTGCTGTCAAGAAACCAGACCACCGTGGCCCACTAGTGAAAGCTCAGCCTCAAATCTAGAGTGGGCCAGAAAATGGACTGCAGAGACTCTGATAACAAAATTTTAAAACTGGCTTGTGATGATGTGGGGAACGTGAGAATTGAGCAATTGTGTAATCGTGAAGTGTAGCACCTTCTGAACTGTCGTTTATATGTTTAATTCTCCGACAAATGCAGCACACGAAGCTGAACGTTTAAAGTGGTACAGAATAAAATAACTCATTTAATATTTACTTACAATAATGTGTAGAAATAATATTAACATGGGGAAAACAGAAATAAGGAAACATTACTTAAGTAAAGAAAAATATATTTTAATGATCTGTTAAGGATATAAGAAGAAAATGCTTTATTATAATGAAAAAACGTAAAGATTACACCATCTCAGAAAGTCCAGGGTAGGATTAAAAAAATCAATAAATGGAGAATCTGAGCATTAGGGCACAACACATTTCTTTAATAAACAGAATGTAATAAGTTAGATATCATCTTGAAGACAGAAAAGAAGGTCTGAATCTGTGTCATCTCTGCTAAACTGTTGTAAGAATATTATTTTTCTGTTACTTACCATTTTTTATTTAATCTTTTTAGTTTTGTATTTTATTCTTGTGCTTTGATAGATGCGCAGGACACTTTTAATATTATTTTGGTCTAGATTCTTTCCTTTTATTTATGTTTTTTTTTTGGGCTCAGAGGTTCAGGTGGGGCGGTTGTCATCTTAGAGGTTTTATTGAAGGACTAAGCAGGGTTATGGATGCTGAATGCAGGTCTGTGAGATGATAATAATAATAATTCTTTACATTTATAGAGCACTTTTGTTCACTGCTCCAAGCGTTTTACATAGTGAGTTGGGAGCAATTTCAACCACCACCGATGTGCTCCATCCACCTAGATGATGCGATGGCAGCCATTTTTGCACTAGTACACTCAGCACACATGAGCTATTAGGTGATGAATGGGTGAGACAGTTAGCTAATCAAGAGCCACAGGATAATTATGGGGCCAGAATGATTGGGCCCTGGTTGTCAGTTTAGCCTGGACATCGGAATAAACCCTACTCTTCACGAAGGATGGCCAGGAATCTTTAATGACCACAAGAGAGTGGAGACTAAGCCAGAAAGATGACACCATTGTTACAGCACAGTGTCCCCATCACTACACTGGGGCATTGGGATCCACATTCAGACCACAGGCTAGGTGTCCCCTGCTGGCTTCACGAACACCTCTTCCAACAGCAGCCCAAGCTTTCCTAGATGGTCTCCCATCCAAGTACTGGCCAGGCCCGAACATGCTTAGCTGCAGGTAGATGACTGTTTTGAAGTGCAGGTGGGATAGGCTGCTGGTAGGGTAATGAGTTTTATTTTGAATACTCATAACTATTGACATTGCTGTAAGTTTCCATCTATTTAAGGGTGAGTGCTACACACTAAGGACTGAATATTCAAAATTAGCAAACAGACCCTTCATGGATAAAACTCGGCACTGCTATCATATGGTTTCACAGGGATAGCTAGCTAGACAGACAGATAGATAGATAGATACTTTATTAATCCCCAAGTATCTATCTGTCTAGCTATCCCTGTGAAACCATATGATAGCAGCTTTGATGCACTACACTTGCAAGTTTATATTATGTAACTAAACGTCAACCCAGCAATTATAATTCAAGTAAAAATAATAAGAGCTGAATAAATAAAAGCATGTTTTGAGACAGAAATCAACATGTTGGCCCAAATATGTTGATCTAGCAACTTGCTTCTCAAAAAGGATTTTAGACAAACTGTAATAAATGGGAAACCAACAGAATTTCTGCTCAGGAAATAAAGAAAAAGTAAACTAACAGATGAAGACGTTAGAATTACAGTCCACCAAAACAAAGCAGTTGTGGCAAAATAATACAATTCCATGTGTTAGTAACCACCTTTAAATACCTGCTTTTTAAGAGCATTCTACAATGGCAAGTCATTAAAATCAGAACCCAAAGAGGCTCAGTAGCTTTCACACACAGCAGAGTCCAATTCAAGAGATCTGAAAATGGCTGATGTGTGTTAGCGGTGCAGGGTCTGTAACTAATTGAGTTGCAGTTTTCTAAAATATAACATTTTTAAAAGTGTGCCCAACAGAGTAGTAATTGCCAATCATTGCCATAAGAGTAAAAACTATTACTGTATAAGCTTCTATATAAAAGCGGTCAGGATTGTCTTTCCGTCCCGTCAGTGCTAAGCAGGCGCAGAGTTTCACACACGCCCCGTCCATTTTGCAATGCACGATGGGATTTGTAGTTTCGTTTTTCCAGGTAAAAGATGATTTTCTACTCCAGACTGTGCGATATCTTCTTCTTCTTTCTTACTATATAAAAGCGGTCGGGATTGTCCTTCCGTCCCGTGAGTGGAAAGCATAGCGGTATTCCGCTTATCACAGACTTACTACTTGCAGCTTGTGGTACGAAGCGACATGATGTGAGCAGAGTTCTGGTGCTCCCATCATTCCCTTGCTTTTGTGCGCGATGCCCTGGAAAAATAGACAAAATTATGTCTCTGGAAATAATTAATGTTGATGGAGTACAAATGCCTCATCGCGTATTAAATATCAGGGGAGTTCAAAAGGGCGACCTCAATGTAGAAAAAAAGTAAAAATTTCATCACAAAAATAACAGAAACTACGAGTATTAAAGTAATACTGCTCAAATGCAATATAACCAAATTAATGAGTTTGCATAAAATATCAAATTGATCTACATATTGAATTGCCTTAAGAAGTGGTCAACTTAAAAGTAGGTCGCCTTAAAAGGCGGGTGAGCCTAGTACTCATGTATAAGTTGGGTCTTAAAACCCAAAAAAATCGATCGGAAAATCAGATCCCGACTTATACACCCGTTCAAAAATGCAACACTTAATTTTTATTTTTTTTTTACATCTTCCTACCTCCTCCAATCTCATATTAGTTTCTCAGATGCATTGAATTTTGTTGCAGCAGCGCAGTTACCAATTTCTTTTGCAACTTCGAGTTTTAATTTAAAACCAGCTTCATATTTTCTTCTGATCGAATGCTCCATTGTAGATGAGGGATGCTCTTATGATAAAGGTGTATGAGGGTGTGAGATACAAAAAACACAAAACAGTGCAAACGTCGCTTCGAAATAGTTTGGGTCTTACCGTGTGGTCAAGTAGGCACAATAGAGAGAGAGTGGTTAGGAGCACACACTGATACTGCGAATTGCTGCACCCACATAGAAAAAAAGGCTGTTTGCTCCATGGTTACTCTCTCAAGTGGGCATTAGCATAGCATAATCCCTTGAACCAATAGCGTGAGTTTTCCGCATTCAACTTATACGACTGACATTATAAAATAACACAAATTATACTGTAAAAGAAAGTCCTGATTTATCCACGGGATAAGTTATCCAGAAGTATATACGATAATACAAAATGACCAATGCTGGTTGTCCTACATGTGCACGTGCGAGGCTATTGTAGGCCTCTAAAAGGAATAATTCCATGCTAGAAATTTTGCCTGGACTTAATGACATCATTTCTGTTTACAGGCCCGATGACATCACTTCCGGTTCCGCCCCTCCCGAGACATCTCTTCCTGATCAGGCCCCCATGACATCATTTCCTCTGCCCGACTTTAAGGACCGTCATTTTTGCCTGTCTGTGTTATTCAATTGTTGGACTGAAGTCTGTTAAGACCTGTTTCACTTAAACCAAAATCTTGGCAGCCTATTTCAAGTATATAGGTGGCTGTCCCCAAACCTTTTCCTGTGTCTTGTGGAAAACTTCAACATGATATAAAATCACCACCTTGCACACAATCCTCAATGTCCAGTTACTATTGAGGTGTTGGATATAGAGGTGGTCCACTCGTACTTGGAGGTTCATATAAGTCACAGGTTGGACTGGTCTAATAACGCAGAGGGATTACTAAAGGGCAGAGCACGTTCTTTTCCCTTAAGTGACTGTGTTCCTTTAATGTGAGAAGTGACATTATTCACATCTCCTACAACTCTGTGATGGCCAGTGTGGTGTGCTAGGCTGCTCACATCACTTCAAGAGAGGCCCACCAAATCAACAAGCTAATTAAAAGTACAATCTCAGTTATGGGGCCCACTCTGGACCTCCTGGAGGTCGTAGTGTGGAAGAATAATTTTAGTTTAGCAAAGTATTCATCTGAAAAAATAGCATAAAGTGTCAATAAATGTCGGAAACCTTTGCAGGCATATTGGGGAAACCAGATAAAGGTCAAGTGAACAACAAAATGTACTGTAAGATAACTAAAAGATGACTAAGAAATGAGCAGGTGCCCTGTACAAAAGGCAGAATGGACAGTTGTTATATGCACAGAAATTTCAAGGGTGGTGGCTTAACTCCAAGGTATATGAAGGACCAGAAAATAATATAACAGATTTTTATTTTATATAAGTCATTTAGGTGTAAACCAATGAACCAATCAGAGTAAAATATATGCATTGATTGACACTGTATGAAAATTCAATCTTTATATACAGTATAATATGCTACCTTGGCTGTTCGTTTGTCTGTCCAGCATTTTAAATCACATGTCGTTCGCAAACCATTTGACCTGTTGACCTGGCATTTGGTACACATATACTACATGACGTCTACTATCCACTTTCAAGGTTATTCCCCTTTTTATGTTTATTTTATTTTATTGTAGAATCAACTCTCAGCAGTGGCCAACAGGGAGGCCGTTCGGCACATGCATACAGGCGCCATTCTCATCCCCATCACCTTCGCTGTCACTTCCCCTACCTCTTCATATCTTAACACTAGAATTACCAGAGCCTGCGATAAAACTCATTGATGTGTCCCACCTTAAAATGCTTCTCACCTCTCCGTCAGCGTCTTTTGTCCTTTAAATGTGTTAATAAGCAGCAAGCAGCCTGCTATCACATCCCCCACCGGCACACAGTTTTCTCAGCTCAAGTCTGTTTACCTGTGTGTCAGTTGCTTGGAGATGTATGGAGTGAGAAATCAAGCAAAATGACACCTTTTATAAATACTATATTGTTATTTGGAACACTTGCATTTCATGTGTGTTCCATTTCTACAATGATCTATGTACAGTAAACACATCGGTAAAACAGAAACGTTTTTCATGTTTTAGTAATAATTGACAAAATGTAGACATGAAATGTATAATTTGAGAAGCCTGAATTCCAAATATCAAAGAAACACTTTCACAAAAGATACAAGTATAATAGAACAAATGCGCTTTTTTCCAAGACTATAACTGAAGAAAAAGAAATGAGGTTAGTGTTGCTTGTTGTCCTGACTTCTCGGGTAGTATACTGGTTAGAGCTGCTGACTCCAATTCAGAAGGTTCTGGGTTCGAGTCTTAACGTCTCCAAACATAAACGTTTTGAGTGGTGAGCTGTTTTTATTGTTAATATTATACAAAAAAAGCATACATTTGATTTGATGTGTCTGTAACAGCCACTGTAAATGTATAGTACTTGTCAAAGTTAGCGTCTTTTTTTTTTAGTTTTACTTTATTTACTTATCTTCCTACAGCATAAACTCACAAGTATACTGCATAGCTTCCTGTGGTTGTCAAGGGCATGCTCACAAATTACACATGTAATGCCATGAAAAATACCTGCTGACACTTTAGTACGCAAGCAATGGTATGAGAATGGGCACATACGCCACGCTAGTATTTAGATCTGGACGGTGTATCGTTGGCACGCTCTGTAAGCCGTGCTGTTTCTTTGAAAGACAGGTGATTGGCAGGATGACGCTGGACTTTCGCCTTTATGCCTGTTGCAGCTGCATTGTTCTTATGTATGAGTTCCGCTGCACAAATCACTCTCTGCAGGGCTTTACGGTCCTGAACACAGCAGTTTCCAAACCAGGATGTAATATTGTGTGTCAGGATACTTTCCACAGTGCCAGAGTAGAAAGTCTTTAGAATCCTTGAAGAGACCCCAAACTTCTTAAGCTGCCTGAGATGGTAGAGTCTCCGCTTTGTCTTTTTGGTCTGAACTTAGATGTGTTCAGACCATGTCAGGTCCTCAGAGATGTGAACCCTCAGGTATTTAAAACTGTTCACCCTTTCCACTGGAGTCCCGTTAATGATGAGGGGCTTATAGTTCCGCTGCTGTCTCCTGATAAAGTCCACCACCAGCTCCTTGGTTTTGCTAACGTTTAGCTGGAGGCAGTTTTCCGGACACCATAATATCAGGTTCACAACTTCATCCATGTAGGCCGTCTCATCATTGTTCGCGATGAAGCCCACTACCACCGTGTCATCTGCAAACTTCACAATAGTGTTGGAGGAATACGTGGCCGTGCAGTCATGGGTGTAGAGGGAGTACAGCAGGAGGCCTAAGAACACACCCTTGTGGAGCTCCTGTATTGATGGTGATGGTGTTGGAAACACAGTTACCAACCCTCACTGCCTGTGTTCTGCCTCTGAGGAAGTCCAGCACCCACGTGCACAAGTGGTTGTTGAGTTCTAAATCCCTCAGTTTCACAAACTGCCTACAGTATATTATTGTATTGAATGCTGAACTATAGTCAATGAACAACAATCTCACATAGCTCCACTGTTTCTTGTCCACATGGCTGAGGGTGGTGTGCAGTATGTGGGAAATGGCATCCTCCGTCGATCGGTAGGCAAAGTGATGTGGGTCAACGGTGCTTGGGATGGAGGATGAGATGATGATTTCAGTAGCCTCTCAAACACCTTCATGACTACTGATGTCAGTGCAACAGGTTGGTAGTCATTCAGGCACGTGGGCTTATTGTTCTTTTGAACATTTGTTTATCTTTTGAAGCACATAGGAACAACAGACTGCGCTAGAGACTCGTTAAAGATGGTGGTGAGCACTCCAGCTAGTTGCTCTGCACAGCAACTAAGCAGGCGTCTAGAGATGCCATCTGACCCTGCCACCTTCCTGATGTTTACTCGCTTCAGTGCTGCATGCACATCGCGCTCTGCAATGCTGATGACGTTACCGTCCTCCATAGTCAGGCAGTAGTTAGTGCTAGCTACGTAATCAGCCTCAAAATGCGTTGAGTTCATTAGAAAATGTAAATGTAGAGTCTGCGCTTACCGTCACGTGAGATTTTACTTTATAGTCCGTGATGATACGCAGTCCGTGCCACATGCTCCGTATGTCGGCCTGTTGAAAGTGCAGCTCTACTCGCTCCTGATACAGGTGTTTAGCGACTTTCACCACACATCGAACGCCGTATGAAGCCACTTTGCAGGCACTCATATCACCAGTAGTGAGTCCAGCATTATAAGCAGCAATTCGAGCATTTACTGCCGTGTGGATTGATCTGTCAACTCACGGTTTTCGGTTGGGAAAAGATTTAACTCTTGCCGTGGGGACAACTTCATCAGCAAGCATACAAACAAAGCTAACTACTGCTTACGCAAACTGGTTGATGTCATCTGCGCATATTCCGAACATGTCCGAGTTCACGTCATCGAGCGAGTCCTGCAGTATGGCTTCTGATTGGGCAGACCAGCTCTTCACCTCCCTCGTGACCAGAGTTTCACGAATTAAACTGTTTTTATTCCGGCATGAGGAAAATGGCATTATGGTCAGACTTCACAAATGCTGGATATGAAACACCTTTGTAGCCCTGCTTGTACAGGGTGTAGCAGTGATCCAGAATTCTGGCTCCCCTAGTTGGACACGTAACATGTTGGTGGAAGTTTGCCATTACTTGTCTGAGGTTTGCCTTATTAAATTCCCCTGCCACGATGAATGTTGCGTCTAGGTGTTTGTTTGGAGTCTTACACAGAACTTCGTGGAGTTCAGATAAAGCCATGCCTGCGTCCGCAAGGGGTGGGATGCAGACCACCTTGGCAATGACCGAGGTAAATTCGCGAGGCAGATAGTGAGGACGACATTTGACGATTAGATACTCCAGATGAGGCGAGCAGTGGCCGGAGAGAATGGAAGCATTACTGGCATTGCACCATTTGTTATTAGTCATGAAGCAGACTCCCCCACCTTTAGCTTTGTTAGACTCTGCCGTTCTGTCCATGCGAAACACAGAGAACGAATCTGACGGTGTTATGACTTGGTCCAGCACTGTGGGTGTCAGCCATGTCTCCGTGAAGCAGAAAATGTCGCGTTGGAATGTAACTCTTGCTCTCAGGTCATCCAGCTTGTTCTCCAGTGACTGAACATTAGCCAGCAGGATGCTAGGCAATGGTGGGCGATGTGCTTGTTGTCTCAGTCTGTTTCGGATGCTGTCGCATTTCCCATGCTGCTTCTTTGTTCGTCACCGCGGGTTAGCGTCGTCTCTATTGTTGTCGTCCGGGTTGTGGAGTATCTCAGCCGGCCACGATGGATCAGGCTGAAAAGTGTCAGAAATAAAAGTAAAGAACCGGTTTTCAATTTCCAAAAGTGTACTACTATCATAAATTACTAACCCCAATGTCGTCAGTAATTGAAGAAATATTAAATAAGGGAAATAAACTAAAAAAACGCACAGTCTGGACGAAGCGGTCAGGAAGGCCGCTTGGCTAACGAATGAGAGAACTACTTAACGGATTTAGATTGGGTTTTTTTCTAGAATTTGCTTGAACATTCCGGTTGATTTTGTGACCTCTCTCATTGCACTAAGAATCATAGTTCTCTTGCAGGAGCGATATATTCGTGCTAATCTGAGACAGGGGCTGTTGGCCGAGGCGTGTGGAAAGCATGATGTCAGGAGTGGGGAGTCACTCGACCTCTGTGTTTTGGAGCACAACTTACCTCCACTTAGCTAGTGATACCTTTTTGTTTATTGTTTTTAAAAGTTTGTCCTATTTCACTACTATGCGGGCAGAGCCGTGGGGAATGGCTAGTAGTTTATATAATGAACCTCTTTTCTTTGTTTCTCTGATCATTCCAACTATGCTGTAACAGAGGAATGCTCCCTCTAAGGTATTTTGCCGAGGAGTAATTAAAAGATATCATGAACAGCTTTTCTCCTGCCTGATAACTGTCCTATTAGAGGATGTTTCCTTCTTTAGTAAGATGTTAAATTTCTACCACAGTTGCAAAGGAGAGGATTAAAACAAAACTTAGTGCCAATATGACCAAAGTTGCACATCCTTTCTCTGTCACACAAACTCTGAGGACTTTCAGACAATGAATTCAGCAAAAGTGTGTCAAGAAACGCAATGGGGACCCTGTTATACCCACAGCAGTATGTCTGTATAGCCCATCACTAGGATTGGGACAGCCCAAGTCTGAAATTTTCTTTCTTTTTTATTTTCTTGCTGTATTGTCATCCTGGTGTATGTTCAGACCAAAGTGCTTATTTTTATTAAATCCATAGGTGGTGTGGTGGCACAGTGATTTCCAGTTCTGCCTCACAGCTCCACAGACTTGGATTTGATTTCTGACTTCCTCACTGTGTGGATCTCCAATTCTTTCACCTGATACTTCTTTTATTTTGTTGTGTTTCTGAGAGTTATTTATTTTAGACTAAATGGTAGATCTAAATTGAGTCACAGCATGAGTGGGCTAAAGTGTTCACACTGATAGGTTGGTTGCTGTCTAGTAGTCATTATTTTCAGGAAATGGAGAGATGGATGGATTAATTTCCATGCTAGACATACTTTTAAATTCAGTATACAAAAGGTACAAAAATCCTGGAAAGATATTGCATTTAGAAGCTTGATGTGGAAGATAATTAACATCAAGAACAGCTGGTCAGAATGTCATATTTTCTTTTAACACAAATGTTAAAACACATAATGTATCTAAACTGATACTGTGAATGCACTCGGCAGCGTTTAGAGTGAAAACTGCACATCTTCACGGGTGTCTCCTTCACTAGTGATGGCTGTAATCGCCATGCAAACTCTAGACAGAAGGCTGTGGGAGGAAGTGTGGACTTTGGAGAATCTGCTGTATTTCAATCCTTTAGCAACATTCCATTCCAAATTACCATATTTGTGATTTTGATGGCAAGCAGTAAAAGAGCAATCAAGGGCTGCACAGGTCTTGAAGTAAAGTAAGCAGTGGCAGGAGATAACTTCTGCATGCGTCCATTAGGCCAGATTATCTCAAAGCACAAGGTGAGCTACCACAGCTATGTAGATTTTACACTCAGCTTTATTTATCGCTAGCACCTGACGACCTTGATGCTCTTGACTCTCTGATCCAATGTCTTAGCAGTATTTGGATGAGTAGTAACCTTCTCAAGCTAAATAAGGAAAAAAAAGAAATCTTAGTGATTGGCAAACATGGATATAATGAGGGCATTAGAAATAAACTTGGTCTCTTAGGTTTAAATATCAAGGCGGAGGTAAAGATTTTAGGTGTAATCATTGACTCTGGAGAGAAAAAACTTTCCACGCTGTCACACACATGAGCACAGGGGACGGTTTACAGTACGGGTGTCGAACTCTGGTCCTGGAGGGCCGCAGTGGCTGAAGGTTTTCATTCTGACCATCTTCTTCATTAGTGACCAGTTTTGGCTGCTAATTAAGTTCTTTGGCCTTAGTTTTAATTAGCTTGACTCAGGCCCCTTAGTTGTCTCTTTTTCCCTTAATTAGCAGCCAAACAATAATGAGACACAAAATGAGCTTCCACATGACCAGCTCACCTGTGCCCATCACACAATATCTGAAAATTGAAGGTCTCAGCATGGCTAGTCACTCAGGTCACCCAAACATTTTGACGGTGTTCTTAGAAAATACAGAAAATCAACAGTTTTGGAAATATCTGCTGTTGCAGATTCTCATTCTGCAACAGCAGATATTTCCAAAACTGTTGATTTTCTGTATTTTCTAAGAACACCGTCAAAATGTTTGGGTGACCTGAGTGACTAGCCATGTAATTAAATGACACGTTCAATTAACAGCAAGAGTCGACTTCTCATTAAGAGTTTGGTTGGAGTTTGCTGGTCATCCGTTGGCTCGTTTCACATCTCATTACTGTTTGGCTTTCATTTAATGAAGAAGGAAATAAATTCAGAAGACTGAATCCTTAAAAACAAGGCTATTAAAATGAAGGGAAAAGAAGTTAATTAGCAGTGAAAACTGATCACTGATTAGGAAAAGGGTTAGAATGAAAACCTGCAGCCACTGCAACCCACCAGGCCCAGAGTTCAACACCCCTAGTTTACAGGCTCAAATAGCGCTATTCATCCGCCATACCTGGGTTTGGTGCTCTCACCTGATCTTCTCTCCTCTTGTTCCTCTACAGTTCAGCCGAAGGCCCTTCCTCTCAGTGATATCACCGGTCCACCCACTAACATCACTTCCAGCCATCCTTGATGACATCACTTCCAGTACCCTGTCCCACATTAGTTCCTCTTCTGGCCGCCCCGACTCCATCTCTTCCTCCTATCCACCATACTTATAGAACAGACTCACCCTGTTAGTTCAGTTCAGTTGTGACCTCCAATCTGTAAAGATGTGCTTCTTTTATTTTGCTGATTTTTTCAGCATACGGGTTGGCCATCCCCAAACCTTTTTCTTGTGTGTTACCTTATTTTTTACCACAACGCACCTACCCAGATGGACTGCCTCAAACTGGGACCCAAGTGCTTCCGTTCAGCAAGTGACACCTCAGCACCACACCAGTTCTGATCCCCAGCAGGCCTGAACCCATTGTCTCTCCGGCGGTTTTGACTCTTCAGGGGATGAGGCGCCTGAGGTCTTTTCCATCCCCTTCATAATGTGAGAGCTACTTCCACGGAGAGCTGAAAGTAGTCCCCCATTTTGAGGGATTGTCAATTACAGCACTATGGTGCGATTCCCTAAGGGTGATCCGGTTCACAGTATCCTTGCCGCAGCAGATGGATGGTCATTTCCAGAGTTGGTGAATGGACCACTTGTCTGCCTGAATGAGTTGAGAGCCAGGATCCCAAGCTGTTTCATCATGTGGTAGGTGCGGCAACACACTGTACCACTGCATGCTCCCCTACCTGACTTGATTGTCTGTGTTTTAAACTTTAAATCTCATATTTACCAGATTACTAGGTCAACTTTTTTCATTTAAGTGATATAACAAAAGTTAGACCTCATTCACACTTTAGTTTTTAGTTGAATAGATTACTGTAAGAAAGGCATCAATCGGTTACAGCCAGAATCTTAACTAGGAAAAGAATGTTTGAGCACATCACGCCAGTTTTAGCATCACTGCATTGGTTACCCGTGTCAACTTTACAGCCCAACTCTCACAGTCATCCATCACTACTGGAAATACCATGGTTTTACCACCTTAAATTCCTTCACACCACCTAATCAATGTCTTTTGTTATGTAAACCTGTCGATCAGCACAAGCAGCAAGCAGACTGCTGTCCCATCTCTCCACCGACGCAGCTCAAGTCGTAAATCAAGTTCTCCCAGCTCACGTCTGTTTATCTGGGTGTGAGGTGCCTTGAGTTGTGTAGAGTAAATAATATGTCTTTATTTGGAACACATACATTTAATGTGTGTTCTGTGTCTACAACGCTGTGGGTAAATGTAGGATGAAAGGAAATGCGAGGCAAGAAATGTTCAACACATAACTAAAACTGAAACTTTTTTCATGTTCTACTAATAATTGGCCAAATGCTGATGAGAAGTGTGTAATGTGTGAAGATTGATGTTCAGATATCAAATTAACACTTTCATAAAAGACACAGATATAACAAAAGAAATGCACTTTTTTCTAGAATTTAACCAAAGTAAAAGAAATTAGGATAGGGTACAATGCACCCACACACACACACACAAAACACACATGTCTGCTTGGCTGGTGCAGAGGTAAGAACTGCTGTCTCCAAATCAAAAAGTTGCGGGTTTGATCCGGTGTCCTTCATGGATTAACTGTTTTGAGTAATGAGCGGCTATTATTATTACTATTCTAGAATAAAAACATACATTTTATTTATTTGAGTCTGTAATAGCAACTGTAAATTTATGGTATAAGTTAACGTTTTGTTTAACTTTTCACTTTTATTCTCTCATCACGTTCACGCTCCACCCGATCTGACACTGCTAGTTTTCAAATAAAGACATGCTTTAACAGAGGTGAACTCAGATGAGGATCAGGGTTCTACATAGGAGAAAGAGAACAGAAGCCCACCCTGAAAGAAACGTCCACTCGCACATAAGAAAAATGCAGCAACACCAGGCATAAAGATGAAAGATGGCACCCTTTGGGTGCAGCAACAGGTTGAGCGTCATCCTGCCAGGGAGTAGAACATGAAAAAAGTCTCTATTCTAGTTATGTGTTCTGCATTTCTTGCCTCACATTTCCTGTCATTCAACATTTACACAGTTCGTTATAGACATGGAACACACATGAAATGTATGTGTTCCAAATAACAATATATTATTTACCCTATACAAAGAGACTTGAGCTGGGAAAACTTATTGTCTGACTTGGGCTGCATTGGTGGGGAGGATGGGATAGCAGGCTGCTTTTGCTAATTGACACATTTGCAAAAAAAAAAAAAGACGCTGATGAAAAAGTGCAAGGGAATTTAAGGGGGTTTTTCAACTTTTTTCTCAGGCTTCAGGGATTATAGTGTTAATTTGTAAACATGTGCTGATAAGGTCTGAAATGACATTGTACAGAGAGGAGCTTAGGGATGTTCACATTGACCCTGACAAGTTTGAAGTAATGGGTGTGTACGCCAGCCATGTCTATGACAGCTATTGAATTCTCCAAGTTGTCACATCAGTTTACTTTGCTCCTGCTTTTGGCACATTAAGAACATTACGAATGTTAAGGACTGTAATGACTGAACAAACACACTGTCCCCCACTTGCTTGTTGCTCTGTCTTACCACCTAGGGTCTACTGATTAGGTGAGAGGGGAATGTGGCATTACAGTAGCAGTCTGCTCTGGGGAAAGGTGGAGTCCCAGGTGTAAGTTGTCTCCTTCATAGCCAATTGAGTATAAGGTGTGGCCACCACAGGGCGCTCTGCTGCGCAACCCTGACACAGACAGACATAGACACATGTCTAGCCACACAACATGGCCTTATTACTGTGGGGAAGTGTTTTTTTTTTCTTGCTCCTCTCAACACAGCACAGTACAAGCACCACTACCACAATGCAAGAGAGTTCTTCTTCCTTTCTTCACTCTTTGTTGTTCCGCCTCCACTCCACCTCTGGCAAGCTTCGTCCTATTCCAACTGACTCTAGCTCGTCCCTGTGAGGCCAGCAAGTCATTTTATATTGGCCATCCCAAAAATGCTTCTGCTTTTCCGGCCACACGATATGCACGCACTTCTGGGTCAGATAGAAACCTCATGCCATTCGGCTCCTCCATTTTCACAGCACCCCCTAGCAGCACCCATGATACCCAACAGGGCTGAGATATATAACTCCAAGTCTCATGGTGCCCTGTGGGAATCCGGGTCACCACTGCAATCCAGGGGAGCTGCCATATAGTGTTCTGGGCGAGGCAGTGCCCTAAATAAGCTGCCTTCCCCCATCCTTCAACTTCTTGGGTGTCCTGGCTGGGTTTGTCTGCCAGTCGCCCCTTAGGAAGGATATGAGGAAATATTTGTTGGATTCCTTAACAAAGTTAAGACCCTAAGATGATAAAACAGCCATATACACTGAAATGGACCTCCTTGTTGCCATGTATTTAAATTGGAAGTTCATATCAGAGTCACCTAAATATACGACCTACAAGTATTTCTTTTTTTTTTTCTGCTAAAAAGCATGTGCCAGATTTTTAGAATCGGATAAGGCCTGGGTAATGGAATCAGAAACCAGCAAATGAGCATTGATCAAAACCTAGGGTGTCTATATTAATTGAGCAAATCAATACAGCAAAAATATTTGTCAGAAAACTTAATAAACCACACTAAAAAGCACTAGCAAAAAACAAATCTTTTAGAGATTTACCCAGCATCTTTATATATTACTATGCAAATTATATCATACATTGTAACTTCGACCAGTCGCTCTCACCCCTGTCATCTCAAAGTACTTTGAATGACTGGTAATCACCCACATCAAAGCCTCCATCCCAGTTGATCTAGTCCAACACCAGTTTGCCTATCGGTCAAATAGATCAACTGAGGACGCCATCAGTGTGGCTCTACATGCTGCCCTCTCGCACCTGGAAAAGCCCAACACCTATGTTAGGATGCTCTTCACTGACTACAGGTCTGCATTTAATACCATCATACCTAACCAGCTGATCCAAAAACTCTATGAACTAGGACTTTCTCCATCCATATGCAACTGGTTACAGGATTTTCTCATCAACTACCCCCAGTCTGGTAGGACGGGCAAACACACATCCTCCACCCTTACCCTAAGCACTGGGTGCTGCAAGGATGTGTACTAAGTCCCCTTCTCTATGCACTCTTCACCCATGACTGCCAACCCATCCACCAATCAAACATTATTGTTAAATTTGCAGATGATATGACTGTAATTGGGCTTGTAACAGACAACAATGAAGCTGCATATAGGGAAGAGGTTCAGAATCTGACAGAATGGTGCAACACCAATAACCTGGTCTTAAATCCCAAAAACTGGACTTTAGGACAACTAAAGAGACCAATCACAGTCCGATAACAATCAATGCAGATGCTGTGGAGAAAGTTTCCAGCTTTAAGTTTCTAGGAGTCACCATCTCAGAGGACCTGTCCTGGGCTATAATAGGCAAAGCACAACAACGCCTGTTTTTTCTCAGGAAGCTAAGGAGAGCTGACCTCCTCCAGAAGATGCTGGTTAATTTCTATAGATGCACTATAGAGAACATCTTACCTAACTGCATGATGGCCTGCAGGTACAACAGCTGCACCAAGGCTGCTAAAGAAGCCCTGAAGTGGGTCATAGAAACAGCAGAGGCCATTATTGGGACTGAACTGCCATTACTCGAACTCTCGTATAAGACTTACTGTGTGAGAAGGGCCAGAAACATTCTCAAGGACAAAACTCATCCTGGAAATTCTTTGTTTGAACTCCTCCCATCAGGAAGACGCTTTAGGTCAATCTGTGTACGCACAAACAGACTAAAAAACAGCTTTTTCCCATCTGCCATAAACTTTCGGAACTCTGAATCTCCTCAGTCTGAGATCATTTTTAATTGAACATGTGCAATAAGCTAATTGGTAATGTGCAATATATTAATGTAATACAATACAGAATATGTAATGTACTTATAATTAACAGGTGCAATAACAATTTATGCTGCTGTAAAAAGGGAGGAATAAAGCAGAGAAGGCAAAAGAGGACGTAAATGGACAAATAAAGTTCTGTCTATCTATATAGGATTGCTTTATTGTTTCGGGTAAATCCTACTGCCTTTGTGGCCCATGGAGCTTCATTATTATTGAAGAAAATTGTTTTGTGAAATAAATGTTTTATTTTATAAAGTCTCTACAGATTCTATAAAGATTTCTTTTTTTTTCTAGTTGCAGGAATTCCCCCTCTAGTGAGCATTTTTGAAAGAGCTTTTGGGACTTACGTGCTTTGGGACAGTGAGAAAAAAGGCTTTTAGGGAGGAATAAAACAGATAAGGCAAAAGAGGATGTAAATTGACAAATAAAGTTAGGGTATTATTGTCAATAAACCTTGTATTTATACTCAAGACTTTTGTCTGTGAGGTTGTGTCTGGGGTTAATGGTACTGCGGTGTCCCCTGGTGGTCCCAACTGTAAAAGGTAATTATTCTTCAATGTACTAATCTTGAGTGGGTGTATTTATGATAATGCCTGGGGAAGTGCAATTAAAACTAAAGTCAGGAAGCTCTTCTTTGCACAGAGTTGTGAGAATCCAAAACATGAAGTTGAAGCAGAAACCTTGAAAACTTTAAGGATATTCTAGATGGGATACAAGGACAATTTAGCTATTAGTAAACAATTTGGCTAGATGGAATGCACGGTCTCCTCTCATTTGTCAAATTTCTAATGCTCTTATGATAACACTGGTTGTAAGTTGTTGTGTTTTTGCTTATTTTCTTGTAGTTCTCATATCAATGCCTTATGTTTTGTATTTCCAGCTGCAAACAAATTTCCCTCTGGGATAATAATAATAATAAAATCTGATCGAGTTTCAGGTTCTGTTTATCTCCGTCTCTGCACAGTTAAACAAATCACGTACACTGAAGAAAATTGAAATATGGTGTCACATTAAATGGAGATAAACAGCATCTTAGTGGGAATATTTGGGTTAGAAAAGGACAATGATAAACATGGGTATAATATCTGTAAGAGACCCCCAGTGCAGAGACTAGTTCAATTAAGCAGCTTTATAATAATACCAAAAAGGAAATGATGCAGATGTCATAGTTACAGATGACTTTAATAACCAAAATATGATCCTGGATAACTCAGTAAATAGTGGAAAATTGAAGAAGTAAATCATAGAAATAATTACTGTTACACAGTACCAGCGAGAGGAAACCCACTTAATCCAATGGAGCATTACAGGTGGCTGGAATAGGCTGCAGCCCCATGACGCTTAAATAAATTCTGTGGAACGCACAAAATTATGTTATGTCATAAATGTATTTATTTATTTCACTAATTACTAATTTTATCTCGAACGATTCTTTTATTTATTTATTTTTTTTCTCGATAGCTACTGGAGAAAACTGTTTGCTCCTTGGTTCGTTTCAGATTTCTTGCAGCATGATCTACTAATCTTCTAGACCATTAATTGTTTTTATTTTCCTGTTCTGCATTTTGAGACGTTCCTTTCAAACTTTGCTTTTGTTTTATTGTAAGTTTTTGCTTTTGGCGTACATTCAAGTGTTTTCAAAAACATAATCATGTTGTGATCACCAACAAAGTGTGAAATATATTTGTCCAGGCTTGGAACCTGCTAATTATTAGCGAGGCCCTGAACTCTGGTGTCCCACGGGGCTGTGTGCTGAGCCGGGTACTATACTCCATCTTCCCTCATGACTTTGTTCCTATACATGGATCTGACACAATCAATACATTTACCATGATAGTACGCCTCATCAGTTACAGCATTGAGTCAGCCTACAGAGAAGAGGTTAAGCACCTGATAGCATGGCGTACCAACAATAACCTGGCCTTAAACATCATAAAAGATCAAGCAGCTCCATGTACACTATAGGGAATCCAAAAGCTGCAAGGTGTAATGGATGGCAGGCATGGGCTGATGTCCCAACTGGGACAGGATATGATTCATTACCTGGGTGGGAGGAAAAGGTAATTGAGGAACAGGGTGAAGATGTTAGCTTCAGAGCAGTGGCTCCCCCAATATGCCAGATGGCAGCACACCCATGCTAGGATTACCACACAGATACCCTACGCCCTATCAGCGAAAGTGCTTCCAGCTCCAAGATAAAAGGAACTTCTCTGCCACATCCACGCAAGTCGGAGCCAGGAATGGAGACAGGCAACATCGCCTGGGAGGAGTGGAGGAACAAGAGAAAGGAATAAGGAGAGAGGTATTGTTAAAGAACTGTTAACACTAAAATCCCCGAAGCCTACACAAATACTCATAATCCCAGGCCACTTTAAATTCCTTCGCACCTCTCCATTAGCATCTTTTGTTTTGTAAAAGTGCTGATCAGCACAAGGATCAAACAGCCTGCTGTCCCATCACTCACCATGATGGAGCTCATCTCGGGCAAAAAGCTCTCTCAGCTCAAGCCTTGTTTATCTGGATGCGATGTGCCTGGAGTTGTAGAGGGTAAATACTATATTGTTATTGGGAATACATGCATTTCATGTGTGTTCCGTATCTATCTGGGTAAATGAAGGAAAGGAAATGCGAGGGAAGAAATGTTGAACACATAACTAAAACTAACTTTTTTCATGTTATAGTACTAATGACAAAATGTAGACGGGTGTTTAATTTGTGAAGACTGAAATCCAAATATCAAATGAACACTTTCACAAAAAGTGCACGTATAACAAAACAAGTGCACTTTTATTCAAGACTATAACTGAAGAAAAAAAAAGAAATTGGGTTAGTGTGCGACGCTAACACGACCGCTTGGGTGGTGCAGCATTAAGAACTGCTGACTCATAATCAAGTGGCTGACAGTTCAATTCATTCTGGGTGTTTCCTAGATTTATCGTTTTGAGTAGCGAGCTCCTCTTATTGTTAAAATTATGGAATAAAAATGTACATTTGATTTGAGTCTGTAACAGCCGGTGTAAATTTATGGTACTTAAAATTTAAGGTTAGCATTTTTTTTTTTAATTCGTTTTTATTCTCTTAGGGACATTCATGCTCCCCCTGATCTAACATCGCTGTTTTCAAATAAAGACATGCTATAAGAGAGGTGAACTCAGGTAAGGATGAGGGTCCTACATTGAAAAAAGAGAACAGGAAACCTCCCCAGCAAGAAATGTCCACTCACATATAAAAACAACACAGCTACACCAGGCAATAAGGAGAAAGATTGGCATCATTCGGTTGCAGTAACAGATCGGGCATCATCCTGTCAGTCAGTCTGCCCCACACCTATCCTTCAACGAAACAGCAGGGCTTAAAGAGCTCACCAAGTTATCATGCAAATTTCTGTTTGTGATTATGTTTGGTGATGGTCTTTATATGAAAAACATTTATATGTTACTCATATAAAAGTATGATCGAATATTGCTTACCTTGATATATTTACTTATCGTCCTACAGTGTAAAGTCACAAGTAGACTGCATAGCTTCCTGTGTTTGATTGATACGTGTATGCTGACAAACTACACGTGCAATGTCACTCCTTATTCTGGAAAAGATCAGTTATGTAAAGTGCGATGGTAGCTTCCACCTGCAGTTGTAGACACTTCAGTATGTGTGGGACACTCCACGCTAGTGTTTAGATCTGGCAGTGCCATGCTGACACTTCAGTACATGAGCAATGATAAGAAAGAAAGCAGTCAGACTTAGGGCACATACACTGTCAGAATTTTGTTATATGTGTAACTTTTGTGAAGGTGTTTATTTGCTATGTGGACTTCAGTCTTCACACATTATACACTTCTTGTCAACATTTTGTCATTAGTTCTATAACATGAAAACAGTTTCTATTTTAAATATGTGTTCAACATTTCTTGCCTTGCATTTCCTGTCATCCTACACTTACCCAGATTGTTGTAGACACAGAACACACATGAAATGCATGTGATCCAAATAACGATATATTATTTACCCTATTCAACTCCTGGCACCTCACACACAGATAAACAAGGCTTGAGCTTGTCTGAGTTGAGCTCCGTTGGTGGGGTGATGGGATAGCAGGCTGCTTGCTGCTTGTGCTGATTGACACATTTATAACACAAAAGACACTGATGAGGAGAACTGCGAAGGAAATTAAGATGGCCAGGGATTACAAGTTTTTTCATAAGCTTCAGGGATTCTAGTTTTAATAAATCTGTTATTTGAAACAAGGACTGGTCTAGTGTGGTAGTGTTTTGGGATTGGGTTGCCGCAATGACCCTTAAAGGTCACTGACGAATCCAGCAAATTTTCAGCAAAAAACAGATCAACACTACTTATTTCATCTTGTCCCAATGCTGCTTCAAGGAATTTCTGATATCACAACAACAGATATGAATGTCAAAAATATAACGTTGTTCCAAGTGGGACTCCAAGAATGATGACAGTGGATGATGAAAAAATGTTCTTAAGGTAAGCTGAAGATCCAAAAGAAGAGCCATTGGGTTTGATTTAGTGTACTTAATTGTGGTTAATGTACTGATGCCATAGAAGAAGAAATACTGTTAGCTATCATGGGGTTTTATCAGATATATAGGAAAGGTTCTTTATATACTTGTATTATTAAAACAAGAACAATTGAGAATGGCGTGCTTAATAGCTCAGCTGAACTTCTCTATTATCTGACAGACTAAGCACAATCTATTTGTTCTCTCCCAGCATCACAATATTAATTTGTTTCCACTCAGTTTTATATTGTGCCCTTCAATGTAAGTTGGCACGGTGTGCTAGACAGATTGTGAAATGCAAAGCAGCACAAACATTATCAGAAATAATAAAACATAAAACTGGTATATAACAACATATGCCAGATGCCTATTATAGTTCATTTAACTTGGCAAACAAGAACAGAAAACTCGGAAACTCCAAAGGCAAAGAAAATAAACATCTGGGAAGCAAATGCATTAGGAGAAAGCTATGAATCCAACTGTGGGGAACTTTGTCCAGCTGGGCATCCAAATTGGTGGCTTGGTTAGTACTGCAGATTGTAGTGGATATCTAGTGTGGTGTCCATCATTATTCCAAAATGACTCAAGTAAGGTGGTACCCAGGATTCCCAGAGAAAAATCAGATTAAAATGAGTTAGTAATACCTAGTGGATATGATAACCATAATGATGACCTAGACATAAATTTAACAGACAGTATGTCAGATACTAGCAGCAGCATTGGAGATTACCATCACGGCTCTTCAGCCTCATTTCAAATGCTAACTCTAATTTGGCAGCCCTTTAAATTTCTTTCTTCTAAATTATAGCGCTTTTCATCTCTATTACAGCGTATTCAGAAAGTATTGAAACACTCCACTTTTTCTTACATTGTGTTATGTTGCGGCCTTGTGTTAAAATCATTAAAATTCATGTTTTCCCTCATCAAGCAGCAGTTGATTCCCCAGAATGACAAAGCTGAGTTCCGGCTAAGCCACTCATGAGGATTCCCAGAGATGCCCCTATGCCACTACCGTGCTCTCCTTGCTTTGTACTTAGGGTCCATTGTCTTGTTGGAAACCTATCTTGTCTCCATTTGCTTGTTTTTTTTTTTATTTCTTTATTTCTGTTGTTGGATGCACCTGAAAAGTCACATTTTGTGTTTTCTAGTGTAAACATAACTGAATAAAAAAATCTTGTACCTTGGTTGGTGAGCCTTCAGCCCAGCCTGAGGGCCAGAGTAGGTTTTCATGAAGGATATTAGAACATTAGAACAATCTAGATGAGAATAGGCCATTCAGCCCAACATAGCTCATCAGGCCTATTCATTTAATTCTTCCAAAGTAACATCAAACCTGTTTGATCATTACAGATGGAACTGGACAGCATACAGGCTTGGGCAGATAAAATTTAATGTAAGTAAAAGTAAAGTATTATATACAGTTTAGTAATGTGTGGCTCCCAGCGAATGGCCGTGTCAGTCTCCATGGGCATGCTCGCACAGTTCTGGGGAATTGATGAGGTAATTGGGGTGAGCTGAACCTGCACGTTAGGGTGCGATCTTTCTCAATTGCTTCATCAGCTTCCTGCGGTATGTGATTGAGATACTGCACCCACTGAGCCATAAAAGTACAGGCCCGCATAGGAGATGGGAAAAAAACCAAAGAGAGTGAAAAGAAAAAAGAAATGAAACGGTGAAAATAAAAAGTCTGAATGGTGGTTACCAAGAGAGGAAGGCAAGAGTGACACAGCAGGTGTGAGAGAGAGGAAGCAGACAGCCCGGAGAGGAGTGTGTGCGGCGTTGGATTGCTCTAACTGAGCATTTACAGAGAGCTAAAGTAATCAGGTGTTGTGCTGCTCGCCGTTTAAGTCTGGAAAGGCAGAGGGAGCTGGTGACAGAGGATTGGAAAGAGAGCCTTTCCGTATCCATGGATGGGATGGACCTGAGCCTGGGTCTGGATCGGGAGCCCGGAACCATAGATGTGGCAGGGACCCGGATCTGTTGAGTGTGTAGATGAAAGGCTTTGCCTGTCAAGTAGGCATCTTCTTAGTTGCTAGGCTGAGGAGACAGTGGTTTTAAAGGGTTGCGCCAAGGTTTATTTTTAATGGACATATTCCTACTAGCTGTTTTAACCTCGCTTTTATTGGAAGTATTTATTGGCAATTTTAACCTCCACATTTTACACATTGTTTTTATGGATTATTTATGAACTCGGAGGGCTGCATAAAACCACTTTTGCACTTTGCTCCTTCCTGTTGCTTAGCATGTGTTTTGTCCCCATCTGTGAGCTCATTCGGTTATGTTATCAATGATGTTGGTTTTCAGGGACTCCCAAAACTGGAAGAGGGGGCATAGAACCGGACCCACACCATCACAAGGATGTAAAAATGTTAGATTTGAATATACAATGGGAGGTCGGAAAATTGAGAGTACACTTTATGAGAAGGATTTAGGAGTCATAGTGGACTCGACATGATCAACTGCCAGACAGTGTTCAGAAGCCATTAAGAAGGCTATCAGAATATCAGGTTATATAGCGCCTTGATGTGTGGAGTACAAGACACAGGAGGTTCTGCTCAACCTTTATAACACACTGGTGAGGCCTCATCTGGAGTACTGGGTGCAGTTTTGGTCTCCAGGCTACAAAAAGGACACAGCAGCACAAAACAAGGTCCAGAGAAGAGCGACTAGGCTGATTCCAGGGCTACAGGGGATGAGCTCTGAGGAAAGATTAAAAGAGCTGAGCCTTTACAGTTTAAGCAAAATGAGATGAAGAGGAGACCTGACTGAAGTGTTTAAACTTATGAAGGGAATTAGTACAGTGGATCGAGACGGCGACTTTAAAATGAGTTCAAGAACATGAGGACACAGTTGGAAACTTGTGATGGATAAATTTCACACAAACATTAGGAAGTTTTTCTTTTCACAAAGAACGATGGACACTTGGAATAAGCTACCAAGTAGTGTGGTAGACAGTAGGACTTTCAAAACTCCACTTGATGTCATTTTAGAAGAATTAGGTGGATAGGACTGGCGAGCTTTGTTGGGCTGAATGGCCTGTTCTCGTCTAGCTTTGTTCTAGTGTATCCTTGTCAACAGCCACTTGTCACTGCATTAGGAAACAAAGACCACCCTGTGATTTTGAAGTGTTTGTGTGTTATTTCAAGGAGCTAGAAGTGGCCGCTTGACACAGCAACATTAAAAGGAGGGGTATGCAATGGTGCTGATATGTTGTATCAACCTGGGAATGAGTCCAACAGTATGAGCTGGCATTCCATCATGTGAAGAGTCAGCTGCAGGGGAGCCATGAAAATGTCAAGCCTGTAAAGGTTGGGAGCGAGCGCTGATTGCCACACACACCACACACAGAACCTTCTGGATTGGGACCCGCGGGCAGTGGGAGACACCTCAGCACTACACTGGAACAGTGTGAGGTTTTTACAGTGGCAAAGCTATAAATGAATTCTACCGAGTGTGGCAACAGCAAGTGGTCCTTTAAAGGATATAAAGAGCAAAAAATCCATATTGGCACTTGGCACTGGTGTTTATTTCCTGTAGCTTCTGTGTTATTTAATATTTTCATCTACTTTTACCCATTGCCTCAAAAAAGAATTATACTTTTGAACTCAGTATATCCCCTTCCTTATATCTGTCCCCATCAGTCCTTGCTGTGTACATTGATAATCCAGTACTAACTAGTTCAGTACACCACATGCACACTTTTTCGCTGTCATGTTCCATCAATTGTTAGAGAAGAGAGTCTGAAAAAGCATAAAATGAAGATGCAAGGCTCATGCATAAAAATCCAATCAGCCGCTTAGCTATATTTGCAATTTTCCCTTTGAGGTTCAACACTGGAACTGAAATTTATGAAGAAATTTGTCTTCACTGGTTTCTACATTCTTATGCTAAATGATATGAAATAGTGTGAGCAGTGCTTTGCTGCATCTGTTGTGAAATCATTACAACGCATCCATTCATTTCTGGATGCCATCCAGGCCTACATATTTCTTTCACAATGTTCCTCTATTATATAACCATTCTGTTGCAAATTAAGCATAAATTAAGTGACGGTCTAGCAAACTAATTACATACCAAAAGCCATAAAGGCATTTCATCCGCCTTGTGGAGTAGAAACAAGCTTTCAAGTCTTATCTTGCTTTCAAATTAGCATTTGACTAAAGGATAAAAGGGCACAGCCTTATCTCAACAGGAGCATAAAAGACCCCTCTCTCTCTGTTCGAAACTCCTACTAAAGCAGGCGTAGCATTTAGAATGTAAAATATACACAGGGTCCTTCTTGGTTTCTGTGTCTAGATTGAAGTATCATTCACTACAGCTGCTACTGCTATTGATAATAATAACAATGATGAGCATGATGATGATGACCAGACACATTTACTAAAAACGTCTGATCATTTAAAAAGTATCCACCTTAAAGAAAGATTACATGTCTGTGTATCTTTCTTTCTGTCCATTTGCTATGTCTCTGTCATTCTAAAACATTTCCCAAACATTTTATAATAATAAAAGGCACTGCATTTGTTACATCCAAGCAGATCTTAAGACCTTTTTTTTGACCGCATTGCTCTTCTTTACTGCAAATTGCAGGTTTCAGTTTTTCTCTAAGCATAGCGCACTGGTCATCGATTGTCCGTGAGCCTCAAAATGTTCCAGAATAGAACCCTTCATGTCCCAAAAGAAGGTCATCAGGATTTTCTTGGTGGAGGGCTGTCATTTGAATTTCTTCTTTTCCACTGCATGCTTTGTCTCTTACTTAATTCCAAGGATTAATAAAATAACAGTGGGAGGTCAAGCTTTTAGTTACAAGGCCCATAAACTGTGGACTGGTCTGCCTTCTACTATAAGAGATGCCCCTTTGGTCTCAGCTTTCAAATCCTGGCTGAAGACTCACTAATTCAGTTTAGCACACCCTGACTAGAGCTGCCAATTAACTGTACAGACTGCATCTCTGTTGTTAGTCATTAGCACTAAAACATAAGTAACATGATAGTTAGAATTTGTTACTAACCCTCACCTATTTTGTTTCTCTTCTCGGTACTCAAATGTGGCACTTGGTGCCACAGCCCACATGCCAAGTTTTCCTGCCTAAGGTAAAGTCATCTCTGATGGAGGATCGCAGGAATCGTCGGGTAGAGGGGTCCTTCCATCGGATTGGCTGTTTCAGCTGTGGAATGGCCAATTTGGGGGAGGAAGCTTGATTGCTGAGGTCTCCAGGACTCTAAACGAATCCAAACCATATTATTTGATATCATCTACTATTGAATTATGCTCCATACTTGTAATTTTTTTTATTTTTATACTGTATTGAGGATTTGTTCTGTTCTGTGAATTGTATTGTATTGACCCCCTTCTTTTTGACACCCACTGCACGCCCAACCTACCTGTAAAGGGGTCTCTTTTTGAACTGCCTTTCTGAGGTTTCTTCCATTTTTTCACTACAAGGGTTTTTGGGGAGTTTTTCCAAGGCTGGGGGGCTGTCAAAAGGCAGGGCCTGTTAAAGCACATTGCGGCACTCTTTGTGTGATTTTGGGCTATACAAAAATAAATTGTATTGTATTGTTATTGTATTGTATTACTTTCTCACGTGATGGGCCCAGGTCTCATCTCTGGTTACAATCCACTCCTAAACACTCAGATCTTTCAACCTATTCATAAACTTTTCATTGAGTTTTCTGAGACAAAATCCTTCAGTGAATTTCAGCCTAAAGAAATCTCACTATGGCATGTTGTTCAACAGTAGTGTGATCCCACAGACGAGCATTCATCTTCATTTGAGATGGGCTTCAACTAAATTAACTGAGCTGTGTGTTTGTGTTCAAACTACCCAGAAGCCATTGCAAAGATGTTGTATTGTGCTAGCTTCTGTCTGTTGCCCTTCCTGCGTAATTTTCAAATAGCCTTTACTTTTTTATTTATCCTCGTATTACAAACTTATAAGCTGATAATATTACTAGGTGTTTTAAGTTTTGAAAACTCTTCTAGACTGATTCCAGGACTGAAATGTATGAGCTACTAGCTGTCCCATGTAGTAGTGAAACAGGACAAACTTTAAAAATCAATAAAAACATGTAACAAAATGTAATTCTGGCCAAGTGGAAGGTAAGTACGCTCCAATGTCAAACGTTGGCACTGTATCTGATCATGTTCAGCTCTGATGAGAGAGCGTCCCCCGCTTGGGGAGAAAAGCAAGTGGCCGTGATATTTGTGCCAATCAGCAGCTACATTCTAAAACACACCTAACTCTGATGACTCTCTCCAAAATGTTAAACGTTACTCCTTAGCAATCTGTAGATGATAATGTCTGCTCAACAAACAGGTATCACTAGCTAAGCAGAGGCAATATACGCTCCAACGCGTGGCGAGAGGTAGACCAATTTAAACAGAGGCTGGCGCATGAATGAGGATTGGTACCGCAAGCAAACTATGATACTTAGCGCGATGAGAGGAGTTGCAAATCAGCCGGAATGTTGAAGCAAATTATAGAAAAAAACGATCTAAATCTGTTAAGTAGCTCTCTCCTGAAAAGAGGACAGACATACAAACAGACAGATGTTGGATTTTTTATATATAGAGATGAGAGGAGATTGAAGGAACTGAATGTGCTTCACTTCATCAAATGGAGAATCAGGAGTAACATGACTGAAGTTATGAAAATTACAAATATATGAATTATGTTCATTATTGGTCATTAAGGGAAACTTGGTAAGGGTACATTTTTGTACAAATGTTAGAACATTTTTCTTCACATGACAACGGAAACATGGAATAAGTTTCCCAGTAATGTGGTGGCTAGTAATCCTCTTGGAACCCTTTAAACTTACTGCATTCATATGATTTTGGCAAAGAGCTTGACAAGCTAGATTTTGCAAAATGGTCTTGTAGCTGCGTTTATCCAAAATTACCAAAGTTCTGCAGCTTTGGTTTTGCTTTAAAGGATTCTGGAAATAGCTTGACACGTTGAAATGATTCCACAGGCAAAATATCTTCATTTTAAAAAACTAGAAAAAAATTCAAAGTAAAACAGTTCACACAAAAATTGAGAAAAAATTGGTATTGCAAAATAAAGAAATGTTTTGGTTTAAGTAAAGTTCTGTTTAAGGCTTTGACAAACACGTTCGCATGGAAGGCAACTAATGGGCTCGAATGAGGGTGCACTAATCCCTTCTCTCTTTCCACTGTTGACCAGTTATGGGAAGTCCCTTCCAGCCTTGATGACGTCACTTCCAATAACGAGCCCAAGGATGTCACTTCCGTTCCCAAAGATGTCACTTCCGGTCATGGTCCCGATGACGCAAGTTTCGGATCTGAGTCAGATGACGTCTCTTCCTCTACTATCCCTTAAAGCCGCCACCTTTGCCTCATACAAGCAGTCCTGTTTTGGACTTGAACCTGTACACAACTGTACACTAAATTCATCTGTTTTGCAGCCAAGAACCATTGTACGGATGGCTGCCTCAAACCTTTTTGTGGGTGTTTGTCTCAACATTGACAGCTTATATATCTTGTTTGTTTCTTTAAGTTTTCTAATATAAACTCCATCCATCCATCCATCCTCTTCCGCTTATCCGAGGTCGGGTCGCGGGGCAGCAGCTTAAGCAGAGAGGCCCAGACTTCCCTCTCCCCGGCCACTTCTTCCAGCTCTTCCGGGAGAATCCCAAGGCGTTCCCAGGCCAGCCGGAGACATAGTCCCTCCAGCGTGTCCTGGGTCTTCCCCGGGGCCTCCTCCCGGTTGGACGTGCCCGGAACACCTCACCAGGGAGGCGTCCAGGAGGCATCCTGATCAGATGCCCGAGCCACCTCATCTGACTCCTCTCGATGCGGAGGAGCAGCGGCTCTACTCTGAGCCCCTCCCGGATGACTGAGCTTCTCACCCTATCTTTAAGGGAAAGCCCAGACACCCTGCGGAGGAAACTCATTTCAGCCGCTTGTATTCGCGATCTCGTTCTTTCGGTCACTACCCATAGCTCATGACCATAGGTGAGGGTAGGAGCGTAGATCGACTGGTAAATTGAGAGCTTTGCCTTACGGCTCAGCTCCTTTTCACCACGACAGACCATGCAGAGCCGCATCACTGCGGATGCCACACCGATCCGCCTGTCGATCTCACGCTCCATTCTTCCCTCACTCGTGAACAAGACCCCAAGATACTTGAACTCCTCCACTTAGGGCAGGATCTCTCTCCCAAACCTGAGAGGGCACTCCACCCTTTTCCGGCTGAGGACCATGCTCGGATTTGGAGGTGCTGATTCTCATCCCAGCCGCTTCACACTCAGCTGCGAACCGATCCAGAGAGAGCTGAAGATCACGGCCTGATGAAGCAAACAGGACAACATCATCTGCAAAAAGCAGTGACCCAATCCTGAGTCCACCAAACCGGACCCCTTCAACACCCTGGCTGCGCCTAGAAATTCTGTCCATAAAAGTTATGAACAGAATCGGTGACAAAGGGCAGCCCTGGCGGAGTCCAACTCTCACTGGAAACGGGCTCGACTTACTGCCGGCAATGCGGACCAAGCTCTGACACGGTTGTACAGAGACGAACAGCTCTTATCAGGGGTCCGTACCCCATACTCCCGAGCACCCCCACAGGATTCCCGAGGGACACGGTCAATGCCTTTTCCAAGTCCACAAAACACATGTAGACCGGTCGGGCAAACTCCCATGCACCCTCCAGGACTCTGCTAAGGGTGAAGAGCTGGTCCACTGTTCCGCGACCAGGACGAAAACCACACTGTTCCTCCTGAATCCGAGGTTCGACTATCCGACGGACCCTCCTCTCCAGAACCCCCGAATAGACTTTTCCAGGGAGGCTGAGGAGTGTGATCCCTCTATAGTTGGAACACACCCTCCGTCCCCTTTTAAAGAGGGGACCACCACCCCGTCTGCCAATCCAGAGGCACTGTCCCGATGTCCATGCGATGTTGCAGAGACGTGTCAACCAAGACAGTCCTACAACATCCAGAGCCTTAAGGAACTCGGGCTATCTCATCCACCCCGGGGCCCCTGCCACCAAGGAGTTTTTTGACCACCTCGGTGACTTCAGTCCCAGAGATGGGAGAGCCCACCTCAGAGTCCCCAGGCTCTGCTTCCTCATTGGAAGGCATGTTAGTGGGATTGAGGAGGTCTTCGAAGTACTCCTCCCACCGACCCATAACGTCCCGAGTCGAGGTCAGCAGCGCACCATCCCCACCATATACGGTGTTGACACTGCACTGCTTCCCCCTCCTGAGACGCCGGACGGTGGACCAGAATCTCCTCGAAGCCGTCCAAAGTCGTTCTCCATGGCCTCTACAAACTCCTCCCATGCCCGAGTTTTTGCCTCAGCAACAACCGCCGCGTTCGCTTGGCCTGCCGGTACCTATCAGCTGCCTCCAGAGACCCACAGGACAAAAAGTCCTATAGGACTCCTTCTTCAGCTTGACGGCATCCCTCACGCGGTGTCCACCAACGGGTTCGGGATTGCCGCCACGACAGGCACCGACCACCTTGCGGCCACAGCTCGGTCAGCCCCTCAACAATAGAGGCACGGAACATGGCCCATTCGACTCAATGTCCCCACCTCCCTCGGGGCGTGGTTGAAGTTCTGCCGGAGGTGGGAGTTGAAGCTACTTCTGACAGGGGACTCTGCCAGCCGTTCCCAGCAGACCCTCACAACACGTTTGGGCCTACCAGGTCTGACCGCATCTTCCCCACCATGAAGCCAACTCACCACCAGGTGGTGATCAGTTGACAGCTCGCCCCTCTCTTCACCCGAGTGTCCAAGACATATGGCCGCAAGTCCGACGACACGACCACAAAGTCGATCATCGACCTGAGGCCTAGGGTGTCCTGGTGCCAAGTGCACATATGAACACCCTTATGCTTGAACATGGTGTTCGTTATGGACAATCCGTGACGAGCACAGAAGTCCAATAACAAAACACCGCTCGGGTTCAGATCGGGGGGGCCATTCCTCCCAATCACGCCCTTCCAGGTCTCACTTTCATTGCCCACGTGAGCATTGAAGTCTCCCAGCAAAACGAGGGAATTCCCAGAAGGTATGCCCTCTAGCAACCCCTCCAGAGACTCCAAAAAGGGTGGATACTCCAAACTGCTGTTGGTGCATACGCACAAACAACAGTCAGGACCCTTCCCCACCCGAAGGGGAGGGAGGCCACCCTCTCGCCCACCGGGTAAACCCCAATGCACAGGCTCCAGTCGGGGCAATAAGTATGCCCACACCTGCTCGGCGCCTCTCACCGGGGGCAACTCCAGAGTGGTAGAGAGTCCAGCCCCTCTCAAGAAGATTGGTTCCAGAGTCCAAGCTGTGCGTGAGGTGAGTCCGACTATATCTAGCCGGAACCTCTCGACCTCGCGCACTAGCTCAGGCTCCTTCCCCTTCAGAGAGGTGACATTCCACGTCCCAAGAGCCAGTTTCTGTAGCCGAGGATCAGACCGCCAAGGTCCCGCCTGGCCACCACCCAACTCACACTGCACCCAACCTCCTTGGCCCCTCCCATAGGTGGTGAGCCCATGGGGAGTCTAATATAAACTGCTCAAAAAAATTAAAGGAACACTTTGAAAACACATCAGATCTAAATGGGAAAAAATCCTGCTGGATATCTATACAGATATGGACTGGGTAATGTGTTATGAATGAAAGGATGCCACATTGTTTAATGGAAATGAAAATAATCAACCTACAGTGGGCTGAATTCAAAGACACCCCAAAAATCAAAGGGAAAAAATGATACGGCAGTCAGGCAACTCCATTGCAGCAACTCCAAATCGTACTCAGTAGTTTGTATGCTCCTAATGAGATGATGGATGGTGTCCTGGGGGATCTCCTCCCAGATCTGGACCAGGGCATCACTAAGATCCTGGAGAGGCTGAGGCATTAGACAGATCAAAACATAATGTCCCAGAGGAGTTCTATTAGATTTAAGTCAAGCGAGCAGAGCATGGGGGCCAGTCAATGGTATCAATTCTTTCATCCTCCAGGGACTGCCTTCATACTCTCATCACATGAGGCCGGGCATTGTCGTGCACTAGGAGAAACCCAGGACTCACTGCACCAGCATAGGGTCTGACAATGGGTCCAAGTATTTCATTCCGATACCTTATTGCAGTCAAGGTGCCAATGTCTAGCCTGTAGAGGTTTGTGTGTCCCTCCATGGATATGCCTCCCCAGACCATCACTGACCCACCACCAAACTGGTCATGCTGAACGATGTTACAGGCAGAATAACGTCTTCTTAAGACCCTTTCACGTCTGTCACATGTGCTCAGGGTGAACCTGCTCTCATCTCTGAAAAGCACAGGGAGGCAGTTCTGGACCTGCCAATTCTGGTATTCTATGGCAAATGCCAATCAAGCTCCATGGTGCCCACTAGAGGATGTCGGGCCTTTAGGCCAACCTCATAAAGTCTGTTTCTGATTGTTTGGTCAGAGACATTCACACAAGTGGCCTGCCTGCAGGAGGTCATTTTGTAGGCTCTGGCAGTGCTCATCCTTTTCCTCCTTGTCCAAAGAACCAGATACTGGTCAGTCCTGCTGATGGGTTAAGGACCTTCCACAGCCCTGTCCAGCTCTCCTAGAGGAACTGCCTGTCTCCTGGAATCTCCTCCATGTCCCTGACACTGTCCTGGGAGACACATGAGACCTTCTGGAAATGGCACATGTTGATGTGCCATCCCAGAGAAGTTGGATGACCTGTGTCACCTCTGTAGGGTCCAGGTATGGCCTCATGCTACCAGTAGTGACACTGACCGTAGACAAATGCAAAACAAGTGACAAAGCAGATGAGATGGGAAAAATGTCAGTGGCCTCCCTCCATCTGTTAAACCATTTATTCCTGTTTTGGGGGTCTTCTCAGTTTTGCCCCTCTAGTGTACCAAAGCAGCTGAAACAGATTAACTAGCCCCTCTGCTACTTAACTGACCAGATCAATAGCCCACAAATTTCACTGACCTTATGCTATACTCTCAATAAATAGGGTTCCTTTAGTTTTTTTTGAGCAGTATAGTTGAACCATTTCTAAACAGTCAGAAAGCTGTAGGCCTATCCCATTCACAAACTGCAAATGGGTCTTTCAGTCCATGCTAGTAATGGGACTAATTCCAAAACACACACTGACTTAATTAACACACTGCATCACAGCTATAACTAAGAAGGTCCTAGCTCATGTTAACTTGTTACAGGGGTAAAAGACTGTAGGATAATCTATAGCTCTGAGAGAAAATTATACTCTATTCAAATTAAGAACACATTAATATGAGTTTAACTAAAAGAATTAACTTTCTAAGATCGGCTCTAACCGGACTTTTCTTATCATGCTTGTTCTAATATTCAAGTGAAGTGATTCTCAAGTTCACTCCTGGATGTCCAAATCATTGTAGGTTTTCATCCCTACCAAATCCATAAATTACAAATGGGTTATAAGACTATTTACTAAATAAAGCAGGAATTCAGATACATAAGAATTATTTTTTTGTTTTTGGTATTGTTTTTAGCTGCTACTAGCCACAGTACCTCTTAAAGATAGTTAATGGAATAGTTAAACATATTTGTTATCTCTTGCCTTGTGTGTACCTTCAATGCCTTTTCCCCAACCTTTGTGTGTATGAACATCTCTTAAACGGAGGCCAGTCTCTCACCAAACGTTCCGTATATCCTGTGTCTCAGACTCTGACATTAATTTTGAGGTGCCTTTCTCGCCTCCTGTCTAGTTTTATACTTCCCATCTTCAAAGGCAACTCACTTAGCATGCCTCATATACCTTTTACTCAAACTTGTAACTCCTCTTTCGTTGCATTACAAAAAGCCAAACTGACCCATCAGATTGCTTAAAGGGACTAGACACACAGACCGTGGTGTTTTATTATTTTCCACTTAGTTGCCCTTTAGTAGTCAGTTTCTGTTGCTCGGTGTCTGCTAGATTTGTCATTAATTGTCAGAAGTCGGGTACATTTATGAACGTTAACTCAAGAGAAAAAGTGAATTTAGAGGAAAATGACAGCGTCAGGGCAGCGCGGTGGGTAGCGCTGCTGCCTCTCAGTTAGGAGACCCGGGTTCGCTTCCCGGGTCCTCCCTGCGTGGAGTTTGCACGTTCTCCCCATGTCTGCGTGGATTTCCTCCGGGTGCTCCGGTTTCTTCCCACAGTCCAAAGACATGCAGGTTAGGTGCATTGGCGATCCTAAATTGCCCCTAGTGTGTACTTGGTGTGTGTGTGTGTGTGCCATGCAGTGGGCTGGCACCCTGCCCGGGGTTTGTTTCCTGCCTTGCACCCTGTGTTGGCTGGGATTGGCTCCAGCAGACCCCCGTGATCCTGTAGTTGGGATATAGTGGGTTGGATAATGGATGGGTGGATGGATGATAGTGTCAAAAGATATGGTAAACAAAATTAAAAAAAAAATAATAAAAATCTTTATTGTCACTGTAGCAATGAGACATTATACAACAACATTTTTTAGGTGCAATTTTCCAGTGCAGAAAAAATAAAATAAAATTTAAAACAAAAACAAAACACAATTACTCAAGTTACAACTAAAATAAGGGAATAAAATAAGTATCCAAAAGTGTCCATAAAAGCAGAACAATGTTTTCCACACATACATACATACATACAAAACATTCCCTTAAAAATAAAAAGCTTACACTAATGCACTTTTCAGGATGCAAAATATAAGAAGAAGTAAAAGACCAAGTAATTAAACAAGCCATTAAATCATTTTAAGCAGGTTATCTGGGTCCGGGTCACAAAAAGATGCCCAGATTTTGATTTTCTCACCCCCTTCCTCCAGCTCCTCCAGAGGAATATCAAGGAGTTCCAAGGCCAGCTGAGAGATGTAATCTCTCCAGAGTGTCCTGGGTCTGCCCTGAAGTCTCCTCTCATCTCAGTTGGACATGCCTGAAACACTTCTGAAGGTAGGCATCCAGAAGGCGTCTTATTCAGATGTTTGGAGCACCCTAACTGGCTCCTTATGATTCTGAGAAGTTCTACTTTGAGTTCCTTCTGAATGTTTGCGCTCTTCACCCTATCTCTAACACTGAGCACTGTCACCCTACAAAGGATGCTCATTTCTGCCACTTGTAGTCCTGATCTTGTTAGATCGACTGGTAAAGGAACAACAACATTTATTTATATAGCACATTTACATACAAATAATGTAGCTCAAAGTCTTTTACATGATGAAGAAAGAGAAAAGAGACAAAATAAATAAGATTTAAAATAAGGGAACACTAATTAATATAGAATAAGAGTAAGGTATGATGACCAGGGAGGACAGAAAAAACAAACAAAAAAAAAAACTCGAGATGGTTAGAGAAAAAATAAAATCTGCAGGGGTTCCAGGTCATGAGACCACCCAGCTTCCTCTAGGCATTCTACCTAACATAAATTACCACTCCTCATTGTATTCAGGGTTCTCATGGAAGGACTTGATGAAGAAGAGCTTTACCTTTTCACTCACCTCTCACTTCTCTATGATTGACTGGTACAACATCAGTATGACTGCAGATGCCACTTCAATTCACCTGTCGATCTTCTCCTACCTTCTTCTCTCACTCATGAACAAGACCTTGAGATACTTAAACTCCTCTATTTGAGACAGCACATCATCCCTAACCTTAAGAGAAGCACTCCATTTTTTTCCAGCTGAGAAAAATGACCACAGACATAGAAGTGTTCATCCTCAGCCCAGCTGAAAACCAGCCCAGTGCTTCTCTGAGGTCACAATATGATAAACCCAGCAGGGCCACATCTACAAAGCAGAGACATGATCCTGTGGTCACCAGACTGAACAGCCCTCCACTGCTTGACTGCACCTAAATATTTCTCTATTAAAATTAACAGAAGTGGAAACAGAGGGTAGTCCTGGTGGAGTCCCACATGCTCTTGAAATTAGTCAATGAGAACCAAGAATTCACCCCAAGGACCAAATGAAAGCAATTAAAGGTAAAAGTTACTCAGTGATTATGCAACTGGTTAAAACAAAAAAGTTTAAACTACAGGAGACCCCAAGACTGAACCTGAGAACTGGTGGTCTGGTACATAGTTTTGGATCAATGTTTTGTTATCAAAGATTTCAATACCAAGGTCATTCATAATAAGGGCTTTTTCCAGTTTGTGCTGCATAAGTAGAAACTTGGATTCTTGTATTTTGCTGATATGTTATTTACTCCTGTTTTATTTTTGTGATCCATATTTATTTATTTATTTATTTTTATTATTATTATTAGGTTTTTTTTCTTTCATGAAACAGTCTGACGAAAACAGTAAGATGTGTTTCAGTTTTCCAAGCACCAAATCTGCAATTGGGCTGATTATTACCTCCATTGACAGAGACGCACACCCACTGATAACATACATATGGGAAGCACAGTTTTGTGTCTCAGTCAAGCAGAAATTTCACACTTGGAAACAGAAGGTTGCAAAGATACATAATTAGAGTAAGGAGATGTGGGAAGAAAGTGGGATTGCAAAATCAAAACAAGAGAACAGCTTATTACACAACCACTACACGCAATTGCATTAGTGAAGCCTACGTTAAATATTTAACATCACAAGGCAACTTTTACTAGTCTCAAAGCCTAGTTCACACACACTTTGGTCACTTGGTGCGTTGCCACACAGACTTCTTCAGACAGCTGAGGAAAACTTATATATACAGTATATATGTTATATATAAGTTATAACAGAATGAATTATTAAACACAAGGAAAAGGATTGAGTGTTACTCAAGGGTTAACTAAATGTAATTTAAAGCTGAAAGTGCCCGGGGTCGTCATAGAGAAGCTACCAATTTAATTTTCCAAGGTTAGAATAAGGTAAATACTCCTCCAGAAAGTGGGGATAAAAACTGATGGGAAAGCCCATACACCCACTTCCATGAACCAGGACAAAGATCAGTAGGACAATCCACTAAACCACTCCTTTCAATGAAGCTGTGCTTGGAATAATAGGAGTCAGAAGTTACTGGTGATGTTAGTTGATTGGAGGAGGTGATAAAGTTCTGCATATTAAGAGTGAGATGATGTGATGTATTATATGAGGTGATGTAATCAGAGAAAAGTGTAAAAGCAGATGGATTTTTTAATTGATTGCTCACTTCATGGACTGAGATGTTTGTGAATAATTCTGTGCAAATAATAATAAAAAAAAAAAAACTTCTACATTCTTATCTGGGCTATGTGACTGCCTTCTTTGAAGATGGAGTAAAGTTTTTCATGTCAGCGTTCAGAAGTAGTTGTTATGAACACAATATCAGGTACAGCAGAAATGCCTTCTTTTCTTTTACCCCAGACAAACACAAAACCAGTCTGCATAAATCCATAAAACTGTTTCATTAAACCAAGCTTAACATGAAGCAGTGGTCGCAGAACTTCAACCAGGATCCACCAAATGAGGTCTGATGATGTTTTTGGCACCAAGCTATATCCTTTTTTTCTAGCTGTTCATTCTTCTGTACCCACTGTCAATTCTCAACTCTGCTGTCCCACTCACTGAGAAGATATGGGCATCATGTATGCCCTGACTGCTGATCCATTATGAAAAATGGGTAACACTTTAGTTTAAGTACTGCAAAATACACCTATTACTCATTTCTTACTATGTAACAAGACCTTAAGACACTTCATTGAGCCTTCATAAAACTTTCAGATCATAAGTAAAGTGTTTCTTCACTCTGGAGTGGTCTGAGGTGGCTTAACTGAGTATAAGACCTGTGAACCCTTCATATTAACACGTCATTTTATCAGTATGTCAGTGCGCCACACAGCACAGACACGAATAACCTGTCTACTGATGCTTAATAGGTGTTATAAAGACCAAATGAAGTCTTTGTTCTGGTCTTGTTACATCAGAGTAAATGAGTAATAAATGCATCTACTGATGCTTTATGTTATGAAGACCAGAAAAAGCCTTAATTAAGGTCTTATAAGAGTTATATAAGAGTGTAGGAGTAACAGATGCATTTTTGCAGTACTTAAATTAACATGTTACCAAGAAAGGTTACGTCATGGAGAAAATAGGTTCTCATTTTTTAATTCAGTGCCCAAAAATATTTGAAAATCAAGCTAAATAATCAAAAGAATTTTTACTTTCTCATATACAAAGTATAGTGGAAGTACTGGAATCCCCCAAAAATTCCATTTTGAGATTTTGATGAATTTCAACATTTTAGACCTCCCTGACTATCTCATATATGAAGTATAGTGGAAGTATTGGAATCTTTCAAATGATGCATTTCAAGATTTTGATGAATCTCAACATTTTAGATCTCCCTGACTTTCTCGTATACGAACTATAGGGAAAGTATTGTTATCGTCCAAAAATTCCATTTTTGAGATTTTGATTAATCTTAATGTTTTAGAGCTCCCTGACTATCTCATATACGAAGTATAGTGGAAGTATTGGAATCTCCCAAAAATTAAATTTTGAGATTTTGATGAATCTTAAAATTTTAGACCTTCCTGACTTTCTCGTATACGAAGTTCAGGGAAAGTATTGTAATTTTCCAAACATTCCATTTCGAGATTTTGATGAATCTCAATGTTTTAGATCTCCCTAAGTCTGAAAATACTTTTAGATATTTAATATTTTTAGAATTATGTCTGTGTGTGTGTATGTAAACATGATAACTTGAGTACGCTTTCACTTAGGTCAACCATTTCTATCGACTTTTGTGCTATTTCCACTAACCAGAAGTGGTACTTTACCTTTTATTCATGCAGCTGCAGAGTCCGATTTATTCAGCTTTACTTTTATAATTGTTCAATATATTATTAATTTAATTTGTTGTTGATGAATCTTTAATGTGCGTAATGTAAAAATATAATCATTGTCTTGCGTTTTACTCCTCAAATATCCATCCCCATATCTGAGTATACAGGAAAGTCAAGGGGAGACCACTCACAATTTTTTTAACGTACACCAGTGAAAGTACAGTCTGAAAATGTCTCCATATTTAATCAACTTTTTTGGTCTCTTTCTTGCCTGGTATTATTGTTGCAAATCTGTAGTCTGGTTAAATGAAACTAAACTAACATTCTTGAATAAAACAAATGTGGAATAATCAATGATGCAATGAATTAATAAACTTTCTTTAATATAAGAGTCCAAAGATGGGATCATCAAATTATCTTAAAAACCACTGAGCCCCATTATCTCTTCCCACCAGAGATGACCTTTCTTTAGGTGTTCATTGTTCAATTAATAAATTACAGTCATCATTCTCTTAGTCTTTCAGTGCAGTTCTGAAAAAATGCAAGAAGGGCAGCTTGAATGTATAAATTCCGTATTCTGTTCAAACCAATTGTTCTCTTTTAATGCTTGGCAGAATTAGCACAGTTCAATTCACCCTTAATTACAACTTGGCAGAAAAAAAAAATCTAATTATGGACTAATTGATCTGCTCATTGCCTAAAAACTGTTTTAGTGATGGTGTCATGTGGGAACGATCAACATATTGGTGAGATTATTATTAAACACTAAATAATATTTACAAGGTCATGTGCTTTCTATTTCAATATGTGAGAGACAAAAAAAAAAACAAACAAAAGAAGCTAAATGTAGCTCATCATGAACGATGGGAGCCTTATTTAGCTTAAGGATTCAGTACCACATCCCCAGATATAATTTTGTAAATTAAGTTTACGTCAATAGTCTGCTCAATTAATTCTTTTGATAAAAACAACACCCAGTAACAGATAGGTAGGCATCACTGGATTTCATTTATTATTACTAAATAAAATGAAATTTAATCTTGCCTATTCGTAAAATTGATTTTCAGAACAATGAGCACAACTGAACTAGCAAATTATTTCCTATGAGTATATTTACAGCTTTGTGAAAAAGAAAGTACACCCCATACTTTTTTATTATTTAACATATGTGGAAATATCAAAATGTGACGACCATTTAAACAGTATTTTTAAATGATAACAAACACATTGTGTGATAGAATATTAAGGCAAAGGTTCAAGGTCAGGTTTTTAAGACAGAGGTATTACCAGCAATGATTTATAGAGATAACACAGTGAAGGGGAAAAGGAGAAGAAGTTAGATGTGGCAGAAACAAGGTGTATGTGTGGAGTGTCAAAGAACAGACAAAGGGAGATAATTAAATTTTTGGGGCACCAAAGAGATCCTCATATATTATAATGATGTTTGTAAAATTTAAAAAAAAGGTCTTCTTCATACTGTCGTCACCTGACTCTCCCAAGATGGCAGTTGTAACGGGAAACTCAGAAGACCAGACACCATAAGAGACATCATCGGAGGCCAGTCTGTCCATCATTCATTCTGCAGAGGGAATTTGAAAAGGGGAATTAGATGAGAGTGCCAACCCCTGGTTCGGAGGGTAATTACTATCAACTAAGCCTTGCGGTTGTCTCTCAATCCCATGTGTGTGACATGAATTACAAAAAAGGACAGAATAAGAAGTGAGACAACCAGAAGTACAACAAAAGTTGGAGAGAAATCCAAAAAAGTACAGGAAAGTAGGCTGAAGGGGTGAAGACATGTGATGAGGAGAGGCAATGAATATGTGGGTAAAAGAGTAATGGGAATAGAAGTACAGGAGAAGAGAATGAGAGGGAGGCCAAAGTGGAGATGGATAGATTAAGTAAAAGAAGATCTGAAAGAGGAAGATAGAGGTGGAGATGCAGGACCAAGCTGTGTGGAGAAGGTTGATCAGGCACATCAATTCCACATACAAGTGGGAAAAAAGAAGAAGAAATATAACAAACATCTTGTACATGTCACACACATGCACAATAGGAGGCAGCTAAAGGGCTGAAATGAGGGTAATTCCAGGGGGTGGCGGAGTGCAATAACCCTTTCTCTCTTTCCTCTGTAGACCAGTTACGGGAAATTCCGCTTGGTCCCCGATGACGTCACTTCCAATACCGGGCCCAATGATGCAACTTCCAGTCCTGATGACATCACTTCCTGTTCTGACCCCAAAGGCCTAATTTCCGGTTACAACTCTTGCTGACCTCACTTCCACTGCCTAACCATAAAACTGCCATTTTGTTTCATCCAAGTCAGTTCTGTTTTGGACTTGAATCTGCATACAACTCGCATCTAATTGCTTACTTTGCAGCCTTACTTCAAGTATGTGGATTGCTGCACCAAACCTTCTCTGTGACATTTGTCTACTTATTTGACAATGTTCATATTTTGTTGTGCATTGTACTATTTAAATAAACATACATGCAAATTTTAATTGTAGAAAAAGTATCACAAAATAGACACAAAAATAAATCAGGTGAAAATCACGAGAGAGGATCTTGTCTGAGTCTGTCTTACTTAAGCCTCAGACATTTAGTTTGGTTTGCTGTTCAAGTGGGTGTTATCACAATGTCAGAAGAACTCTCTGTGGCTTTAAGAAGAATGTTAGAGGCCTGTGAGTCAGGGAAGCTAAGGTTCTCTCATGAAAACCCTGGAAAACAACATGATTTCTGGAACAATGTACCCTGTACAGGCAATGCAAAAATTGAATTACTTGTGTATAATACTAGAAGACACGTTTAGCAAAAATCAGAGACTATATTTGACCAGAATAACCTGACAGCAATTATAAAGCATGGTGGTAAAAATGTTGTGGTTTGGGGCTGCTTTGCTGTTCACCATTACGGAATCCACTATGAAATCTTCATTGATCCAGAGTGTCCTTGAGGGTAATGTGAGACCATCTGTCAGAAGACTGAAGCTACACCGAAAGTAGACCTTTCTGAACACATGCTGTCCCACAAATTAATACATGTAATTTAACATGTATTAATGTGCCATTTCTGCCCATCAATCTACACTCAGTAACCCAAAATTACAAAGAACATAAGAAATTTGATAAACGAGTGGACCATTCAGTCCATCAAGCTCATTTGTTGTTAATAACTAAATTGTCCTAATAGAGGAAGCAACCTCTGAAAAGGACATTTTGTGATGGAACCAGGCCAAACTCCAAACATGATTGCACAATTACAGTCCTGTGTTCATAAAGGGTGTTTATTAAACACAATACCTCCAAAGACACAAGCTCAGGTTCTCTATCTCTGTCCACAATACCTCAGAATTCCTCTCACTATCGCATTGCACAACCCTCCTCCATTCGAGTATTGCTCTGCATGCTCCCAGTTCCGACTCACCTGGATAAGGGAATCCCTTTTATTGTGGACCTGAGAGTACTTCCAGGTCATATGGAAGAAAAACATAACAGGGAGCACATCTTCCTGCAGTGCCCTCTTGCAGCACCCATGGGTCACAGCAGGGCTGTTCTTCCAGACTCCCAGCAGTCCCTACTGGTTCCTGAATGGATGCCAATATTTATGGACACTACCATCAAGCATCCTGGGGGAATAAAGAGTCCCCAGTGATATCTTCTTCTGGTGGGCTGTCCGTCCATACCCTCTGGCCATCACTTCTGGGTCTGGAACCTTTTTCTCCCCTGGCCGGGATGCTTGACTGCCTGTTTGGAGCCTCTCGTCCGGGTAAGGAACCATCTCCTCTTCTGGTCGGGATACCCATCCAATCCGTGTGGCATTTAGAATTTTCATGGACTAAGCAATGTATTGAAGCGATTAAAAATGCAAATAAAATGTGAGGTTATAGCATAAAAACTGTTGAATTTAAGTCAAGGGACATTATGCTCAAACTATATAACACAGTAGTAAGACTGCATCTGGAGTATTGTGTGCAGTTCTGGTCACCACACTACAAGAAAGACATAGCAGCACTTGAAGCTGTACAGAGGAGAGCAGCCAAGTGCATCATGGGATTTAAGAACATGTCATACTCTGACAGACTCAGAGAATTAAACCTTTTTTTTTTGTCTGTGTGGGAGCCTAATTCAAGCCTTCAAAATTCTCAAAGGCCTTGGTAAAGTAGAAATAAAAAAAATATTTTTAACCTAAGAGTGAATTGAGTACTTGAGGTTATCAGTGGAAATTAAGGACATGTGCATTTAGAAGTGAAGCCAGGAAGCACTTCTTTATGTAAACAGCTGAGGGACTCTGGAAAAAACTATCGAGTTGAACCAGAAACCTTGACAACCTTTAAGAAGTATGTGGAATGAGATATTTTGACAGCTTAGCTATTAGCTAAACAAATGGGCTTGATGGACTGAATGGTCATCCTGTTTGTCAAATTTCTTATGTTCTTAGTCATTATGAGTTACTGAGTGTAGACTAATAAGCAAAAATATCAAATGTATACATTTTAAATTAAAGCTACAACACAGTAAAGTTCACAGAAAGTGAATGGCTCTGAATACTGTCTGATTTCACTGTATGTGGCACAAATCTGATCTTTTTAGTGAACCATAGCAAACAAAAAAAATTCAAAACATTTCAGGAAGCATTTACGCTGTATTCTTCCACAAACTTCACTCTGAGTCATAGCAGGGTTTGTGGCAGCCACCCGTATATTTGGTATCCTGGCTGCAAAGTTGTGAAAATGTAAACAGCACTGACGTGGACAAAACCAAGTCCAAAACAGAATTGAGGGAATAGGGAAAAGGTGGAGGCTTTTAAAGGGGAACACAGGAAGTGAGGTCAAAGGGGTCGGGCCCATGAAGGTCTTCAACCATAGGCTCGAGCCTGGACGTGACATCACAGGGGCCGGAGCTGGCAAGGTCTTCTCCCATAGGCTCGGACCCGGAAGGGACGTCAACAGGACCAGGTGGAATGGTCTGCAGGAAAGGGAGAAAAAGAGTCAGAGCACTCTGCCACATCCTGGTCTGATTCGGAATTAATATCAAAATAATAATATCAAAAAGGCAAGTTTACAGGGAGATATTATAGTCATGGGGGACTTTAATTATCCAAATATTAACTGGGATAACATTGCAGGTGGAGGAGCACAAGAGCAGGAGTTTTTAGAAGTAATCAGCGACTGTTTTTTAACACAGCATGTTAAAGCACCAACACTGGGTGAAGCCTGTCTGGATTTAGTATTTTGTAATAATCAGGATAGAATTGAGGGTGTAGAGGTGATTGAACCACTAGGGTCACGTGACCATAATGTAATACAATTCTCAGTATTTTGTAAGAGTGTAGATGCAAAGACTAAAATTTTTAAGTTGAACTTTGGTAGGGCTAATTTTGAGCAGATGCGACAAAGTCTAAGTAGGATAGACTGGGATAAGCTTTTAAATGTGGAGACAGTCGAGGAGCAGTGGAACAGGTTTAAAAATGTTTTACATGTAATGCAGGACAGATACAGACCTAAATTTGGAATTAATAGGAAACTAAAAAAAACTCCACGATGGATTAATAAAGATTTAAAAAAGAAGTTGCAAAGGAAAAACTGCTGTATAAGGCATATAAGACTAATGACTGCAAAGTGAATCGTAAAGCGTATGAGAACATGAGGGCAACCATTAAGAAGGATATCAGGGAGGCTAAAAGACAGTTGGAGAGGAATATAGCAGATAAGGCGAAAGACGACCCTAAGAGATTCTTTCAGTATTTTAGTAGTAAAAGAACAGTTAAGGAGGAGGTCAAGTTCATCAGAAATAGTAAAGGAGAATTAAAAGATACAGACAATGAAATAGCAGATGCCCTAAACTTACATTTTTCTGAGGTGTTTACAAGTGAGCAAGTGGATAACCTCCCAGAGGTAAATGCAACTACTAAGGAGGTACTGAGGGATTTGGAAATTGTAGGGGGAGAAGTTCTGCTCAGATTAAATAAAATGAAATCAAACAAATCACCAGGCCCAGATAATATTTACCCTTGAGTTCTTAAGGAGGCTAGTGAGTACAGATATAAACCCTTGAAACATATTTTTAGGAAGTCACTGTGCATTGGAGAGATTCTGTAGGACTGGAAAATGGCAAATATCATCCCATTATACTGTATAAAAAATGTGACAGGGCAGATCCAAGCAACTATAGGCCAGTAAGCTTAACATGCATCACAGGAAAATTAATGGAAGGAATTATTAAGGATAAGATTGAGCAACACATGGCAAGGACAGGAGTTATTCTGAACAGTCAGCATGGGTTCAGAAGAGGGAGGTCGTGTTTTACTAACATGTTGGAATTCTATGAGGAGGCAACAAAAGGATACGATCAAAGTGGAGCTTATGATATTATTTATCTGGACTTTCAGAAAGCATTTGATAAGGTGCCACATGAGAGGTTGGGCATCAAGTTAAAAGAAGTGGGAGTTCAGGGTGATGTTTTTAGATGGGTGCAGAATTGGCTCAGACACAGGAAGCAGAGGGTGATGGTGAGAGGAACCTCATCAGAACTGGCCGATGTTAAGAGTGGTGACCACAGGGGTCAGTGCTAGGGCTGCTGCTATTTTAATATATATAAATGATTTAGATAGGAATATAAGTAACAAGCTGGTTAAGTTTGCAGATGATACCAAGATAGGTGGATTAGCAGATAATTTGGAATCCGTTATATCATTACAGAAGGACTTGGATAGCATACAGGCTTGGGCAGACTTGTGGCAGATGAAATTTAATGTCAGTAAATGTAAAGTATTACACATAGGAATTAAAAATGTTAGGTTTGAATACACAATGGGCGGTCAGAAACTCGAGAGTACACCTTATGAGAAGGATTTAGGAGTCATAGTGGACTCTAAACTATCGACTTCCCGACAGTGTTCAGAAGCCATTAAGAAGGCTAACAGAATGTCAGGTGATATAGCGCCTTGATGTGTAGAGTACAAGTCACAGGAGGTTCTGCCTAGCCTCTATAATGCCCTGATGATGCCTCAACTGGAGTCCTGTGTGTAGTTTTGGTCTCCAGGCTACAAAAAGGACACAGCAGAACAAGAAAAGGTCCAGAGAAGAGCGACTAGGCTGATTCAGGGCTACAGGGGATGAGTTATGAGGAAAGATTGAAAGAGCTGAGCCTTTACAGTTTAAGCAAAAGTAGATTAAGAGGAGACCTGACTGAAGTGTTTAGAATTATGAAGAGAATTAGTACATTGGATCAAGACTGTTATTTTAAAATGAGATCATCAAGAACATGGGGACACAGTTGGAAACTTGTTAAGGGTAAATTTCACACAAACATTAGGAAGCTTTTCTTTACACAATAGACACTTGGAATGAGCTACCAAGTAATGTGGTAGACAGTAAGACGTTAGGGACTTTCAAAACTCAACTTGTTGTTTTCTTGAAAGAAATAAGTGGATAGGACTGGCGAGCTTTGTTGGGCTGAATGGCCTGTTCTCATCTAGAGTGTTCTAATGTTCTAATTGCCCTTACTCAAGCTCTTTAGCTGCCTCCCATGCGCACGTGTATGACAATTCATAATAACTGTTTTGCACCTAAACCTTTCACATTGCTTTCTGCAGCTATCCTGTTTCCTCTCGTATCCACAGATTTCTTTCTGTATGCAGATCCGGGAGTGATAACTTGTGCTTGGACTTACAGTTGTTCTTTCTCTTTGTCTCTTCCATACCATCAAGACCTGATGCATTTGCAGACATCTTGCACTGAAACTATGGTAAGCAGCACAGCAACCAGAATCTGTCCATTAGTTTGCACTTGTCTGAGATATTAAGGACAAACATCAGTACACATAAGAGAGACAGGAGAGGTTGGGAGCGTGCACTGATACTGCACCCAACACATGATGACCCACTTCAGGACCCCAAAATAGGACCCAAGTGTTGCCTTGTGACGGGTGACATCTCAGCACCACACTAGTTTGAATGGAGCAGAACAGTGTGAGATTTTTTTACAGTGGCTGGAGTGCCAATACTAACACCAACCACCTGCCAAGTTGGAGGTCCTGCTTGCAGGGCTGGATGCAGGCTAACGTCATACCCAGGACAGAGTAATTGCAGGTTAAGGGCCTTGCTCATGGGCCCAATGGAGGAATCACTTCCATGATTTGAATTGAAAACCTTCCAATTGTTGGCGTAGATCCCTAGCCTCAGAGCCAGCACTTTGCCTACATGCACATATGAAACATAAGAACTTTGACAAACGAGTGCCCGTTTGTTTAGCTAATAGATAAACCGCCCCGAACACACTCATAACAGATTTAAATTTCTTGTAAAATTAATTTAAGCAGTCAGAAAAAAAAAAAACAAAACAGATATGAAGCAAAAATTCGGGACTGAGTCCCTTTTCATGGCAATGTGAACACACTCTAGCCTTAATGTACTGACTTCACAGGAAGAAGGAGGTTTAGAATTAAGGTTCAGGAGATAACTGAGAGAAAACCAAGCTAAGGTTGAAGCCAGTAAGAAGAAAAATGTAATGTTTTAAACAGATAACATGTTTCCAGTCTTGAACCATCCAGTTTTGGTGAACCTCTGCCCACTGCTGCCTGAGATTTTTTGTCTTGACCGACAGGAGTGGAACCTAACGTGGTCTTCTGCTCTTGTAGCCCATCTGCCTCAAGGTTTGACGTGTTATGTTTTCTGAGATGCTTTTCTTCCCACCACCGTTGTATGGTTATCGTAGCGTTTCTGTCAACCTGAATCAATCTGGCCACTCTCCTCTCGTCAACAAGGTGTTGTTTCCATCCACAGAACTGTCGCTCTCTGAATGATTTTTGATTTTTGTAACATTATAAGTAAATTCCAGAGACTGCTGTGAGTGAAAATCCCTGGAAATCAGCAGTTACACAAACACCCAAACCCATCTGTCCAGTACCAACACATCACAGTTGAAATCACCAAGATCACATTTTTTCCAAATTCCGGTGTTAGATTAATGATTATTACCTGACGTGACAGATTTTAGGCATTGTGCTGCTGCCACATGATTGCCTGATTAGATAATTTCATGTATAACCAGGTTTACAGGTGTTCTGATAATTTGCTCAAAACAATGCATATACAACATCTGAATCATTTGTCTTGCATTATGGAGTTCTAGTGAATGGTGACACATTCCAAAATGGTGTTTGTTAGAGCAAACTGTCACACATACGTGTCGGAGGACCTCCACGCAGGCTTATTTAAAGTATGTAAAGAGGGCACTTCCACTAACGCTGTCATCTCCTTCTTTTCCCACAGATGCCGAGAAGCCCCCCCAGTGAATTAACTCTGCCCCTTCTCAGTCCAGCTTCCATAAAATCCCAGGCGTCCCAGAAGGAGGCGGAGTGGTGGCTCTGAGGCTAGGGATCTGCACTGGCAATCGGAAGGTTGCCGTTTGGAATACCGTAAATGCCTAAAGGGACTCTGCTCTTTTGGGCCCTTGAGCAAGGCCCTTAACCTGCAATTGCTGAGCGCTTTGAGTAGTGAGAAAAGAGCAAAATAAATGCAAAGAATTATTATTACTATTATTATCATTACTGACTAGTGCAACCCACTGGCCCAATCTCCGCTACAGCGACGGCAACTTGTTTATTTTGAGATCCCCGTTGAAGTGACACACACCAATGAGCTTCATTTGGTTTACTTTTGTTTGCTGTCTCTGGATATTAAAAGGGACAACCTGTTCGGTTCCTCAGATATATCCTGAGCTGTGATTCCCACGCTTCGCCACAAAACTTATCATCTCTGTATACTTCACTATCATTAGAAGTAAAATCTATAATGCTGTCACACGATAAATCAGGCTATCTTCACATGCTTTACATTTCGACAATGGCCTAACAGTTGTCCTCTGTAAGAGCTGAATTTGAACCCCAATCCAATGTGCACCTGACATGTGTCTGAGTCTTATATCCTTCTGAGCTTATGCTTAAAAGCTGACACTATTATTTTATTATTTACTATGATAAATTTATTTCTTGATATTTTATATAACCCCTTAAGAGAAAAATGTTATACAATAATCCCTCCTCAATCGCGGGGGTTGCGTTCCAGAACTCCCTGTGAAAGGTGAAAATCCGTGAAGTAAAACCATATGTTTATGTAGTTATTTCTATATATTTTAAGCCCTTATAAACTCTCCCACACTCTTATAAACATTTCCTGCACAGTTATACAGCATAAACCCTTTATATTCTCTTTGATATTAGATAAGATTCGTTGAAATTATGTATATAAACACATTGTTTAGGCTATATACAGTAAAACCTAAATGTTATGTGATATCGGAGATGCTCGATATCTTTAAAATATGTTACAGCCATTACGATAGACAAGCCACCAGCAATAAATACGTACAATGCAAGAAAAATTGTATACAGTAAAATGTGTGTGCAGTTACACTAAACGTACATACATGTACTAAGTATGTAGAAAATTAGTTATGGATAGTCACCAACAATGACATGACGACTTGCCTGATAACAATGAATTTAATTTTAACAAAGGAGAGCATTACAGCTGTTCTAAACGAGCCTCTTCAGGCGACTGTGTAGCACTGCCGTTGTCATCTGGAGTTTCTTCTTCCACTGAAGGCGTACTAAGTGGTGTTTTGTGGGTAAGGAACATCGTGATGGGCAGTTGCTGGCGCTGCTTTTTCATTTGTGTAAGGAGGTTTTTATACACTTCTGTGGCGTCGTCAAAGGGCATTTCTAAATTGCAAAGAACAAATCATTTGCGGGTCCCATTCTTCAACCGATATCTGGAGATCTTTTGCCATTCGTAGAATGGTCACGAGATGTTCAAGAGTTAGACCGGCATCTTCTTCCTATGCTGGGTCCTCTTGTTCCTTATCTTCCTCACTCGCTGACTTGGTCATCTCGGCCAAATCTTCGTCACTTAGCATCTCAGAGTGGGCATCGAAACTTAACACTTTACACAGTGAAACATGTTGATGCTGAATGAGCAAGACGAGATTTCCTGGTTAACACAAAGAATTGAATTCTGCATTCTATCGCTGAGCCAATCAGCACCCAGGAACTTAACCGCATGCTCTGATTGGGTAGCTTCTCAGCCATCCGCTAATAGCGTCCCTTGTATTAAATCAACTGAGGCAGCATGTACCAGAAGTAACCAGCGAAAAATCGTGATATATATTTAAATATGTGTACATATAAAATCCACGATAGAGTGAAGCCGCGAAAGTCAAAGTATGATATAGCGAGGGATTACTGTATTTATGGCATAACCTTTCTTCTATAATTCTAAGTTTCCAGTTTTTGTACCCAGCTAGATCATAATTTATATAGGCCATTGTTCTTTACTTTCAAACCATGATAAACAGGGTGTATGTGGTGAATTTCACACATCTCCTAAAATAAGAATAAAAATAATATATTTAAAAATGTCATGTACATCCTAAGCAAACAGGACTATCAATCAAATTGTGGTCATCTAAAGTATCAACATCTGCAATTAGGTGTAACCAATCATGTTAAAAGTTTTCTGAATTTGTAATGAATTCCTTTTAAAGAATAGTGACCTAATCAATGGTAATGCACAGAGGACACTTTTTCCTTTGCAAAAACACTGATATGATGCTTTTTGCTTCTTTGGGGATTTAGACAAAGAATAACGATTGACATGGCGGCATGGTGGCACAGTGGGTAGCACTGCTGCCTTGCAGTAAGGAGACTTGGGTTTACTTCCCGGGTCCCCCCTGCGTGGAGTTTGCATGTTCTCCCCGTGTCTGCGGGGTTTTCCTCCCACAGTCCAAAGCCATGCAGGTTAGGTGCATTGGTGATCTTAAATTGTCCCTATTGTGTGTGTGTGCCTGTGGTGGGTTGGCACACTGCCCGAGTATTTGTTCCTGCCTTGCACCCTGTGTTGGCTGGGATTGGCTCCAACAGACCCCCGTGACCCTGTGTTAGGATATAGTGGGTTGGATAATGGATGGATGGATGGGTAATAATTGACATTTTCTCCTGCCTGTGTTTTATTGCTTGAATTGGGGCATTCCAGTGGGGGGTGTCTGTATTTATAATTTTCTTCCACACCTCCTAGCTGCTTTTCGCTGGAGATGAGGAAACTCAGACATGATGGTGTGTAGGAGGTTAGCGATGGATATGTTGTCTAAAGGAAAATGGTAAAGAGGTTAAAGATGACTCAATTGGACAGTGTGGTGGCAGGAATATTTCTTTGAAAAACTACAATCACATATTTTTTTCACATTTCTTGATTAATTTCATGTCCCCAGTAGCTGGTGCCTATGCACATGCCTGGCTGTTGTACCAAAGTGTATGCATATTTGAAATAGCATCGTCATATAGGACTGGTCCAGATAAGCCCACCAAAATCATGACCATAAAAAAGTGATAGAAATGGTGTCTCGTGCTGGTAATTTAAGACGATGTTTCAATTATCATAAAGTCTCAGCCCTCATCTTTGAAAGTACAGATATATAAAAAACTGTTACAGTCTCATTCCTGGAATTTTGCAGTTGGCTGAGAAGTGAGATGCATTTTAATGATTGTCAACCAACCATTTTCTGCCAATTACTTATGCAATGATAAAAAAAAACAACACATTTGTACCTCATGTTAGTCTAAAAAAAATCTATTTTTTGTCATACATCAAAAAAAAACAGATTTTAAGTAATTTTATAAAAATACATTAGTTAAAAGGGTTTATGGTGATGAGGCTTATTCTTATCTCTATGGCAACAAGAAGAGTACCACCATAACAGCAGCAGAGGGTGCTGCCAGCTTACTTTTAAACTTAAAGGTTTCTATTGCATAAGCAACATTCCTTCATTGTTAATGTAAACAGGCAGATAATTCTTACAGCATGCAGACTGACATTTCCAGGTTACATTAGAAATGTCTCCCTCTTATACATACACCTCTAAACACGGTGTACAGTTGATTCAGAAAGTGTTTGAGCCCTTCATTTTCTGGCCACGTTATTCTGTTGTAGATTTTAGATTTTTTTTTTTTAATAGGTAAATGTGCCATTTTTTTGTTTGTCAACCTACACACAACAATTTCAAAGTGAAAACATTGTTTGCAAAAAATCAAAAACTGAAATCTGTCATTCATAGATGTTTTCTTCATTCAGTACTTTGTATGAGCCTCTTTAGCAGTAATCACAGCTTTAAGTTTCCTTGGGTAAGACTCTGCAAGCCTTACACAACTGGACTTGGGCGATTTATCCCATTCTTCTTGTAAAATCCTCTCAAGCTTGGTTAAATTGGATAGAAAATGTCTGCAAACTGCCATCTTCAGTCCTCTCCACAGATGTTCTATGGTTTATTTAAGTCTGGGTTTTGGTTTGACCACTCAAGGACAGTCAGATAATTGTCCTTATGCCACTCCAGCATTGTCTTTGCTTTATAGTTTGAGTCATTGCTGCCAGGGTAAACATCACCACAGTCTGAAGTGGCATGCACTGTGGGGTACGTTTCTCTTTAAGGACCTCATTGTATTTGGCTGCATTCCTCCTTCCTGCAATTCTGACCAGTCTCTCTGACCATGAACATGCCATTGAGAAGCACTCCCATAGCATGACGCTGACACCACCATGCTTCATTATTTTATGCAAGTAATGAGAAAAAAAAAAAAAATCATGCTTGGTGTTCTACTCAGAAGGTTCAATTTCTGTCTCATCACACCAGAGTGTCATTTCCCTTACGCTTTCTTATTCATGTAAACTGTCATGAGCCTTTTACTTAAGAGTGGTGACCATCTAGCCTCTATACCATAAACACCTGGGCCTCAGGCATAACGCATAGTGTGCGTAGAACTCACACTAAAACATGGTATACGGATAAAAGCGGAAATGTGCATATGCACAAAAAATTCAGATGCACAAAATCATGCGTAAGCCAACTTCCACACACTTCAGCTCCATAAATCCCGGTCAGCATGAAAGGTAATGCATGTGCACACACCGGCCACCCCACTCCGACTCCTCCCATAATTTTGCATATTTTAATAGCAAATCAATATAAATATCACCTTCCATTCAGTGTTTGGTTAAAAGACAATAGCAAAATCTTGTGAAAAAAAGAATTTCAGTGAATGAAGTGGAGACAAGTTAAAACATACTATTTGTTAGCTTAAGCAGTGGTATAAGCAACAAAAGGAAGTTGATCGAGTGACAGAGTGGCAGAGAAACGCAAAAGTTCAAGTTCAGAAAGTCGCACAGTGCAAAAAATAAAAAAGAAGTGGTCAGATATCAAAGTCAATCAATCAATCAATCAATCAATCAATCAACATTTATTTATATAGCACATTTCATACAAAAAAATGTAGCGCAAAGTGCTTTACAAAATGAATAGAAAAATAGAAGACACAATAAAAATAAACATAAGTCAACATTAATTAACATAGAATAAGTAAGGTCCGATGGCCAGGGTGGACAGAAAAAACAAACAAAAAAAAACTCCAAAAGATGGAGACCACCCAGTCCCCTCTGGGCAATCTACCGAACATAAGTCAAACAGTCCTCTTTGTATTTAGGGTTTTCATGGAAGGACCTGATGATGATGGTCACGTAGACTTCTGGCTTTCAGTCCATCAATGTTGGTGCATCATGATGCTTTGAGTAGGTGGTGGTGGCGCAGGCCGCCACCACAAAGAAACCGGAAAAAGAAACAGAAGAGAGAGTTGGGGTCAGTACGGTGACCATGAAAAAGCGAGTTGTAGCCCACAGTCTGAGTGTCAAACGGAAGCACATTAGGGTACAGAGAAAAGAAAGAAAATAGGGACACAGTGAAAAAAAAAATGTCCACTTTCATCTCATAGTTTATTTTGTCATTAAAGTAGAATGCCATAAACTTATTCTTAAAATCAATACATTTGCTAGAGTTTCTCAGATCCCATCGTAACTAAAGTTAGAACGTTCTGTGTTTGAATCACTACATTCTTTCTAAACGGGCTTTCTCTAATGCCGATAGGACACAGAATACATTGCATTCATGATATTACAGCTCTCTGAACAATTTAAATACTAAGATGTATATGCGATATCATTTTCATGATGAAATGAATTAAAGCATGTATTAAACATGGGGGCATGGTGACGCAGTGTTAGCAATAAGATGGTGCCCCATCCAGGGATTGTTCATCAAGTTGTTTGCTGCATCGTGCACCACCTTCAATGAAATAATTTATTGCAGTAGTACTGTCTCTTACAAATGTACCAACCCTTAATTCCTGTCGTTCCTCTTCTTTCTCCATGTAACCAATTGCCACACAATAAGCTCAGTAATAAATATCAAACCATCTCTAAGCTTAGAATACCAATTTTCCAAACCTTTAAGGAACATTGAAAAATCTTCGTGTTTGTATCTCTTCCTAATGTAGGCCATCGCCTTTGCCGAGGCCACTTCATCAAACGTAGGCAAATCACCCAAAACCGCTTGAATAATTTTTTGGTAATGTTGTTTTAATTAGGTTATAATCTCAGTCAGCCACAAATCTGTTTTAGCCCTAATCTCCTGAAGAATTTCTTCACTGGGAGAAGATGGCTTTATGTAGCTGACTGTTCGATCTTTATGTCTCAACATACCTTTAGGCGGCTCCAGACTAGACAAAACCTCCATGTGATGAATGGCCTGGTACAGTTGAAAATAGATCCTCTGGACCGGTAGTCCCGACATCCTCCAAGTCAATAAAAATCTGTGAATTCCTATACAATATTAAAAAGGACTTTTGCTTTCCCAAACCCCAGACACCACCACCACCACCACCACCAAAAAGAACAACTCACCACCGACCAAATCCCACCAAAAAAAAAAATTAAAGAGAGAAAATTGAAATATGACTCACCCAGACTTGATTGAAAGGAAATGCCTCTCAAACACTCTACAGGGATAACCAGGATTATAGGATCTGATCAAGGTAATACATGTTTAATTATTCCATCCATCCATCCAGGGTCACGCCAGTCCCAGCAAGCATACAGCACGAGGCAGGAATAATACCTGGACAGGGTGCCAGCTCATTGCTATTTATATGAATAATTCATATATTTATATATACGATATATTATATTATCTGTATAGTGTAATATAAATACTTTAATGCATTTCATCTTAAAAATATCAACAGCTCCAAGAAGATAGCTCTTGGAAATCTAAATCGACATAGAAGCCAGTTGTCATCATCAATAAATACACGCTCTCTTCTATTGAATTGAATTGAATTCCTTTAATGTTATTATATGGTACAAAGAGATTCAATATGCAAATCCTACATAAACTTATTTTCTTATAAAATGATACAATAAAAATAATAATAGTAATATGATAAAAAACAAGGAAATGTATACAATATGAAAGCATAAGTACAATATACTGTACATGTACATATAGTGCAGATAGTGCAAATGGTTCATAAAGTATCTCAGGTTGTACAATATTACAACTGTAGTGCAAGTTTACAGTGAGATCATTGTACCTGTAAGTACAAATAGTTCTACCGGGAGCACTTGATGGACTGATTGAATGCATTTATAGCTCTTGGGATGAAACTGTTTTTGAACCTCAAGGTACCTACAGGAAAGGCTCTGAAGCATTTGCCGAATGGGTGACGTTCTAATAGACTGTGCGTATGGCTGAGACAGTGTGTACTAGAAGCTGTTTCTCGATTATCCTCTGTGCTCTCGACACAATCCACCATAGAGCTTTTTGATTAGCTGCTGTACAGCTGTGATTCCACACTCAGATACAGTGGGCTAAAATACTCTGAGTGGTACATTGAGAGTAACAACGCTAAAACAGCTATGGTATTTGGAGTAGCTTGGCCATTCCGTTGACTATCATATTGTTACTGGTTAATTACAGTCAGATGCCTTAAATTGATAAATGATATGCGGTTAATTTCAATGTATTTGTAAAGCCACATCAGGGATGTGAATGTGAATCTCAAAAAGAAAGGGAAACCACACAGGAATAGTAGCACTGCTTTGATGCGGGGTGCCGCAGTTTGCAAAACCGAGCAGAAAACGTGTGTATGCAATGAATTGTGCTGCATGAGAATGTGCATGGCTTTACACCAAATTTAGTTTTTATACATTGCAATGTGAGTGTGGTAACCGTTTATAGGCCCCTGGATGGATGGATAGATAGATAGATAGATAGATAGATAGATAGATAGATAGATAGATAGATAGATAGATAGATAGATAGATAGATAGATAGATACTTTATTCATCCCAAGTGGAAATTCACATTGGTTAGGCAAGAAGAAACAGTTGGCTTTCTTAACTTGTGCATGCATCTGCTGTAAAATGCATGTGTGTATATGATTCAATACATGCACCAGCATTTCAATATAGATCTCCATAAATTATATATATATATTTATTTATTTTTTTTTTTTTTAAAGCACCTAATTCGTAGTCAAGTACTATGTTCCCTCAGTCCTTCTATTTTCACCAATAAAGTCCACTGCTCATTCTCACATTTTCATTCATCATTGAGTCTGCCATGTCTGTGGAAACATGGGGAGCTTCCTGTAGTGTGTTCAGCAGCTCACTCCATCCACAATGAGCCATCTCACATGTTCTCCTTTCTCCATGTCAGACTGATGGTGGTGGTGTACAAAAACTTTAGTTTCATTCAAATTTAGATATTTTTTTTTATCTATCCTAATCTGTTTGTCTTGCTACAAGCCCTTTTTAATAATCTATTTATATAGCAAAATATTTGTTTTAGATTTATTGAAATGATTGAAGTGTTTACTTTTACTTTTCACTAATAAATACTGAAGCAGTTTTCTGCTCTGCAGCTATGCAACACTTGAGGGTTTTTTTGGGTGAAAAGAGTATGAACATTTAAAGTGAAAATATAAATATTTATAAATAATATTTTTTATTTATTTTTTAATATTTTTAAATATAAACATTGTATTTTGTGAACCAATAAATGGTTTATTGTAACATTTGCTGAAGCTGTATTAGGCTATTTATGGCTTTTGCTGGTAGGGTACTAGGGATACGTTACAGGATACAAACCTGATAGATCATTAGTAAGAACAAAAAGATTCACACGCCACTTGGCGGAGCCTTGGCAGTTATAGTACTGAAAAAATGTGTGGTGGTTCTAGTGTTGAAGAACAATGAAGGCAGTATGAGTCACTGACTCAAAGCAAAATATGTATGCAGCATAAGAAATTGACATTGTACAAATAGGAACTGTAAGAGGGAGTGAAGCTTTTAAAAGAAATAATTACATGACAAAGTGGCGTATTTTTGCAGGTCACACTGCCAAATTAAAGTGTGCTTGTTGGGCTCCTTTACACATTACAGTATGGTGATTGGCTTTGTTAGGGGGAATGTGAAAGTTAACAAAACTCCAGTGGTGGCCAAAGGCGGGAACTCTGGTGTTCCGACCCTCGGTTTCCGAAACTGGCTCTTGGGACATGGAATTTTACCTCTCTGGCGGGGAAGGAGCCTGAACTGGTGCGAGAGGTTGAGAAGTACCGGCTAGATATAGTCGGGCTCACCTCTACGCACAGTCTGGGCTCTGCAACCATTCCTCTTGAGAGAGGCTGGACTTTGTTCCACTTTGGAGTTGCTGTAGGTGAAAAGCGTCGGGCTAGGGTGGGCTTGCTTATGGCCCCCCGGCTCAAGGCCTGCACATTGGGGTTCTCCCCGTTGGACGAGAGGGTTGCTTCCCTGCGCCTTCAAGTTGGGAGAAGTACTCTGACTGTTGTTTGCGCTTATGCACCAAACGACGGTTCAGAGTAACTGGCCTTCTTGGAGTCCCTGGAAGAAGCACTGCAAGGTGCAGCTCCTGGGGACTCTATCATCCTGCTGGGAGACTTAAATGCTCACGTCGGCAATGACAGTGAAACTTGGAGAGGTGTGATTGGGAGGAATGGCCTCCCTGATCTAAACTCAAGTGGTGTTCAGTTGTTGGACTTCTGTGCTGGCCATGGATTTGTCCATAACAAACACCATGTTTGAGCATAAGGGTGTACATAAGTGCACTTGGCACCAGGATGCCTGAGGTCGCAGCTCGATGATCGACTTTGTAATCGTGTCATCGGATCTGCGACCTTATGTCTTGGACACTCAGGTGAAGAGGGGGGCTGAGCTGTCAACTGATCACTATCAGGTGGTAAGTTGGATCAGATGGCGTGAGAGGCTTCCAGACAAACCAGGCAGACCCAAATGTATTCCCTCATTAGGGAATGATGTCAGCTGGATTTAAAAAAGAAAGAAAAAAGAACAGAAAATTAGGAATGTAAAGAGTGCAAGAGCTCTCAGACATTTCTCTAAGAGTGCTAATGTACACAAACCCCAGGACAGAAGGTTGATGGAACATAAATGAATTGGAAGACCATGATGTGGAAGATTAGAGTGTCAGGTGCCCAGCTACTTCTTAAAGGTTGTCAAGGTTTCTGCTTCAATCACATAGCTTTGTAGTTTGTTAAGAGTTACAAAACTCTTTGCATAAAAAAGTGCTTCCTGGCTTCATTTTTAAATTCTGCTTCAATTAATTTCTACCAGTATGTGATTCACCATAAAGCTGAAAGAACTCTGCTGTATCAACCTTATTAATGCTTTGGGGATTTTGAAGAAGTCTCTTCAAAATTGAAATCTAAACAGATTTATTTCTCTGTCACAGTAGGGCATGTCCTTAAATTCCATGATGCACTTTGTTGCTCTCCTCTTCACAGCTTCATGTGTTCCTATGTCTTTCTTGTACCTTGGTGACCAGAACTACACACAATTCTCCACACGCAGTCTCAATAGTACATTATATAGTCAGAGCATAATTTCCCTTGATTTATATTGAGCACCTTTTGTGATATAACCTAACATTTTGTTAGCATTTTAATTGCTTCTGCACATTACTTAGATGATGAAAATGTTTGTGTTGTTCCTGTTGCTTCTCTACACTAAACTCAATTTTCCAAGCATTCACCCAGTTATGAAGCTTGACTAAGTCTTCTTGAATCGTTTATGCTGCCTGTTCAGTGTGTGGCGATTCTCCAATTGTAGTGTCATCTGCTAATTTCCAAAGTTTACCAACAGTACCAAAATCTGTGTCATTCAAGTAAATTATAAAAAAACAGCAATCCAAGGACAGACCCCTGAGTGACTTCACTGATAACCTCTCTCCATTCTCCTCTTATCTGTACCTTGTGTTTCCTGTTAGTCAACTTGAGATCCAGTTTTGTGGGTTACCTCCATACCTACAGCTTCTAGTTTCAAAATTAGTCTTAAGTCTGGAACTGAGTCAAAGGCTTTTTGAAAGTATAAGTAAATTACGTTGTGTGATTTGCTGTTATCTGCTATTGCATTTACGCCCCTTAGCAGCACCAGACAACTTTGCACATCAGTCTTGCTACAGAGGTGTACTGGAGAGGGCAAGATTGGTTATGTTTCCAAGGAATGCTCTTAAGGCCACAACACATCACGCTCAAGCACTCTGAAATAAATCAAGCCTTGCAATACCGCTTACATTATGACCTACATCATCTTGAATAACCGTCTGCTGTAATGGTAGCATCCTCTGATAATCAATAAGGGTAGTGCAACCCAGATTAACGTCACAAATTGTAAAAAAAAACATACAATGGTGTGAAATCTCTCTGGCTTAAATAGTCAGAGGGAGGACTCACAAGTGGCCACATCAGAATTGCCCCTCCTCCTGAGGCTCCGCCTACAATGTGCAAGGAATGAAGGTGCATAAAAAGTAATAGGACATATAATGGAAAATACATAACAATTTGAGAAATAATTTAAAAATGACAAAAATACAATAAAACATAATGTAGCAATCAAAGGTGTGATGGAGTAACGATTGACAAACAGACATAAGCATTAGCTTAATTGTCCATGAAAAAATGTTTTATTTTGAGCCCTGATGTTAATAGCTTTATTTGAACCCTTACCTTGTATTGTCTATCCCTACCTTATTCTAATCTTAAAATTTGTAAATTTTAGCCCTAATCTTAATAATTATTCCATAAGGCCCTGATGTTAAAAATTTTCTCTTCGGGGCTCTTAACCAACTTATTTATTTGCTTTTAATATGTTTTATAGTGTCTTATTTAAGCTATTTGTAAAACTCAATACCCCTATAATTAATTATTTAGTAAAGTCTTTTTCTAGTACCATTTTAATTGTATGTTTATTTCACTTTTAATGCAGTTTTGAGTTTGGCCAGTAGGGGACAGTCTATTCAAACCCTCTATGGGAACCAAATATTTTACTGCAAAAATGATGCAGTATTGTAGGATTATTAATACTAATTAAAGAAACAATATTTAAATAGTAGGATTTGGGGTTTAGAGTGTTTTAGTTGATTTAATTGTTGAGGGTGCATGTACCTTTAAATAAGATGTCAGTTTTGGGATCAGTGTGGCAGAGCTTGCCTTTGGGAATTCGTTCCCCTAATCTTAAACTTACCCTTGCCAGAGCTCAGTCCCATAATCATATGAACCCCCATTTGATTTTGTTTATGTTCCTGTCGCTTTATTGAGTTAAAGACCATAGGGGAGTGGAGGTGTATACTTCTCAAGGTCCACTTACTTACAGGGTTATTTATATAGCTTTATAATAGCTTAAGAATTCTCTTAATTTTTTATGGAAATTTAGGCACTATATTTAAAAAAAAAAAACAGTTTATTGGTTCATTAAGAGAAGACAACTTTTAAGAATTATCTTGCCCCAGAAGGTGCTACTCTTCCTCTGCAAGGGAGAGGGTCTGTCCTCAGAATCCTTCAAGATTGTCTTCTTTCCTTATCCAGATCTGACCTCCTGTGCTGTTCATCACATCTCCTTTTAAGCTCCTTTAACACCCGAGACCCCACATTCTCCCTGCAGCGTATCACCTGTCCCCTTCTGTCAAGCCTTTGTCCCAAGGGTAGCATGAATTCCATCCACAGAGACATGCAAGAGGTTTGAGGCAATTTGGCTCTGCACTGTCTTTCTTTCACAGTTCCAACAAATCCTTCCTCAAATTCTTCATTGTCTCTTTTTTCTCCTTCTGACTTACTCAGCCCCTTTTCATACTCTTTGTGAGTGCAGGTGCAGTAAATGATTCGTGAAGCTTCAGTGAGGAACAGATGATGTGAACGGTATGCCTAATCAGTCCATTCCCCCATTATGTGCTCTATAGCCGATCCTCGCTTCTATGCACATCCACACTCATGACATCTGAGCAGCACTGTTTTTAAAACTATCTGCACCTGCTTTGGTCCACCACAGACTATGGACACTCTTCGCAAACATCAAGTCAAGTGGCTTTATTATGATATCATGTATACAATGTATGGCATTGCAGCATACAATGATACAAAATGACATTCCCTAGTACTGTGGTGCAGCATAAACACAAGACAAGGTCCAGACAAGTAAACATCAATACTATAATGTAAAAAATAATAGGTAATGAATAGATAATGTTATATTGAAATATGTAGTACTTTGTAATAAATAAATAATAACAACAACTAATAATGAAAACAACTTGAGCAACAAATGTATAAATAAACTACTAGGAGCAGATCGAAGGTTAGGTGAGCAGCACAGAGTTCATAGTCCAGCTAGCCAAGGGGTAGAAGCTGTTGTTGAATTTGACAGGATTTGTTCTTATGCTACAAAAACTTTTGCCAGAAGGAAGTGGGATGAAGGTGCATTGGGAAAGGTGGGAGTGGTCCTCTATGATTTTTTTCTGCTGTTTGCACTATCCATTCTAGGACCTTAAGGTCAAAGACTCTGCAGTTCCCAAACTAGAGAGTGATGCAGCTGGTCATAACACTCTCAATGATTCACCACTAGAAGGGGGAGAGAATAGGTAGGCTTGCCTTCTTCAGTCATCAAAAGAAGTGGTCGCGCTGCTGATGCAACTTCTTGACTATGGTGTGCCGTGTCTGAAGGGTTCTATTGTGAGCACTGATCAAGGGTTCCACCAGTGTCAGTGTCCCATCTCAGGATCATTAGTCTGTTTTTCTCCCAACTGTTGCCACCAATGCAATAATGGGTGCGAGAATTTTAAATCACATATTAATCAGATCATTAGGACAGCATTTTTTCACTTAAGAAACATAAGTAAAGTTAGACCTCTTATATCACTGAAAGATGCTGAGAAATTAGTTCACGCGTTTGTTTTTAGTCGACTAGATTACTGTAATGCACTCCTCTCTGGACTACCCAAAAAAGATATAAATCGTTTGCAACTAGTGCAGAATGCAGCTGCTAGAATCCTAACTAGGAAAAGAAAATCAGAACACATCACACCAGTCTTAGCGTCACTACACTGGTTACCTGTGTCATTCAGAATTGACTTTAAAATTCTGTTTATTGTTTATAAAGCCTTAAATAATCTCGCCCCATCTTATATATCGGAATGTCTGACACCTTATATTCCAAATCGTAACCTCAGATCCTCAAATGAGTGTCTCCTTAGAATTCCAAGAACAAAACTTAAAAGAAGTGGTGAGGCGGCCTTCTGCTGTTATGCACCTAAAATCTGGAATAGCCTGCCAATAGGAATTCGCCAGGCTGATACAGTAGAGCACTTTAAAGCACTGCTGAAAACACATTACTGTAACATGGCCTTTTTATAACTTCATTTTAATCGTAATTTAACTTAATCCTGATACTCTGTATGTTCAATTCATCATAAAAACTATTCATGGTGGCTCTAAAATCGGTACTGACCCCTACTCTCTTTTCTGTTTCTTTTTCCGGTTTCTTTGTGGTGGTGGCCTGCGCCACCTCCACCTACTCAAAGCTTCATGATGCTCCAACAATGATGGACGGATTAAAAGGAAGAAGTCTACGTGACCATCATCATCATCAAGCCCTTCCGTGAGAATCCTAAATCCAAAGAGGACTGTTTCATTTATGTTAGGTAGAATGCCCAGAGGGGACTGGGCGGTATCATGGTCTGGAATCCCTACAGATTTTATTTTTCTCCAGCCGCCTGGAGTTTTTGTTTTTCTGTCCCCCCTGGCCATTGAACCTTACTCTTATTCGATGTTAATGTTGATTTATTTTGTTTTATAATTATGTCTTTCATTTTTCTATTCTTTAATATGTAAAGCACTTTGAGCTACTGTTTGTATGAAAATGTGCTATATAAATAAATGTTGTTGTTGTTGTTGTTGAGAGTGAGGTGATGCCAGGTGGAAGATGAGACAAGAGAAAAAGACAAAGTAACAGGGAGTTCATGTTGCCACTGAATGCCTGTGTGACATGGTGTAATGGGTCGCAAAGAAACCAACAATCCATTTTTAGTGCCACTCACAAGCATTCAGTGTTAAAAGGATAATTCAATTTTTGTGTTTCTCATGTCGTTGGGGAAAAAAAAAACTCAATCTTCAAAAAAGGTAATCATGGATTCCAGATGAAAATGTAGAACATTTTGTTATTTGCAAAGAGTCATGCACAAATGTCTCCGTCCATGGAGTGAGCAATTAAACAATTCATATCACCTCCTCCAATCAACTAAAGCCACTTTGAAAACACATGAGATCTCAATGGGAAAAATCCTGCTAGCTGTCTATATTGATATGGATTGGTAATGTGTTAGGAATGAAAGGACCCCACATTGTTTGATGGAAATAAAAATGATCAACCTACAGAGGGCTGAATTCAAAGCCCCGAAAATCAATGTGAAAAAATGATGTGGCAGACCAGTCCATTTGGATGAAATTTCATTGCAGAAATACAGAATAATACCTCGTAGTTTGTATGACCCCCATGTTCTTGTATGCATGCCTGACAACGTTTTTGTTCATGCTCCTAATGAGACAATGGATGGTATCCTGGGGGATCTCCTCCCAGATCTGGACCAGGGCATCACTCAGCTCCTGGACAGTCTGAGGTACAACCTGGCGGCGTCAGATGGACCGAAACATAATGTCACACCAAGAGGTATTCTGTTGGATTGAGGTCAGGCGAGTAAGAGCCAATCAATGGTATCAATTCCTTAATCCTCCAGGAACTGCCTGCATCGTCTCGCCACATGAGGCAGGGCATTGTCGTGCACCAGGAGGAACCCAAGACCCACTGCACCAGCATAGGGTCTGACAGTTGGTCCAAGGATTTCATCTCGATACCTAATGGCAGTCAAGGTGGCATTGTCTAGCCTGTAGAGGTCTGTGTATCCCTCCATGGATATGCCTCCCCAGACTATCACTGACCCACCACCAAACCAGTCATGCTGAACGATGTTACAGGCAGCATTACATTCTCCACGGCTTCTCCAGATCCTTTCACGTCTGTCAAGTGTACTCAGCAGGGTGAACCTGCTCTCATCTGTGAAAAGCACAGGGTGCCAGGGCTGGACCTGCCAATTCTGGTATTCTATGGCAAATGGCAATAGAGCTCCATGGTGCCAGGTGGGCAGTGAGCACAGGGCCCACTAGAGGATGTTGTGCCCTCAGGCCACCCTCATGAAGTCTGTTTCTGAGTGTTTGGTCAGAGACATTCACATCAGTGGCCTGCCTGCTGGAGATCATTTTGTAGGCTCTGGCAGTGCTCATCCTGTTCCTCCTTGCCCAAAGGAGTAGATACCAGTGGGTCCTGCTGATGGGTTAACGATCTTCTATGAGCGGTCCTGTCCAGCTCGCCTACAGTAACTGCCTGTCTCCTGGAATCTCCTTCATGCCCTTGAGACTGTACTGGGAGAAACAGCAAACCTTCTGGCAATGACAGGCACGTATTGATGTGCCTGCCATCCTGGAGAAGTTGGACTACCTGTGCCATGTCTGTAGGGTCCAGGTGTGGCCTCAAGCTACCAGTAGTGACACTGACAGTAGCCAAATGTCAAATGAGTGACAAAACAGATGAGGAGGGAAAAATGTCAGTGGCCTCTTCCTCTTAAGACATTTCTGTTTTGGGGGTCATCTCATTGTTGCCCCTCTAGTGCACCAAAGCAGCTGAAACTGATTAACAAGCCCCTCTGCTACTTCACTGACTAGATCAATAGCCCACAAGTTTCATTGACTTGATGCTATACTCAGATTAAAAGGGTTCCTTAAATTTTCATTATTTTAACCCTGATTTTGAAGCATTGGATCCTCCTACCAGTATACGGAGAAACTCCCCAACTCATGATCCGTTGTTTTTATTTGATCACAATGTATATATCTCTATATATATTAAATCCAACATTTCTCTGTCTGTATGTCTGTCTGCTTTTTACAAGAGAACTACTTAACAGATTTAGATTGGGTTTTTTTCTGTAATTTGCTTGAAAATTTTGATTGATTCTGTGACTTCTTTCATTGCGCTATGTATCATAGTTTGCTTGCGGTACTGATTTATTTGTGCAAATCCAAGAGATACACAGCGGGTCGAGGGGAGGGTGGGGTGGGGTGGGGCCCTCCTCACTCACTCACTCACTCACCAGCCTCAAGGCGTATCTTCTATCTGCTTAGCTAGTGAATGAGAAAACTACTTAACAGATTTAGATCGGGTGTTTTTCTAGAATTTGCTTGAACATTCCGGTTAATTTTATGACTTCTCTCATCGCGCTAAGAATCATAGTTCGCTTGCAGGAGCAATATATTCACACTAATCTGAGACAGAGGTTGTGGGACGAGGGGAGAGGCAAGAGTGACATCAGGAGTGGGGAGTCGGTCTGCCTCTGTGTTTTGGAGTGCAACTTGCCTTGGCTTAGCTAGTGATACCTTTTTGTTTACTGATTTTTAAAGTTTGTCCTTTTCACTACTATGTGGGCGGAGCCGTGTGTAACGGCTAGTTTATATATATATATATATATATATATCATCGAGAGGTTTACTTACCTCGGCTGCGACATTCATGTCTCTGGTGACTCTTCCTATGAAGTCAGTAGACAGATTGGGAGAGCATTGTCATGAGGTCACTGGAAATGGGTGTGTGGTGCTCCCAATATCTGTGCAAAAGGAAAAATGTCCAAGTCTTTTGAGTCCTGGTGCTCCCTGTCTTGCTATATGATTGTGAGACATGGACGCTATCCAGTGACCTAAGATGAAGACTGGACTCCTTTGGTACTGTGTCTCTTCAGAGAATCCTTGGGTACTGCTGGTCTCCCTGAGGGTGATTATTGTTAAGGATGCAAGTGGCTGGACCACGCTAAGGGGATGTCTGTCTGGGGGTTTGCCAACCAGGATCCCAAGCTGTTTCCTTGTGTGGTGGGTGTGGCAATGTGCTGTATCAGTGCATGCTCCCCAACCTGACCTGACCTGTCCAAACTTCTTTTGACAATTTAAAAACCCTCTGTCTGTCTTAAAGCAGAGTCGGAACAGACTGTGTTACTACACCCCCTGAAGTACTACTTGGACAATATTCCAGTGATAATGGCCAAGAAATTGCCAAGGTCCAAACAATTAACAAATGAAATGAGAAGAGAAGTGTATTTGTAGAAACTGTGAAAAAAAACAAAGTGTCATTGGGTCTAGCAGACCTAAAGTCACAACCCAATCAGAAGACAAGCTTCTGAGAGTCACCAGCTTGCGTGATAGGCACCTCGCAGCACAACAGCTTCAAGCACAGCTTAACAGTACAGGTCGAAAAAAAAAAAAACAAGTGTCAGTTCCTACTGTGAAGAGGAGACTTTGTGCTGCAGGTTTGACAGGGCGAGTGGCAGTAAGAAAGCCATTTCTTAAAGGACAACATAAGAAATCGAGGCTTGCCTGGGCCTTGAAACACTCGCTGTGGACTACCACAGACTGGAAGAAAGTCTCATGGACTAATGAATCAAAATTAAATATCGTTTCATCATGCAGGGTGTTTGTACACTGTCAAGTTGGTGAAAGAATGGCTTCTCAGTGTGTGACACCAACTGTCAAAAATAGAGATGGAAGTGTGCTGGTCTCAAGTTCTTTTGCTGGAGGCAGAATTGGTGACTGGCATTCTGAATCAAAAGGGTTACCACAGTCTGGCTGTAATATCAGCAAAAGGTGCAGGCTACTTTCATGAATCAAAAATTTGAATACAATTTTATATACTTAATGATTCCTAGACTTAATTTTTTATTTGCTATTGTTTATTTGTTCTGTGCCTTGATATCATGAAACATTAAGAAAAATAAAAAATTGAAAAATTGAAAAACCTGAGATGTTCTAAAACCTTTGACCACTAGAGTATATGTGAGTTCAGAAACCTCACAATATGTATATGTATACACACACCATATATCCTCACTTATAAGTCAGGTCTTGAAACCCAAAAAATGAATCATAAAATCAGACCCCGACTTATATGCCCGTTCAAAAATGTGACACTTATTTATTTATTTTTTTACATCTTCTTTCCTCCTCCAATCTCGCATCAGTTTCTTAGATGCATCGAATTTTGCTGCAGCAGCGCAGTTACCGATTTCTTTCGCTACTACAACTATGTTTAATTTAAGACCAGCTTCATATTTTCTTCTGATCAAATGCTCCATCATAGATAAAGGATGCTCTTATGATAAAGGTGTATGAGGGTGTGAGATACAAAAAAACACAAATCAGTGCAATGTTGCATCAGAATAGTTTTGGTATTCTATTTGGTTTCTGGCAATGATAGCCTGAAGTCATGAACTCATGGACATCACCAGATGCTGGGTTTCCTCCTTTTTAATGCTCTGCCAGGCATTAAAGTCTTCAACAAGTGAAATGCCTGCTCAATTGGGTTAAGATCAGGTGACTGACTTGGCTATTCAAGAATTTTCCACTTCTTTGCTTTAATAAACTCCTGGGTTGCTTTGGCTGTATGTTTTGTGTCATTGTTCATCTCTATCATGAAATGCCGCCCAGTCAATTTGACTGCGTTTAGCTGGATTTGAGCAGACAGTATGTCTCTGAACGCCTCAGAATTCATTCGGCTGCTTCTGTCCTGTGTCACAATAAATACTAGTGTCCCAGTGCCAATGGCAGCCATGCACGTCCAAGCCATCCCACTGCCTGACTCCACCTTGTTTTACAGATGAAGTGGTATGCTTTGGATAATGAGCTGTTCCATACTTTTTTCTTGCCATCATTCTGGTAGATGTTGATCTTGGTTTCAGCTGTCCAAAGAATGTTTTTTCCAGAACTGTGCTGGCTTTTTTAGATGTTCTAGAACTTCTAGAATAGAAGTCCAATCTAGCCTTTCTATTCTTGAGGCTTATGAGTGTCTGGCACCTTGCAGTGCACCCTCTGTATTTACTTTCATGCAGTCTTCTCTTTATGGTAGACTTGGATATCGATACGCCTACCAAGCCCTGGAGAGTTGGCTGTTGTGAAGGAGTTTCTCTTCACCATGGAAATGATTCTGCGATCATCCACCACTGTTGTCTTCTGTGGACGTCCAGGTCTTTTTGTGTTGCTGAGTTCACCAGTGCTTGCTTTCTTTCTCAGGATGTACCAAACTGTAGATTTTGCCACTCATAATATTGTAGCAATTTCTCGGATGGTTTTTTTCTGCTTTCGCAGCTTAAGGATGGCTTCCTTCACCTGCATGGAGAGCTTTTTTAACCGCATGTTGTCTGTTCACAGCAAAATCTTCCACATGCAAGCACCACACCTCAAATCAACTCCAGACCTTTTATCTGCTTAATTGATAATGACATAACGACGGACGTGAACACACCTGCCCATGAAATAGCCTTTGAGTCAATTGTCCAATTACTTGTGGCCCCAGAAATGAAGGCATTGTGTTAAAAAAATGCTTTAGTTTCCTCACATTTTTGTGCAATCGTTTTGTTCAACCCACTGAATTAAAGCTGAAAGTCTGCACTTCAACTGTATCTGAGTTGTTTAATTTAAAATTCATTGTGGTAATGTACAGAACCAAAATTAGAAAAAGGTTGTCTCTGTCCAAATATTTATGGACCTAACTGTACATTGTGGGTAATGCAGCAAACAAAAACAGAGTAGCCACAATAGACTGAGCCAAACAATGACTGCTTTGGAGAGCGGAGTTCTCCATACTTGCACCCTCTCAGGTCTTTACAATAAAATACACAAAAATACAGAGCTGGTACATAACAGATTATCCATGCTGGACCCCCAACCCTTCTCAAGATGTTTTGGTTCTTTTTTTTACAACAGATAGACAAAACTATTAAATTACACATGGACTATTCAATCAGTTATTATCAATTTTAGAGCTAAGTCTGCAATTGACTGTCAAATGAAAACTAAGCCATACTTGCATTGTTTTGCATTCTTACACTGTTTTTGCCTTGTTTTTCTATTTTATCTAACGGATGTATTTTTAGACGATTGTTTTTCTGAAACACCATCTATCCAGTGTGAAATAGCACTTTCCATGTGTTTGAAGTTTCATTCTCACTGTCATTAGCAGCTCTTTGTCCCTATCTAATCACTGCTACTATATGTGTGGCGAAGCTTTTAAAATCTTTTCTCATTTTCAAACCTTAGTATCGAGATAAGTGCCAGCACCTCCATATTTCCTCCTCCTCTCAGTCAGCCCTAGCATGTTGCTCCTCCATTTTGTGTGTATTCCTCCTCCTCATTAAGAACTTTACCTTCAGCCATTGCAGCTTATTTTAATCTCAGCCTCTTTCTTTTGGATTCAGGAAATGGCCGTCTCATCGGTTCATCTGTGCAACTCTTTTATTTCCTTTTCTGTATGGTTGCCAGTATTTGTCCTTGCCTTTTTCAAGAGCTTGGTTGGGTTTACTGCGCTGCTTCAAATTACTTTTCTTTGCATAATTATGTATTGTCTGATGCCTTCGAATTGCAGTGTTGTTTGTTTTGTAAAGTGCTGTGACACAATCCTCACAGTGAATAGCAAAGTACAGAGTTTAACTCAGATATGATTTGCAATGCCCCCCGAGAGGGAATTTGCTAACATACGGTAAACATTGATTATTCTTTCTTGTATATTTACATTTCTGTTTTCTGCTTGAGCTACACTTCAGTGTCTGTATCAGTTTACAAGGACATTCATTTGCCATTCATCATTACAAAGTCTATGCAGACAGAATGGTGTTAAAGAGGTGCAGTAGATGGGACTCCCAACTCATGGATCCAGCATCCTGGGTTTGAACTCTGTGCCAGGTTATTGTCCATCTGGAGTTTTCGTATTCTTAGGTATGATGCCTCAGGTGCCCAAAGTGCGGGGCCTCTTCTGAATCCCAGGAAATTGATAGTCATAATCATGGATGGACACGGGTGTATGAGGACACAAGCAACAAGGTGTGGTGTAAAAAGTGCAAATTGCTTTTATTAAAGCAATCCAAATAATGTCAAAATCAGAAGTGGGACACAAAATGATCTTCCGATAAATATTTCATAAAAACAGCGCTCATGAAGTTAAAGTTGTCAATAAATAATACCCACAGTTAAAATCAAGGATAAAAATCACAGTCTGAATTTTCTCCTTCTACTTTATTCTTCAATGCACTTTTTCTCACTGTTCTGTCTGAACCAACAGAAATACTCAGTAGGGCTGAGACACCGGCACACCTGGTCCACAAGCAGACTCCCATTCCAGCCACCTCCGTCTGTACCTGTTGAGGTACTCGGAGCCCTGCTCTTTCAACCTGCCACCACTTGGAGCACTCCAACTACTCCTGCTTCTGTGCTAAATAGGAGCATCCCACCGTTCTACTTTCTCCCCATCCTGATCACTCACCTCCTTTACCCTATGCCATCTCTTGTACAGTTCTGCACTTACTTTCTGTCACTGGTCCCATGAATACATCCTCAGTTTCTCCATTGTCTCATTTCTCTCCTTTTGGACAACTCAGACATTTTTTATATTCTTTGTGAGTGCAAGAATGCTAAATGATTTGTGAAACCACAGTTGTGGAATGGCTAAGCTGATCGGTCCTCTGCATGTGTACACCTAATCAGTCCATTTCCCTGTTATGTGCTCTGGGGCTGCTCATCATTCCTACGCACATCCACACTAATGACGTCTGAGCCACACTGTTTTTAAAATATCTGCACCTGGTTTGGTCCACCACAGACCTCGGACATGCTTCACCACATCATACCATCCATGCAAAGTACTGTATTGCGCAAAACAGTTGTATAAAAACATGCTCCCCAGGACCACAGTGCAACTTAAATACAGGGCAAAGGGCAAAACAAAAGACTATACTATACAAATAATAGGTAGTGATACCTTGAAATCGATAGTAATAAATAAACAATTACAACAGCAACTAATAATACTAACAACAGTAGTAACAAATGTACAAAATAAACTGCAAGGAGCAGATATACAATACAATACAATACAGTTTATTTTTGTATAGCCCAAAATCACACAGGAAGTGCCGCAATGGGTTTTAACAGGCCCTGCCTTTTGACAGCCCCCCAGCCTTGACTCTCTGAGAAGACAAGGAAAAACTCCCAATAAAAACCTTGTAGGGAAAAATGGAAGAAACCTCGGGAAAGGCAGTTCAAAGAGAGACCCCTTTCCAGGTAGGTTGGGCGTGCAGTGGGTGTCAAAAGTAGGGGGTCAATACAATACAATATACACAACAGAACAATTCCTTAAGACAGCATAATAATAAAAAATTTAGAAGTACGGTTTAACAGTAGATGATATGACATAATTAGGTTTGGATATTTTTAGAGTCCTGGAGACCTCATCCATCTAGCTGCCTCCCCATTTGGCCATGCCACGGCTGAAACGTTACTCCGATGAAAGGACCCCTCTTTCCCATGATTCCTGTGATCCTCCATCAGGGATGACTTTACCATAGGCAGGCAAACAACTTGGCAGGTGGGCCGTGGCACCAATGGCCACATTTGGGTACCGAGAAAAGAAACAGAATAGGTGAGGGTTAGTATTCAAATATAATTATCATGTTACTTATGTTATAGTGCTATATGAGGTTAGCGGGGCAGCACAGAGTTCTGTGTCCAGACTACCAAGGGGTAGAAGCTGTTTTAGATCTAGTTCAGATGTTACATAATCTTCTGCCAGATGGAAGTTTGACAAAGAGACCATGGGTGGGGTGGGAGTGGTCCTCCACAATGCTGTAGGCTTTGCAGATGTAATACTTGATAAAGATGTTTGTAATGACAGGTAGAAAAGTATCTTTTCTGCTGTGTTCACTATACGTTGTAGGACCATGCAGTCAGAGATACTGCAATTCCCAAACCAGATGGTGATGCAGCTGGCCACAACTTTGTCAACGGAACACCTGTAGAATGTAGAGAGGATGTGAGTCAGTCCTCAAAGGTAGTGGAGATGCTGCTGAGGCACCTTCTTGGCTATGGAGGTGGTGTTAATTGGCCAAGGAAAGTTATTTACCAGGTGCACACCAAGGAACTTGCTGCTCTTGGACAAAATCACAACAGAGCACTGGATGTGCAATGGGGCGTGGTCAGGACGGGCCTTTCTAAAGTCAACAATATTCTCTTTCATCTTGTCCAAATTAAGAGATAGATGTTTTGCTCTTGCGCCAGTCTGCCAATCGTTGTATTCCATACTCTGAGATGATGTTTCTGATGATGTTTCTGTCACCATTTTATCATCAGGAGACTTAGTGAAAATGTTAGAGCTTTGAACAGCCGTAAAGTTATGAGTTTGTAGAACAAACAAGAGTGGGCTGAGTACACAGTCCTGGGGGGGCATCAATGTTTCATGTGATGGTGGTTCCAATGCGGACTGTCTGTTGTCGTCCAATCAGGAAGTCCAATGTTAGATTACATTAGATTACACTTTATTTGACCCCAGTGGGAAATTACAATTTTGCAGAAGCTCCAATAAACAAATGAACAACTAAATGAATAACACACATAAAAACTTCCATCTGCACTACAATAATGCAGAGCTGCTGCTGTCAATAACAGGCTTGTAGGTGGCAGTAAGGTGAGGTCAGACTTGTTCATATTTTACCACAGGTTTATACTTAAATCATTAACATGAGTATAGAGCAGCTTCAGCTTGTTGTGTCCACAAATGGAACATGCCTACTAGACACTCTATTCCTTGTTTAAAGTCCCCAGCATTCAGAGCATTTCATCATTAAGATTTCAGTACTGAGTGAATTATTTCTGTTGCTGAGTCAGCCACGATGATGTGATGTGAGTGTGGTGGATGAATTCAGTCCACATTTCAATTGTCTTGATCTATGGTCTCTTTTTCACAATTGCACCTCTAGTTCCCCTCCTGCTTTTTCCACTTAGTCTGACGAAACACATCCTGGATTAAAACAGCATCTGAAATGAGAGGTGTGAGCCACTTCTCTTCAGTACCCAAAATATCAAAGTACCTGAACTTACGGAAACTCACGAATCTCACCCAGGCAAGCTCACACATGAGACCCTCACTCAGCTTCTATTAAGTGATCACTTTCATACAATTAACTTTGTTTAGGCCCATCCCACTTTCTCTCAGGAAATCCTCTTTCTGAGTGCCACCCTTACACCCACACTGGAAACTCACTGCACACTTCTGCGTGTACATCCATTCTTTTCGCAATGCCTCCTCCCCAGATAGATATTGGCACTCCAAAGCTGATTGATTTGAAGGATCCAACATAGTACTAGATCTTCAGCTGGGGACAGAAGGTAGCCTCCCCCAGATCTGTGCCTCAACAAAATCGTGTCTCTATGCTCTGCAAGCAATTCCTTCAACCTTTTAGCTTGGTGTTTGGTTTGATACACACTTTCAATGGTGGAACCTTCTATAGACAGGAGTGTGCCTTTCCTAACTGAATGGTGGACGCCACACAATGTTTAGAAACATCTTGATGATGATCGATAGAAACGGATGCATCTCACCCAAATAGGAAAGTGTCTAAATACTTTTGTCAATGTGACATTTTAGGTTGTTTCATGTTTTAAATAATTTGCAATTTGTTTTGAGGAAAAAATAATTAAAATGATATCAATGCAAGGATGCAACATGGTAAAATATGGTAAAAAAAAGTGGGTCTGAATACATTCTGAATCCATTGTAAAAGAGTGGTGGCTCTGAGGCAAAGGATCTGCGCCGAAATCCAGAAGGTTGCTGGTCTGAATCTCCACTATTGCCAAGAGTGATCCAACTTTGCTGGGCCCTTGAACAAGGCCCTTAACCTGTAATTGCTGCATGGGTGCTATACAATGGCTGTCCCTGTGCTCTGTCCCCAAGGTGTATGCGAAAACTAACAAATTCCTAATACAAGAAATTGTATAAGGCAGACAAAAAGAATAAAAAAATATTCTAAAATTTAAAGATACAATGGAGTATTTCTCAAAAATGGTCTGATAGTGCAGAAGGAATACAAAGACTAATAGAAAAGAAAGCAGATATGCCCATAGACTAATCGAGATGGACTTTGAAACTAAGGGACCTAAACATCTTGAGTAGAGAAATCAACGCATTGATTCCAGCAGAACTCTTCCATCTAAACCTATCTTACTGGGTTGAATGGATTCCTCTTGTTTGTAAGAGGTTTGTTGGCAGTGTTAAGAACATTGTAAATATTGATGACTCAAAGTCACACTTTTGAGGCTATGAATTCAACATTAAATTAACAAGCTAGTTTAAGCCAACATTGAGTTGTACACCTGAATATGAATTGACAAGGCATCTACTTAGCATACATTATTTAACAAGTAAAGGAGAAATGACAACCAAATAGAGAATTATAGTGCTTCACATCCACCAAGCAATATCAAATGAATGATACCATAACCAAAATGTTATAAAACAATTCACTTCTCATAGTTCTTTATATTTAGGTAATGATAATGACAATAATTCTTCACACTTTGAAAGCACTTTTCTAACTACACAAAGTGCTTCAGTGAGTGGAGAGCCACTTTAACCACCTCTAAATGTGCAGCATCTACCTGGATGATGTGACGGCAAACATTTTTACAGCAGTACGTCCACCACACATTAGCTATTAGGTCGTGAAGTGGTGAGAGAGAGAGACAGTCAGTTAGAGACAGGGGATGATTAGGGAGCCATAATGGCAAGTGTATAACAGGCAATTTTCCAAGACTTCGGGATACACCCTCCTCTTTATGAAGAATGGCTAGGGATCTTTAGTGACCACAGAAAGTCAGGACTTTGGTTTTATGTGTCATCATGAAGGACGGTGCCATTTTAACTGCACAATGCCGCATTACTGCACTGCACAGGATAAGCGGCCCCCTGCTGGCCTCACCAACACCTCTTTCAGCAGCAACCCAAGCTTTTTACTTGATAGTCTCCCATCCAAGTACTGGCTGACCCTGAACATGCTTAGGTTCAGGTGGAGGACCTCTTCTGAAGTATGGCTGCTGGAGAAATATGCAACATATATCAGTCGAATGACAAACCACACTCATGTACACACCCATACACTCACTAGTTGACCTAATTTGCAGCGTCTTTGAGGTGTGCATGGAGGAAAACTGACACAAACGCAAGGAAAATGTTCTAAATCTGCATGGACTCAACGGGTTGCAGAATTCATATCCATGATACTGGACCTGTGCGGCAGCAACATTATCCAGTGCATCTCCCTGCAAGAATATTTAATGGTATGTAAATTGTAATTTTTCGACTTTAATTTTCAAATCCATTTAATCCAATTTTGGGCCAGTGCCTAGAGTATATTGGGAACATCAAGAAGAAAGCGATAACTTTGCACAATAAAACCCAAAGCATTTTTACAATATGGGCAGGTAACCCGAGTTTCCAATGAAAAAACCCCAAGGATAGGGGGAAAGAATGGAAATGTCACACAGAGAGTGACCTAGCCATAAGTGAACAGCAAGTCTGTTGAGTTCTCGAGAGCCTGGAGTTCTTTGACAATGTGCTCCATTTCACTGCTGGCCATTGTCCATTTCCGCTTCCACTTTTTGTCCTAGGAACGAAAGAGAAAGAGTCACGTGAACTACCAGAACTATGCATCAGTAATATTACACTCTGTCATGCATACACATCGGACAATCAACTTCCAGGCTTGTTGGAAATATAACATCTTATTAAAGAAAGATACATCCCCTAACAGGACAAATCAGTAAATCAGAGAAAAGACATTCATTGTATCTTTTAATTACTCCTCAGCAAAACGCCTTGGAGGGCGCATTCTTCAAAAGCAGCCTGGTACAGCCTGGTCAGAATGGTCAGAGAAAACTACTGAATTTACGTACAGTGTCAATCATTGCATACATTTTACACTGGTTGGTTCATTGGTTTAAACCCAAATAATTTATATAAAATAAATGTCTATTATATTATATTCTGGTTCTTCTTATACCTTTGAGTTGCACCACCACCTTTGAAATTTCTGTACATGTAACAATTGTCCATTCTCGTCTATAGGACATCTGCTAATTTCTTATTCATCCTTCAGTACATTTTGTATATTACATCAACCTTTCTTCTGGTACATTCTTTATTTACTTTACTTTTTCCTAAACTAATTCTTATATTTCAGTGTATATTTTGTTGTTCACTTCACCTTTATCTGGTTTCCTGGTGTGCCTAAACAGGTTTCTGATATTTATTAAGCCTTTATGATATTTCTTTAAGATGAATTCTATGTTAACCCTAAAATTATTCTTCCACATCTGGAACAGGAGGGGACATTGTCTCTAACAGTATCATCTCTTTTCTGAGCAGATGCCCAATTAGAGCCCCTTTCAGTCAGGGTTCTTTGTTCCTCAGAAGATGGGGTCACATTTAGACCAGAGTTGACCACCTGATGGCAATCCATCACACCAGACCCCCTCTACTTAGCAGCAGTGATCTCTTTCAAGGCAACCATTGTCTATTGTTTTATTTCACTTGTTTCCTACCTGTTCCAAACACATTGTATCAAATAGAGCAACCAGGATGGTGCTTCAACAGTTTCTGAACTTCCTAGGCCTCCCCTAAGCCACAAATTACAGCCTATGGCATCTAAGTCAAAATGTCGATGCGTTGTCAATTCTTTGTTAGTATTATTAAAACCATCCAGGTGGGTTTTATGCATGAAGCAGAAGTCTAAATAAACTTTTGGATACTGAAATATCCAAAAGGTTACCAATGGTTCAGCATGGAAATCAATTGAAGAAAGCATCGATAAATGATGGGCAAATACTAAGAAACTTTTGAACTGTTCTTCATTAACTGAATTTATTTTTTCAAATTTTAAGTAAGATTGGACATCCTTTTCCAAGTGAGTTATGGTGGTTGGGCTAGGATTCTTGATGGACACACTAACAGTGTAGTTCAAGCTCCCACCATAGATTGCACATTAAGCATGAAGCCTCATTATACGTTATTCCAAGCAGAGCCGCTAGAGATGTATTATGAATCCAAGCTCTCTGGATAAATAAGAAGCTAAGTAATAAACAGTTAAGGTCCAGGGTGAGGACATTCCCCAAAGATTTGACCCAATAAAGCAGGTGACAACATCATTCACAATTAGGGTCTTTAACTAGAGACATTTTGAATAGCCTAAGGCAAGAATGGCAGGTGTAATGTTTAATTTTAAATTGAATTAGATCATGTTCTACATAGTTTGAGGAAAGGTTTCATTTTTGGGAGCTCACTTCCATTCATGATCACAAAATCTAATTGAAAAAGTCTGCTCAAAACGTTCTGTAGGATTATTACTAAATACTGTTAATTCAATGTAATTAAATGGCATTTCCCTGATTCCTTCAAAGCAGAAATTGTTAAACTTGTTAAAAATATTTTTAATAAATTTAGTTCAGATTCAAAATTTCCTTTTTTTCTACCTATTAACGCACACACGTGCTTAGGAAACAGCTTCAGTACTTGTCCACTTGTAATTACACCCTCAAGCCAAAGGTTGGTGCTGTTTTATAATGCTTCTCCTCTTCTTCAGTTTGCAGATCTAAAAACCAACAAATCACCGGTTGATGACATCACTTCGGGTTATGGGGCTCCTAGACCCGCTTCTTCTACTTCACCGACTTCGTAACCAGCACCAACACTCTGAGACAATCTGATCCGATCGGAATGAAGATGTTTTTAATGCCTGTCATATTAAATAACACAAAGTTTTTACAATAAGGAGAATTAGACAAAAAAGTTCTTTGTCATATTATTTTTACAGTTGAGCTTTCAGTGCAGTAAGTCACTCCATTCATTAAGAGCTTAAGTCACATGAAAATGACATAATTCAATTCAATTAAGATTATTATTGTCTAGAGCTCTTCTCTACACGGGCACGGAGTGCTGTGATAAGTTCACAGGTGAAAGGCAAATACAAACTTTACAAATTACTAATTAGATCATGAGAACACATAAAAGCACAGATTTGATTAAACAGGCCGGAAAACAAAGTGGTTTGGAACTGATTAACATAAGTGAAGCCTAGCAATATCTGTCCATTAATTAATTGTTGAAATATGACCAGTTGAGAATAGAGGAGAGGAATACAAAAACTCCAGGCTGCTGCATCCATAAACCTCAAGTTGCAGGGGATCTTAACCCTTTTAGTTCCATGGACCCCTTTGTCAGTCAGGTGAAGGCCACAGACCCCTTCTCAGAATAAAGTTTTTAAATGCATAAAATAAAATTACTTAGTTATAGTAAAACAATTACAGTAATAGTATTTGGGCTTTGTTCTTATTACATTAAACAGTAATACCATACATTTAAAATACAGGAAAGTTAAAGTTGGATGGCATGGTGGCGCAGTGGTAGTGCTGCTGTCTTGCAGTAAGGAGACCTGGGACTCCCTGCGTGAAGTTTGCATGTTCTCCCCATGTCTGCATGGGTTTTCTCCAGGTGCTCTGGCAGGTTAGGTGAATTGGCGATTCTAAATTGTCCCTAGTGTGTGGTTGCATGTGTGCGGTTGCAGTTTGCCCGGGGTTTGTTTCCTGTCTTGTGCACTGGGATTGGCTCCAGCAACCCCCCGTGACCCTGTAATTAGGATATGGCGGGTTGGATAATGAATGGATCCCTAACATGGAAAAAGTTTCTGCTTTAGTTATGTGTTCAACATTTTTTGCCTCACATTTCCTGTCATCCTATACTTACCCAGATCGTTGTAGACACAAAACATACATGAAATGCATGTATTCCAAATAATGATATATTATTTACCTTATACAACTCCAACAACAACAACAACAACATTTATTTATATAGCACATATTCATACAAAAAAATGTAGCTCAAAGTGCTTAACAAAATGAATAGAAAAATAGAAGACACAATAAAAAATAAACATAAGTCAACATTAATTAACATAGAATAAGTAAGGTCCGATGGCCACACCCAGATAAACAGACTTGAGCTGGGAGAACTTTAGCTGCATTGGTGGGGAGGATGGGATAGCAGGCTGCTTGTGCTGATCAACACATTTACAACACAAAAAGACACTGATGAGGTGGTGCAAAGGAATTTAAGGCAGCCCAGGATTACAAGTTTTTTCTTAGGCTTCAGGAATTCTAGTGTTAAACTGTGGTTTTGGTATTTGACCAGGCAAAACGCATGTAATGTTGGACATCTAATTGAGTTTTTTTTTTTTGTTTTCAGTGTTGAAAATCCCAGTTCACAAAGATAATAGCTCAAGCCAGCTGGTCGGAGATGGTTTGGTTTTTTGTGTGTCACCCTTTATATATGTATACCACATGCACTTCAGAGCACATTCTTTACCTAAAGCTAAGCATGCTCGGGTCTGGCCAGTACTTGGATGGGGGACCATCTAGGAAAGTTTGGGTTGCTGCTGGAAGAGGTGTTGGTGAGGCCAGCAGGGGGAGCTTACCCTGTGGTCTGAATGTGGAGCCTAATGCCTCAGTGCAGTGACGGAGGGACACTTTGCTGTAAAAAAGGTGCTGTCCTTCAGCTGAGACATAATACCAAGGTCCTGACTCTCTGTGGTCATTAAAGATCCCGGGGCATCATTCATAAAGAGTAGGGTGTATTCTGATGTTCTGGCTAAATTGTCCTCTTTAGTCTGGCCATTTTGGCCTCCTAATCATCTGCTGTCTCTGATTGGCTAACTATCTCTTACCATTTCACCACTTAATAGCTAATGTGTGATGAGCGTACTGGAGCAGAAAATGGCAGACTGTTGCATCATCTAGGTGGATGCTGCACCTTAGTGGTGACTGAAGTGGCTCCCCACTCACTGTGCAAAGCACTTTGAATACCTTGAAAAGTGCTATAGAAATATAATGAAGTATTATTATTATACGAGTTGTTGCAAATGGAATCAAAGCTTCCATAACTTTGCAATACGGGGATAGCCTTCTCTCAAAAAACACTCCAAGGCATTCCTGAGATCAATTAGTTAATTTTTTAAGTCAACATCTTCGAATCCATGGATCAATTTTTTATGTCATCAATCTAGAAATAACTTTTAAAAGAGTTCTGTAATGTTTCCAAGTGTTTCCAGATATCTCTTTTCAAAAATATTGACAGAGAATTTTGTATTTCAACTCCATCTTGGTATAGCACTTCCTCCAGTATTTGAAAGTTGTTGACCTCTATTCTCTTCTTCCAAATTGGTAACCTAGACAAGAAAGCTTGCAGTAATTCAGTTGCATCCATAATGGTGATTTCTCGATCTTGAATGGAAAGATTGATCTCATTCATATGGTGAAAAATTTCTGCCAGGTAAGCCAACCCATGGATTAAATCCTTTCTTTCAAAATGTGTGTTTTCTCTTTCTTCCAGAAAAAGTGAAAGTTCTGCCCTTACTTTGATTCACCACTTGTTCTCTTGAACGCCAGCGCACTTCTGTGTGGTAGAAAAGCACTTCATATTTTGCTTCCATTTCTTCAACAGATCTTTTAAAATTATTCAGAGAACTTCTTTTGATTAAGTTAATAGCTTTTACGGCTGTTGACCAAACTTCTTTCAAGGTTGTTGGAAGAGTCCTTGCTTCTAGTGCATGTCTGTTGTCACACAAGCACACTTGGGAGGCAGTCTAAGGACTTAACTGGGAGTGAGACACAGAGACTAGGGTGGTGCTAATATCTGTTCTCCTTCCTCCACAGACCAGCAGAAGGAAAGCCTGCCTAAGACTCTGCCTATTTCCTTTGTGAATACGCCTCCTGACAAGACCTCACTTCTGGCCATGATGCCACCCCTTCCTGTCTCCTCTGTATATAACCAGACACGTTAATCCTCTTCTTTAGTCTTTATGTGTACTCGGTCTTGAATGATTACTTTATTTTGCTTTGCCTTACAGTATGCGGGGTGGAATCCCCCAAATCTTTATCCTGTTTGTTGTGCTTTCTTTACACTGTATAAAAAGTAATGAGTGACGATGACTTGAGGAGCTTCTTTTTTGTATTACCAAGTATTGCAGGAGCTCCATCATTGCAAAGAGAATGAAGTTTTTCTTTCCAGTCAAAGTTTCGTTTTGTAAAAAAAAAAAAATTCTTACCATTTCGAAAACGTCGACGTTACTTTGTAGGTTCCGAAAGATACTCACAAAATAAGAATTCTACTTTGATGGTGTCAGCATGGACATAGCGAACAAAAACAAGGAGACGGCTACATTGAGAAATGTCTGTATTTTCATCCAATTGCACACTGAATGGAAATGGCGAGGCTGCCAAATTCCATGATAACCTGCTTCAAAATATTAAAAGTCATATCAACTATTCTACAATGTATTACATCATTTGACAAGGGACCAGTCCACAAACCAATCTAACCATTTCCAGTGCACATTGCTTTACTAAGGTCTCTCCAATGGTGAGGGTCTTCTTTGGCTTGCCAATCCGGTAAGCAACTTTAAAGGATGCTTCAAGAAAAGGCTTTCGTGAAATGGCAATTCCGAGTTTTTGAAGTGTCCCAGCTTTTTCTAATTGAGCTCTTTTTGCACCAAAACAAAACAGCATCTTTAGATTTTCATTGTTGACAGACGTGAGATGATTTTTTAGTTTTGTGGACTCCTGCCCAAAAAACACAGAGGATTTTCATTTTCGTCACTCTCATTAATGCAATCAAAATAATACAGAGTTTGTATCTTACTTGCTTCTCCTCAACATTTCATTTTCATTTGGGTCTGTAAAAAATACAAAATAAATAAAATCTAAAATAAAATATATGATTTAATTAACAGTTTTTAAAACTCCATATTTTGTAGTGTTTGATTGATAAATCTTCATATAAATGAGTAATTTGTATGTTAATTAATTATAGTGTAAGGTATTCCAAAAATTTGTATGACAAGTACAATTTTGCAGGTTTTACTATTTATCCCAAGTTTTAACACTTAAAATGGCTTTTATCACGTGGATTACGATAGATCAGGATTCGTGTCCTTTCTGGAAATCGATGTCTTCCCTGGAATAGCTGCATAAAATCACATGCCTTTTAGAGCCTTCCTAGAAACCTAGTGGCAAAAAAACAAAATAAAATGTAAAATGCATCTTGTCACACACGTCTGAATGGGAGGCAGCTAAAGGGCTTGAATAATGACAATTTCATGCCAGTCCCGGGAGTGGTGAGGTGCACTGACCTTTTTTCTCAACCCTCTGGAGACCATTCACAGGAAATCCCACAGGGTTCCAGCGTCCATCAAGACATCACTTCCAGTTCCAGCATCCATGATGACATCACGATGATGTCACTTCCGGTCTCGGCCTTTAAAGCCGCCATCTTTATGCATTTGAATCAGTTCTGTTTTGGACTTGAACCTGAACACAACTCAACAAAACAAACCCATTTTGCAGCCAGGGTATATTATATGGGTGGCTTCCCCAAATCTTTTTGATGTCTCTTGTCAATTCTTGTTACAATGACATTTACATTTACAGAGATCACTAAGTTATACGTCGCAATATCAGCACCTAAGGAAGACATAGAAGTCAAATTCATGGATTGACCGACTTACGGTGGGCATACAAACAGGTCCGTAGCACTGTAGAGACCTCCACCATTGAACACACATGTGCACACAGCAGTGAAGAGGTTAAATAACACACTTCAACAGTTATTTACACCGCTAGATGTGTTTGAAAATGCCTAGTTTACACTCCTAGCCAGCGTGTCAATTCATGTTAAAAGCAGTCTACTTACAAAAGTTATGAGTTCTCATTTAAATTGACCAGTTTTGTAAAACTTTACCAAACAATGAACATGACTCGCCATCCTTCCACTTATTTATTAACAAACAACTGTAGATAGGGAAACACTGGAATGTAACGCAATCACTGGGCAACCAAAGTAAAAATTTGGTGGCTGAATGACTACTAGGCACTGAGTTGCCAGATAATTTTCCAGCTACATCCCACAATAGTCTGTACACAGCAGGACAGCGATTACGTGCAATCTAGCAGCGGGTCTAATAACTGTTGTAATTTCAAAGCAGGGATGAGTCAAGATATGCAATAACTATAATGTGATATGAAAAAGCCACATCCGGAAGTGCTGAGGGGAAGAAGACCAGGGGAAACCGGAGTACTTGCGGATGCTCAGCCGGTACTTCCACCACACTTGGGAGTGCCGGCGGAAGCTAATCGGGAAGCACCTGGAGCACGTCCGGGTGTGTATAAAAGGGGCCGCCTCCCTCCATTCGATGGCTGGAGTCGGGTGGAAGAAGGACAGAGCTCGGGAGGAGAATGGAGGAGGACCTAAGAGGCAAAGGCATCAAGGAAAGAAGCCTGGACTTTGGGGAAGTTTTGTAGTTGTGTGCTTCACTTTTGTAAATATTATTGTAAATAAACGTGTGTGGGTTGTAACCAACGATGTCTACCTGTCTGTGTCCGGGCCGAGCTCCACATACTGTAATTTATTGTATACATTCATAAGTGAAGGAAAGGATTGATTTCAGTTAGAAGTTAAGAAAAATGCTGGCGTCTACCAATCCTGCTATCTCCACGATTCTTCATCTCTTTCTATTTCTTTTTCTTCCTCCCTGACTTTGCCATGCAGGCTCCCTTTACAGAGCCAATTGGATGTAGATGCTGTCCTCTACCTGCACTGAGGTGTGAACAAAGCACTTGATCGACCCGCTTGCATTTGCACGTGAATGCCAATCACGCCAGTGGCACGTGCACTCTCACACAATTTATTTTAAATTTGGAATGCCACAAACTTCACTTATCGCAGATGGATGAACATGGTAGAAAATTCTGTATACAGTATATTAACCCTTAAAGCTCAGCCCCATTGATTTGGAGCTGCCGGTGGGACCTAACAATAATACAAATTTAAAAAAAAATGCACATAATCATTCATTCCCTCACTGCTACAATTGAAGTACAGTGTTTTGCCATTAAAATGCCATATTACATACCCTCATACTACGCTGCAATGTTTTTCTTTCTTCCTTCTAATTGCTGTATCACATCCATACCTGCCATACGTAGCTTTCGTGAACATCCTGATTCAACTGTCTGCAATTTACCAGACAGACGTGAACGAGGGGAGGTGTTTCAACTTTTCAACCTACTTTCTATGTTTCAGATTTTTTATTTTGAATCCTGCAACTATTGGTGTTTTGATTTGGATATACAGTATCATTTCTTTACCAACTATATAAAGTATGTTCTGACAGTAAGATCTTCCTTTCAAATGTGAAATAAATATGTTTATAACATTCTCCTTCTGCACAAAATTCTGAAAGTCTTCATTTTGAGAGACAGAAAATGAATGAGTGAAGAATGATGATGTTATGGCCAGTTAAAACAAAGTGGCAGAAAACGGACAAAAATGAGGCTGAGTTTAAATGGTTAAATGGTTTAAAGGGTGTACGTGTGTACATTTAATTTCACATATGATGGTATGTATATTATATACTCTCAGTTATAAGGTCATCTTGAAAAAATAAATAAAAAGAATACTAATGAGCATTAAAATTAAAAACCTGCAGCCTTTGTGGCCTTCCAGGGTCAGACATGATTACCTCGATATAGCATTTACAGAAAATGACAATGACAAAGAGCTATTGTTATTTGCTTTCAATATTGAATTGTTTGCAATATCCATCTTTATAGTTTTACTCCATAAATTCTTGTATTTTTTTTATTTTTTTTTTTTTATCAGTTTATAACCTTTAAAGCAATTAATTGGGAATCCATTTTTTGTTCCGTGAGCACAGCTGTAAAACACTTTATGTAGCTTTGGAGGCCAATGTCTGCAAGGAGCTTTTCGTCACACGCTTTTAATGTGTCCGTTGACTGAGAGTCTCTTCCATTAGACAATTCCTCTGGTAAAGGTCAAAGACCACAGGTCATATCCATTTGTGCTGATGCACACTTGAAAGGAGTGTACAGCATAATGTGTCTCTGTAAAAGTGTCTTTTTGATTTATAGCAATATTCAAGCCTCTATAAACCACATCAGCAGTTTAATACTCCCATCCTCTCCTTATAGGTTATCAGCCCTCACGCCAGCAGAATGTAAAATTGAAAAAAGGAGATCCAGGAGGAGATTTAAAACTTAATGCTTGCTTTAGTTGATAGCTTTCAAAGAATCCTTTTAATGTATTAGGTGAAATAGAGGAAAATGATACTCATGAAGGCTGGGAAAAAAGGGAGAAACTTTGGTTCTTCTGACAGCATCCTTTAAAGTACAAAAGTGCATTAGAGACTATTTGCTACCTAATCGACTTGGGTGAAACATCCAAAGACATTTTTCTGTTTTGTCTTAATTTTGGTTTGCTGTCTGAAATTTCAGACGAGGCAGCGTTGTTTCCATTGGTAATTGCCTTTCTGTGCCTGCTCTTACCGAAAAAGTTCCAAAATTCAAAACTCTCTCTCCAAGTAAGCAATTCAGCTTAACTTGGAGCTGAATGAAACACAATTCATTTACATATCATTCTTCTTGAAGTATTGCCGTCAGAGACAGTTTTCATATTGCGAGACCAACCACTGCTATGCAAATTACAGTTTTTAGTTGCAATCATTATCAAATTACAAGGTGAGACGTTAAATTTAGACAGAACATCTGCTCCTTTAGCAGAATCTCTTGGGGACATTTAGGTTCTTGCAGAGAGAGAAGACAGGACCTGAATGTAACATCTCACTTGACAGACATTGGAATAAATGTTCTGTAAGGCTGTGACCTGTGTGAAGATATACAGTCAGCCTCTTTCTTCCTTTCCCTACATTTATATACAATACATTGGGAAAGGATTTGACAAACACAGGGTAAAGCTTGGGGGCAGTAAACAAGAGGTCTCAGCAGACTTCAGTCCAACAATAAAACAAAAAAGACGGGCAAACATGGTGGTTTTAGAGCCAGGCAGGGAAAGTAACATTGTGGGTCCCTTAACTGGAAGTGACATCCTCAAATCCAGGCGAAATCTCCTGTGGTCGGTCTGCAGATAAAAAAGAAGGACCAGTGCACTCTGCCACCCTCTGGTCTGGCACGGAATTATCCTTTTGTGAGCCCTTCAGCTGCCTCCCTTGCTCACATGTGTGACAACATAATATACAAGGTGCTCCAAAAGACACTATACACTTTTAATAAATTCCTAAAAATTATACAAGACACTGAGTTAATTAATATTTCTAGCATCAGCAATGAAATTGTTGCAGTTTTACTTGCTAGGCTTGCCATCATGTTCCAACGCCTTGAAGACTAATTTAATACCTCCACATGAGCCTCCATTTTCGACAACTTTCAGCCACCTTTAGATGAAAGCCTTACTGACGTTTTGCAGCATCTCTTCCCCAACCACGCTGCAGGTCATGCAAATTCTTTCTTCAGGCTGTGACAGGTTATGGGGCTTAGTTGCATACACCTTGCTTTTGATATAGCCCCACAAAAAAAGACACAAGGTGTAAGTCATGTGAGCACGGAGCCCATTCCAGGGGATCCCTTTGACCGATCTATCAGTCAGGAAACTTGATGTTCAGGAAATCTCTGACTAATCTGGAAAAGTGGGGAGGAGCTCCATCTTGTTGAATTGTCAATGGAATGATACGCTTACAAAAACTGCAAAGCCTGTTGTCATATGCTGATGGCTTAAGTTTGAAAAAAGGAAGTGTATAGTGACTTTTGGGACACCTTGTGTATATATATATATATATATATAGAGTGGTCAGAGGTGCAAGGAACCGTTTTTTCGCCGACATCATCTCAAAAAACTCTGGCGATCAACGTGTCTTATACAAAACACTAAATGCTGTCCTCTCTCCAGCCGTAACTGTTTTCTCTGCTGCCTCCACTGCTCTTTGTAATCAGATCCTCACGTTTTTCTGGATAAGGTCACGAACATTAGATCCCAGATCTCCATTTCTTCTTCTGGCTCTGTTGATTTAGCCGCTCCTGCGCACGGTTCCCTCACCAGCTTTGAACCTATTTCGCTCCCCCATCTGGAAAAAATCGTTGCCTCAATGAAGCCGTCGGGCTCTCCGGACGATGTGGTGCCGTCCAGACTGCTGAAAGATGTGTTTCCTGTGATTCGATATGATGTCCTAAAGATCATAACTAGTAGTCTATCCTCGGCTATAGTTCCTCATGCTTTCAAACACGCAGTTGTACATCCAATTGTGAAAAAACCTGATCTTGACCCTGCCATTCTTTCCAATCTTCGTCCAATCTCCAAGCTACCTTTCTTGTCAAAAATACTAGAAAAAGTAGTTTATGAGCAATTAACTCATCACCTACAGGACCATCAGGTAATGGATCTTTTTCAGTCAGGCTTTAGGCCCCAACACAGCACAGAAACCGCGCATTTACGTGTCCTAAATGACGTCCTTTTGGCATTGGACTCAGGATTCCACGTGGTTATGGTTCTTCTCGACTTATCTGCTGCTTTCGACACAATCGACCACGACATCATGATCTCCGACTCGAATCCTGGGCTGGTGTATCTGGCTTAGCCCTCGACTGGTTCAGGTCATATTTCTGCAACAGGACTCTCAGAGTCATGCTAGACGATTTTTCATCTGAATCAGTCCCACTCCCATGTGGGGTCCCCCAGGGTTCCATTTTAGGGCCACTACTTTTTTCAATCTACATCCTGCCTTTAGGTGCAATTTTTAGAAAGCATGCAATTTCATATCACCTATATGCTGACGACTGCCAAATTTATTTCTCCCTCAAGCCAACTGACTCCACCAAACCTCTCCTCGACTGCCTATCTGACATTAAGGACTGGCTGGCTGTAAACTTCCTTCACCTGAACGATTCAAAACCGAGGTCATTGTTTTAGTCCCGACTGCAAACAGGCTCCACCCCTTGGCCTCGTTTCTCTTCCCATTCCAGTAACTTCGTCTGTCTCCAATCTTGGAATCAAAATGGATACGTTCCTGAAAATGGATGCTCAAGTCAACAGCACAGTAAAATCCTGCTTTTTCCATCTAAGGCGAATCGCCAAACTCAAGCCTATTCTTTCTAACCACCTCCTGGAATCAGTAATTCATGCATTCATTACGTCCCGGCTTGACTACTCTAATTCCTGCCTTTTTGGTATCAGTAAAGCCACACTTTCTAGACTCCAACTGGCTCAAAATGCGGCTGCAAGGCTTCTAACTGGAAGTAGCAGAATCCAACACATTTCACCAATTTTGAAAACCCTTCACTGGCTGCCGGTTAGATTCAGAATCGATTTTAAGATTCTCCTCCTAACCTATAAGGCATTAAACGGTCTAGCCCCGCCTATTTGAGTGTCTTGCTCCATTGTCACAATCCCCCTCGTGTTCTTAGATCCACAGATCAGCTGCTCCTAACCGTTCCCAAGGCACGTTTTAAAGCTCGTGGTGAAAGGGCTTTCTCCGTCTGTGCACCCAGGCTCTGGAACTCCCTGCCCTTAGTGGTTAGGCAAGCCGCTTCAGTCGCCACATTCAAATCTCGCCTAAAACGCACTTCTTCACATTGGCTTTTAATTCTTAACCTGTTTCATTTTCCACTTGTCTTTTGCTATTTTCTCTATTTTATTTGGTCCCTTGACCTGTTTTAGTATCTCTGTTTTAATTCTCTCTTAATGTTTATTTTTAATATTTTGCTTTTAGTCCTGCTTGTTGTAACTGTACAGCGCTTTGGTCAGTTGTAATGCTGTGTTTTTAAGCGCTCAACAAATAAATATGGTATGGTATGGTATGGTATATATATATATATATACTGTATATATATATATATATATATAGTGGCAGATTGCCGGGTTCATTACCTGGCCAGGATGCCTGGAGTGACCAGAAAAGGACTATAGTAACTTCCGGGTCTTGAGAGAGCAACTGCCCTGGACTAGTAAAGGACCACGGGAAAGGAGAAAAAGGATTCTGGCCTGTTTCGACCCGTGGCCTGTCTCTTTCGCCACACCAGGCAAGATGGAGGATGAACCTGCCAGGGTCGCCCAGAGTGCTTCCGGGGCAAAGGGCAGCACTTCCGCCACACCAGGAAGTGCTGCCGGAAGATCGTTCCCAGTCACCTGGAATGCATCCGGGAGGGAATAAAAGGCGCTGCCTCCTAACAGTTGGGGAGCTAGAGTTGGGAGAGGGAGCATGAGGAGATTGGCGGCCAAGGACATTGAGAGAAGCCCAAGAACAGGAGTGATTAGTGTTGAGTACACTGTGTGTGATTTGGGACTGTGTTTATTGATGAATAATAAATGTGTGACTTTTATAAAGATGTGGTTTCCGAATGGTGGTGTCCGGGCAAGTCTCACTATATATTGTGGAACGGGACCTGGACACAGACAGACGGACAACAGTTTAGCACCCATCACACTCATTTAATATATACAATATTTACAAAGTCACCTGTGCACACCCAGTGCCTCCAGCACCGATCCCCTAAAGTCCAGGCCTCACAGTCACCAAATGCCTTTCTGGCCGCCTCCAGTCCTGTCTCCACCTCCGTCCTTCTTCCACCCGACTTCCCCTCTCGAATGTTGGGAGGCGGCCCCTTTTATCACACCCCGTATGAGCTCCAGCTGCTTCCCGGCATTCCTCCACGGACACACCCCAGTGTGGTGGAAGTGCCGGCTGCGCACTCGGAAGCCCTCCGGGTGTTCCCTGTCTTCTTCCCCCCAGCACTTCCTGGTGTGGTGGAAGTGCTGGGCTCCAGGGTTCTGTAGGCACCGGGGCGCCGCCTGGCAGTGGCCATGGGCCCCTACAGGGTTGGGCTTCCAAGCCCCCTACCCAAGGCCACCAACAAAACCAGGACGGTCACCCTCTCGTGGTCGGGAGGAGGCAGCAGCCCTCCTCCGGTCCCCTCGAGCGTCCCGGCTCGGCTCCACCCCAAGCCGCCTGTGACAATATAAACTGCTCAAAAAAATTAAAGGAACACTTTGAAAACACATCAGATCTCAATGGGAAAAAGAAATCCTCCTGGATATCTATACTGATATAGACTGGGTAATGTGTTAGGAACGAAAGGATGCCACATCGTTTGATGGAAATGAAAATGATCAACCTACAGAGCCCTGAATTCAAAGACGCCCCAAAAATCAGAGTGAAAAAATTATGTGGCAGGCTAGTCCATTTTGCCAAAATTTAATTGCAGCAACTCAAAATTGTACGCAGCACTTTGTATGGCTCCTGTGTTCATGTATACATGCCTGACAACATCGGTGCATGCTTCTAATGAGATGACAGATGGTGTTGTGGGGGATCTCCTCCCAGATCTGGACCAGGGCATCATTGAGCTCCTGGACAGTCTGAGGTGCAACCTGGTGGCATTGGATGGACCAAAACATAATGTCCCAGAGGTGTTCTATTGGATTTAGGTCAGGAAAGTGTGGTGGCTAGTCAATGGTATCAATTCCTTCATCCTCCTGGAACTGCCTGCATACTCTCACCACATGAGGCCAGGAATTGTCGTGCACCAGGAGCCACTGTACCAGCATAGGGTCTGACAATGGGTCCAAGGATTTCATCCTGATACCTAATGGCAGCCAAGGTGCCTTTGTCAAGCCTGTAGCGGTCTGTGTGACCCTCCATGGATATGCCTCCCCAGACAATCATTAACCCACCACCAAACTGCTCATGCTGAATGATGTTACAGGCAGCATAATGTTCTCCATGGCTTCTCCAGACCCTTTCACTTCTGTCACGTGCTCAGGGTGAACCTGCTCTCATCTGTAAAAAGCACAGGGCACCAGTGGTGCATCTGCCAATTCTGGTATTCTATGGCGAATGCCAATGCCACCTGTTAAACCATTCCTGTTTTGGGGGTCATCTCATTGTTGCCCCTCTAGTGCATCTGTTGTTAAATTCTTTAACACCACAGCAGCTGAAACTGATTAACAACCCCCTCTGCTACTTAGCTGACCAGATTAATATCCCATAAGTTGCATTGACTTTATGCTATACTCTGATTAAAAAGTGTTCCTTTAATTCTTTTGAGCAGTATATATATGCTGTATATATATATATATATATATATATATATATATATATATATATATATACACAAATGTATGTACTTTGTAAATAAGGGAGACAAAACACAGAAAAAGTCTTGGAGGTACCACCTTGATATCCCCATATACTTGAAGAATATGCAATGAAATAAAGCTTGTCTTTATAGACACAGAACTGAGGGTTGGAAGTCGGGTGCTGGCTCATATGGATGGTAGATTGGAATGGGCGGGTCCATCAGAGCAGAAACCGGAAGTGATGTCATTGGTGGTAAAGATGTCAGTTAGCAGCTCTGCAGAAGATAAAACAGAGAAAGGATTAAAGCACAGAACCAACCCCTGGTTCGCTTGGTAATCACACTTATTCAAGTCTGTAAGTTGTCTCTTGTGGACACACATGCGACTGTCACTTTCATTTGCAACAAAGCAGGTGAAGTTAATTCACAATCACTTCTGCTATGAGATCCCTGAAGCTTAATTTACTTGGTGTGTATTCTCTATCTATATATATATAATCAAAAGTCTGAAAAAAATTATAGTAAAGATCGCATTAGCGTAAACAAATGGAAATTATTACTCAATGTAATAATGGAACAGCGAAAAGAGATTGACTATATTGTTTGGATTTAAACTTTAAGTCGGAGACTTGTATGTGTAAAAGTTCACTGACAACACTGCTATTGTGGGCTGCATCAGGAGTGGGAAGGAGGAGGAGTATAGGAACCTAATCAAGGACTTTGTTAAATGGTGCGACTCAAACCACCTACAACTGAACACCAGCAAAACTAAGCTGCTGGTGGTGGATTTTAGGAGGACCAGGCCCCTCATGGACCCCGTGATCATCAGAGGTGACTGTGTGCAGAGAGAGCAGACCTATAAATACCTGGGAGTGCAACTGGATGATAAATTGGACTGGACTGCCAACACTGATGCTCTGTGCAAGAAAGTACATAGCCGACTATACTTCTTTAGAAGGCTGGCATCTTTCAACATCTGCTATAAGATGCTGCAGATGTTCTATCAGACAGTTGTGGTGGCCAGGGCCCATGCCCGGCCAGGACGCCCCTGCAGCATATCTTCCGGGGGAGCAACGTTGGGAATCCCAGTATCTCCCCCTGGACGCTAGATGGCAGCCTCCCTGGGTTACCGTGGTGCCTCGGACTCTCCCAATGTTTCATGGGGGTTGGAATGTTGTGCAGCCCTGTTGGGTTCCGCAGGCACCACCAAGGGGTGCTGCAGCTGGGACTCCTGAGCCTGTCTGGGCAGCATATTTGTCACACCCAGAAGTGCAATCAAACACCTGGAGCACTTCTGGCTGCCCTATGAAAGGAGCCAACAACTACCACACAGCGGCCAGAGTCGGGTGGAGGAGGACAAGGTTGCCTGGAGGAGTGGTGGTAGAAGCGAGGACTGTTTGGACTTTAGTGTTTAGTGCTTGGGACTGTGTTGTGGTTGGGGGATTATGGGGAAGGCGTGCCCTCCAGCTGAAGAAAAATAAAACTTTCTTGGTTTTTATTTGTGCTTCTGTGTCCAGTCTGTGTCGGGTATATATAAACTGCTCAAAAAAAGATTAAAGGAACATTTTGAAAACATATCAGATCTCAAAGGGATAAAAATCCTGCTGGCTATCTCTACTGCTAATGTATTAGGAACGAAAGGAAGGCACATCCAACCAATAGAGGGTTGAATTCAAAGACACCCTGAAAATCAAATTGAAAAAATTATGCAGCAGACAGGCAAGTCCATTTTGCTGAAATTTCATTGCAGCAACTCCAAATCTTACTCAAAAATTTGTATGGCTCCCACGTGTTTGTATGCATGCCTGACAACATCCCAATGAGATGACAGATGATGTCCTGGGGGATTTCCTCCCAGATCTGGACCAGGGAATTGCTGAGCTCCTGGAAAGTCTGAGGTGCAACCTGGCAGCGCTGGATGAACCAAAACATACTGTCACATTCAGAAGTGATCTATTGGATTGAGGTCAGGTGAGCAGAGCGTGGGGGCCAGTCAATGGTATCAATTCCTTCATCCTCCAGGAACTGCCTCCATACTCTCATCACATGAGGCTAGGCATTGTCGTGCACCAGGAGGAACCCAGGACTCAGTGCACCAGCATAGGGTCTGACAATAGGTCCATGGATTTCATCCCGATACCTAATGGCAGTCAAGGTGCCATTGTCTAGCCTGTAGAGGTCTGTGTGTCCATCCATGGATATGCCTTCCCAGATTTACCATCACTAACACACCACCAAACCAGTCATGCTGAACAATGTTACAGGCAGCATAACATTCTCAATGGCTTCTCCAGACCCTTTCATGTCCGTCACATGCACTCAGGTTGAACCTGCTGTCATCTGTGAAAAGCACAGGGCATCAGTGATGGACCTGCCAATTCTGCTATTCTATGGCAAATGCCAATCGAGCTCCACAATGCCTACTAGGGGATGTCGGGCACTCAGGCCACTCTCATGAAGTCTGTCTCTGATTGTTTGGTCAGAGACATTCACACCAGTGGCCTGCCTGCTGGAGGCTCTGGCAGTGCTAATCCTGTTCCTCCTTGCCCAAAGGAGCAGATACTGGTGGGTTCTGTTGATGGGTTAAGGACCTTCTACAAGGAGCACTGTCCAGGTCTCATAGAGTAGCCACCTGTCTCCCGGAATCTCCTCCATGCCCTTGACACTGTGCTGGGAAACACAGCAAACCTTCTGGCAATGACAGGCACGTATTGATGTGCCATCCTGGAGAAGTTGGACTACCTGTGCAACCTCTGTAGGGTCCAGGTATGGCCTCATGCTACCAGTAGTGACACTGACCATAGCCAAATGCAAAACAAGTGACAAAACAGATGAGGAGGGAAGAATGTCAGTGGCCTCCCTCTCCTGTTAAACCATTCATTCCTGTTTTGGGGGTCATCTCATTGTTGTCCCCTCTAGTGCTCCTGTTGTTAATTTCATTAACACTAAATCAGCTGAAACTGATTAACAAGCCCCTCTGCTACTTAACTGACCAGATCAATAGCCCACAAGTTTCATTGACTTGGTGCTATACTTGAATAAAAAAGTGTTCCTTTAATTTTTTTAGCAGTATACTAGTATATATATAGTGCCCTCCGCTATTATTGGCACCCCTTGTAAAAATTAGTAAGAAGGGTTAGAAAAAGTCCCTGTTCGCTGAAGAACCACCTTGATCTGTCATCTTGCAATGGAAAAATGAGAAACATCTGATTTTTAATTGAAACAAGTTCATTCAAAGAAAAATAAGCAAGAAATAAATATTTTTAACAAAAACACATGTGCCACAATTGCTGGCACCCTTGGAAATGAATGTGAAACAATGTAAATGAAGCTGATTGGAGTGTATAGGAACTTTCCAGATGAAATCAATGACTTCCTGATTAACTGGGAACAAATGTAAGGAGACACAGAACCAAATTTACTTAGCCAAGTATCATCATGGCAAAGAAAAGAGAAGACTCAATCCAAAAGTGTGTTGCCCTTCATAACTCGGGGAATGGTTATTAAAAAATAGCTACTTGTCTGAAAATGCAGATTTCTACAGTTAGGGCAATGAATAAATATTGTTCATCAACTGGAACTGTGACAAGATACTGTAAAAAGAAAGACACCAGTACATCAAAAAAAGGTGTGGGGCAGCCACCAATGTAATGTGCCCTGGCTGCAAAAGATTCATTTGTGTTCAGGTTCAACAACAACAACATTTATTTATATAGCACATTTGCATGCAAACAGTAGCTCAAAGTGCTTTACATAATGGAGAATAGAAGAATAAAAGACACAGTAAGAAAATAAAATAAGTCAACATTAATTAACATAGAATAAGAGTAAGATCCAATGGCCTGGGTGGACAGAAAAAACAAAACAAAAAAAAAAAAACTCCAGACGACTAGAGAAAAAAATAAAATCTATAGGGATTCCAGACCAAGAGACCACCCAGTCCCCTCTGGGCATTCCACCTAACATAAATGAAACAGTCCTCTTTGTATTTAGGGTTCTCACGGAAGGACTTGATGATGATGGTCACATGGACTTCTGGCTTTTAATCCATCCATCATTGTTGGAGCATCATGATGCTTTGAGTAGGTGGAGGTGGCGCAGGCCGCCACAACAAAGAAACCGGAAAAAGAAACAGAAGAGAGAGTAGGAGTCAGAACGGATTTTAGAGCCACTATGAATAGTTATTATGATGAATTGAACATACAGAGTATCAGAATTAAGTTAAATTGAAGTTATAAAAGGCCATGTTAAAGTAATGTGTTTTCAGCAGTGTTTTAAAGTGCTCTACTGTTTCAGCCTGGCAAATTCCTATTGGCAGGCTATTCCAGATTTTAGGTGCATAACAGCAGAAGGCTGCCTCACCACTTCTTTTAAGTTTAGCTTTTGGAATTCTAAGGAGACACTCATTTGAGGATCTAAGGTTACGATTTGGAATATAACGCGTCAGACATTCTGATATATAAGATGGAGCGAGATTATTTAAGGCTTTATAAACCATAAGTAGAATTTTAAAGTCAATTCTGAATGACACAGGTAACCAGTGTAGTGACATCAAAACTGTAGAAATGTGTTCGGATTTTCTTTTCCTAGTTAGGATTCTAGCAGCTGCATTCTGCACTCGTTGCAAACGATTTATGTCTTTTTTGGGTAGTCCTGAGAGGAGTGCGTTACAGTAATGTAGTCGACTGAAAACAAAAGTGTGAATTAATTTTTCAGCATCGTTCAATGACATAAGAGGTCTAACTTTTCAAGTCCAAAACAGAACTGATTTTTGTTTGATAAGATGGTGACTTTAGCCATGACAGGAAGTGACGTCATCTGGACCAGAACCGGAAGTGACATCATCCATATCACCAGGACCGGAAGTGATACCATCCATGGCACCAGTGTAGGAAGTGGCGTAATCAATAGCGACAGTGCAGGATGTGACGTCATCAATAGCGCCAGCAACTACTGGTATTTCCTGGAGATAGTCTGCAGAGGATGGAGAGAGAACGTGCAGATCACCACCCCCTGGTCTGGCACGATGCTAACATTATTTAGGACCTCTAGCTGCCTCCCAATTGCACGTGTGTGAGAACACATATATTGCATCACCCATTGACGATGATGCTTATATCGCAACTGTGATTGGCTGTGATTTGCTTTCGCAGCAAGCCTCTGCAGCACTCGGAGCCTGCTGTTGCCCTGGCAATCGTGCTTTGGGTCTCTGTACATCGTGTTATCCCGTTGGGGGGAGTCCCAAAAGAGTTTAGAAACCTTACTCTATATATATATATATATATATATATATATATATATATATATATATATATATATATATATATATATATATATATATACAGAGGAACCTCTGTATACGTCCTTAATCCGTTTCTGACCCTTTGACTTATACCAAACAGGACGTATACCAAACAAATTTTTCCCATAAGAAATATAAATTGGGAAAATTATTAATTCCTATTGCTATTGGCATATTATACATTGATGGGGTTGATTAATAAAGTATCTATCTATCTATCTATCTATCTATCTATCTATCTATAAAATAAGTTAAACACTGCTTAATACTAAAATACATAAATACAAAAGCAATTATATGAAATAAATGAAAATTTTACCTCACTTTACTTTTTAATAACATCTTTGTTTTTCACAATCATAGATACCGTCGTTCTCGGCAAACGGTATGCAACAGCCATGTCCCGGATACACATGCCACCTTCATACTTTTCAACAATCAATTGAAATTTACATGAAAAAAACACAAAATCACATTGTGATGATGCAAGTTTGCTGTATGCTCCCATCTGCTGCCGGGGAGCCCTTGAATCCTACATCGTCGGTAATGTGCCTCACTGCTAACCTCATCGGTAACAACAAAGCAAGGGGATGGTGAAAAAGTGCAAAGTGCTTTTATTAAAACAATTAACAAAACAAGGTGTTCAAATTAAAGTGCAGTCTCCAAAGTTCCAATAAATAATCCATAAAATCAGAAGTGAAACGTGGAGGTTAAAAACAATAGAAAAAAGTCTTCTTAAAAACAACGAAGTTAAAATAGAGCAAGAAGCATTCTTTAAATAAAAATAAAAAAAAATAAGAAGAAGCCCGGTGCCTGCTTCCCAACTGGGGAGTCGCCCTACTTACAGCTGACCTTCACTCTGCCTACTTCAGCCACTTCATCCATGTGTGCTCTCGCTCGCTCTCTCTCTCTCTCTCTCTCGTCCATTTTTTCTTTTTACTCCCCTTCTAGCTGACTCGTGCTTCTGTTTATCAAGATAAGCAGCCCCAGGAACAATCATGAATGCGGAAGGTCCCTCACAAGTGCACTTTGGTGAGAAAAGCCCACATCGCTAATTGCCCTGACAACCTTCAGCCACATAACCACCACGCCCCCTCACCAAGCTGCGAGCGCGGTGATTATTTATTTTAAAGCTGGACTTTGACAGGAGCTGTGGACCCGCTAAATCACACACGTGAAAGTTCACAGAGAGTTATAGCGCAGGTTGTTCACTGAATGCTAGCAACTGGCGCACTAACGCTGGTGGGCAGTCGTGGCTTTGTCTCAAGAGAGGTAAACAAGGTTAGCACGCGAGTCGTATTCCAAACAAAGGTCGTATACCAAGCAAAATTTTTTGTGTCCAAACAGGACGTATACCAAGTTGGACTTATTCCAAAGCAGACATATACCGAGGTACCACTGTATATATATATATATATTGCAGACACCAGGGGTCACTGTTGCCCCTAAAACCCAACAGATAGACATTCAGGACACAGGTTAAAAGCACCAAGAAGTATTTTTTAATCACTTTTTTCACTTTTTTCTTGCACAGTGCCCCTAAGCACCACAGGCAAGTAATTTAAAATAATAAACATAATTCTCTCTCTAACTCTATTTTCTCCTCCACACTTCCCAGCAAGCTTTGTACACCTCCACCCGACTCTGGCTACTTTGCTGGGTTATCAACTGTCCTTTATATATGGTTAGACCTGGAAGTGGTTCTGTCCTTGTCTGTGACTTGCCAGTACTTCCAGGTCAGATGGAGAACTTGAGTTTTCTTCTGTCCCCGAGACTTTGTAGTGCTTTCAGGCTATGGGTGAGACATGACTCCCCAGGTTCTCTTGCAGTATCCCTTGGTGGCACCCACCATACCCAGCAGGGCTGAGGTATTAAACTACATGTCCCATGGTGCCCTGCAGTAATCTGGGGCACTGTTACACTGCAGGGAAGCTGCCATCTAATGTCTTGGGGAAGAAGTGTGCCAAAGAGGTTGCCTTCCACTATCCTTCCATTCTGTGTTGGTTTTGGCCGGGTTGAGCTGCCGGTCATCTATTACTATATATATAGTAATATGGGACTTCTGTCTCTCTTTATATATATATATATATATATATATATATATATATATATATATATATATATATATATATATATATATATATATATATATATATATATATATATATATATATATATAAAAGAGAGACAGAAGTCCCATATGACTAAATTAAATAACATACATTGTATAAACAGCATTGAAAAAAAACGTCTTTCCAGCTGTGAGTCTAACTATTCACTGACAATGACGGTGATGTTTTTGCTTTTAAGTACTTCTGGCAGGAAGAGTTGTATCCAGGTGGATTAGTTAGTTAGCTGCGCTTACATCATCTTCAACACTGCATCCCCACCAGTTCTAAGGCTTCCTCCACTTCTTTCTATTCTGTGCCACTTCCTCCAGGATTCTTCCTGTAACTCCTCTTTTTCTTGCTTCATGTATCGCCATATCTTTCCACCTACTTTCTTGGCCTTCCTACTCTTCTTCCTACGGGAATCCATGTTTCTACTCTTGCTGTCCTTGAGTCATCCATGCTCCATGCTGGTCCTACCCGTCTTATCATTTCTCGATATGCCTATTTCATTCAGCTCCATCTTCAATCCTTGGTAATAATCATTCTTGGCCATCTTTTTCCCATAATCATTTTAAGCATTCTCCATCAAACACATCCGGTCTTCTCTTAATTAGTCCATACAAGGCTACCAACATTGCTAGTGCATTACAGACTCTTAATTTTGCCCAAAGTTGAATATCTCTGCACATTATCGATTTCTAACTTAACAAACAATGCTCCTGCCAAACCTAATCTCTTTGTCTCATCCTTTCTTGCTTCCCAAATACATACATAAGAATGCATAAGAAATTTGACAGATGAGAGGAGACCATTTGGACCATCAAGCCAGTTTGTTTATGAATATGTACGTGAATCTTGACCTTTATTGTCCAATCTTTTCATTTTTTCTTCTTCACCAATCTTCATCCATTTTGTTTTGGTTGTGCTGATATTTAAGCCCAGCTTCTCTGATTCTGATCCAAAAACAGCTCTATTAATGCAAAAAGAAGGTCCATATCAACAATGCTTTGATATGTCAGGTCTTTCCTTGTGTGCTGCAGTTTTCTAATGGTCAGAAGTGTAGGTCCCACGTGACCATCTCAGTTCACTCGGCCTCACAGAGAAGGATACGAAATGAAGTCCAAAGGTACACCTCTGTACACTTATCTAATCACCACGCTTTTCTGACAGCCTTTTAATTGTTTACAACCATTCAGATCCTTTTTTATTTGTTCACTACTGACTAATGTGCTTGAGGAGAAAAACAGGCCCACCTGAGGTGGCAAAGAGGAATTAATTAAAAGGCAATTGCTTTCATGAATTTAAATTTCTAATTAAACAAGGCAGTGCTTGAAGACAGTAATAGTGACAAAATGCTGTGTATAAATCTTTGAAGAAATTCAATAAAACTTAATTCAATGCTAGATTCTTATCAATTTGCACAGAGAATGGTATTCACAGCTTAATACTGTATATGCCACCAGTTAATAGAACACTGGGTAGAGAGCCTGGACGGGGCTAATCGAAAATATTTACTGCCCAATTCTGGATTTTAAGTGGAAGCTGACAATCCACCTCACACTTCAAACATGATATCTCACTTTACAAATGGTCATCTCTGCAATGCATCTTGGTATTAGATAGATAGATAGATAGATAGATAGATAGATAGATAGATAGATAGATAGATAGATAGATAGATAGATAGATTATCTATCTATCTATCTATCTATCTATCTATCTATCTATCTATCTATCTATCTATCTATCTATCTATCTATCCATCTATCCATCCTAACCAACAGACACACAAATCAATAACAAAAGCTGGACAGTGCCGAGGGTGAAAGTGAACCATTTTTAACAATGTTAAAAGTGCATTGAGGCAAAAGATGAATTTAATCATTAGATTTATTGGCCTCAGAAACCCCTAAAGACACACTGAAATATTTTTTGAGAGCAAGAAACAGAACTTTAAAGCCAGATCGTGACAGGTGTGAACTCATCACAGGGACCAAATCTGAGGGGTCATGAAGTATTTAGCAACTGCACAGTGGAAGCTGCTTGGTTGTTTTCCTCTAACAGAAAGAGTTTAACCTGGAAACAGAGTAACAATTCTGGTCTTTTCAGCCTAAATAAAGTTACAAGGAACAGGATGGCATCATTTGTCACCAAAGAACATTACTGTGTCATTCAGAAACGAATATTTCCTATATTACAGAATCAATATTTTTCAACTTGCCTATCCTCTGATTGTTGGTTTTAGAATGCAACAATGTACATATTCTGTACTTTTGGTTTCCTTTAGACTATATGATTATTTTACATTATTATTTTACTTGTATTTCTGTGTTACTTTTTGTGTACTGACGGTGTTGTTTTATAAGAGCTGTGACCATATTGGTGTGAGCAAGTTTTACTTATGATGCAGGACATGCTAATGACAACATTTGGAAGCAGTTAGAATTTAAATAAAACTCCACAGTGGGTAAATAAAGAGATCAAAAAGAACCTGCAAAACAGCTGCATTAGGAGTAGAAATACAGTATAATAACCCCAAGGCTAACCATAGTGTGTTTGAGAGCAAGAGAGCAGCCATTAAAAAGGATGTTAGGGAAGATAAAAGGCAGTTAAAGAGAAATATTGAAAAATAGTTGTTTTTTTTTCAGTACTTTGTAGTAGGTTTTATTACCTCAGAGGGAAATTTGTTTGCAGCAGAAAGGTACAAAAACAGAAAACATTGTTACAGATATCCAATAGATATGGCAAAGACGCAACATTTGACAACCAATGTTATTGCATAAACACACACTGAAGAGCAATACAACGACGAATGCTGTGTATACTCACGGAGTTCTCCTGCAGATAAGTTGGGACTTGATTTTTCTATATAATTTCTGGTATTATATAACGTCGGACGTATAAGTCGAATGCGGAAAACTCACAATATTGGTCCAAGGGATTATGATATGCTAACGGTCACCTGAAAGAGTAACCATGGAGCACAGGCCCTTTTGTTTCTATGTGGGTGTGGCAATGCGCTGTATCAGCGTGTGCTCCTAACCTCTCTTCTCTTTATCTATGGAGCCTACATGGCCACACGGTAATACACAAACTATTCCGAAGCAATGTTTGCACTGATTTGTGTTTTTGTATCTCACAACCTCATACATCTTTATCGTAAGAGCATCCCTTATCTACAATAGAGCATTCGATCAGAAGAAAATGGGAAGCTGGTTTAACATTAAACATCATCGAAGTAGTGAAAGAAATTGGTAACTGCGCTGCTGCAACAAAATTTGATGCATCTGAGAAGTCAGGGTCAGATTTTATGATTGATTTTTCAGGTTTCAAGACCCAACTTATACGTGAGTAGGCCTATATATGGTAATTATTTTTAACAAAGGACAAAATAATAACATTTAGCAGCATCCCTACAAGTAACAGAATGTAAAATGCTTATAGCTCTAGGTAGAAAAGAGTTCTTAAACCTGTTGCTCTTTACCTTTGGAAACCTAATAATGCTGCCTGATGGCGACAGCTGGAATTTTGAGCAAAACGAATAGTGTCTCTTTGACAGAACTGACTTCACTTTCTTTCTAACCTGTTTGCAGTACATCTCAGTGACTGAGGTCTGCTGTGAACCAATAATTTTACTTCAAATGTTTATAATATACAGTAGTTAAGTTGTGTAAGTGAAGGCCGGGACACCCCTGAGATGGAAGGATGGGGGAAGGCATCTACTTGTGGACACTGCCTCCCCCAAAACACTAGATGGTAGCTGCTCTGTAGTGTAGTGGTGCCCCAGATTCCTGCAGGGCTTTCTGGGACTTGGAGTTTGGTTTCTCAACCCTGCTGGGTACCGTGGGTGCTGCCAGGAGACACTACAGGAGGACCCGTGGAGTTATGCTTTCTCCATAGCCTGGAAGTACTAATGAGTCATGGGGATGGAAATCCAGATGTACTGCCAGGCTGAAGAAAACTCAACTTCTCCATCTTACCTGGAAGTGCTGGCAAGTCATATGGGCAGAAGCACTTCTGGGTTGAGCACTATTTAAAGGACTGTTGGGAACCCAGCAAGTGAGCCGGGGTTGAGAGGCAGTACGACAGAGCTTGCTGGGAGGTGTCGAGGAGATAAATATAGAGAGAATTGTAATTATTATTGAGAATTGTGGTGTTATTTGCCTGTTAATTGTGGCTGTGGTGCTTAGGGCACTGCTTTGAGAAGAGAAGGAATTAAAAATACTTCTCATTGCTTTTACCCTGTGTCCCGAGTGTCCGTCTGTTCGGTTTAAAGGGGCATCAGCGACCACTAGCATCCACAGGTGATTTATTATTCTTATTGCTGAATGTGCCAAACCAACAGATAAAAGCAAATGAAACAACAGATTCTGTGGTGCACTCACAAAAAATAATGTGGTCACAATAGTTTTTTTGTTAATGTAATAAATCACAGAAGCTATGTGGGAAACAATGGGTTCCTGTTGTAAAGTGGACAGTGAAAACGGACTGTGGAATGGAGCAGTAATCAGTAGGAACATTTCACACTAACGTGGTTCTGTTGGGGTTGCATTAAGGGGACGAACTTCTGCCCGCCCCCTCAGATGCAACTCGGACAACGGACTGAAAGCTGTGTGATCTCATTGCTGCTCCACTTTACTTATATTCCACAGGTTAGTATACGATAAGTTAAAAGATGTTAACTGTGAATCAAGTCATACTCAGATATATATATCGGAGAGCTACTGTAGTATTGTGATTCAGTGTTGCTGCAGAGACACGAAGTTTAAAACTCGCTAGATGTTTGCGGCAAGCTACTTAGTTGCAAAGCACTTCACTTTGCATCAGCTAGACGGCAGATACGTGAATAACACTCCCCAGGCAAGAGTCTGGCTTTGTAAATATTTCCTTGGCTCCTAAATACTTGGTACTCTTGTTATATGTATATTTTGTAAACTGTATTAAGTGTAACTAAGTTATAGAATGACTGAGATGTTTGTGATGAGCAATTTTTGCTGTATTGTTTTATACATGTATGAATATCAAACCATTATGGAAGTATATGAAACATAATGGAGTTTGGTTAATGCTGTTGTTTCATATCTTTAGAAATGTTACTTGAAAAAAGAATTCCATACTGAAGAAACTAGTTGTGCCTCTGCATATAATCTAATGCGGGCAATTGTTCGGTCCCACCTCTGGTGGAGGTGAAGCTCGTATACACTTGGGGATTTGCTACTTTGTCATTTTTGTGGCTGCGACCCACTTGTGGGGCCCGTAACAAATTCAAAAAGTGTCATTATGGTTTTGTTCACTTTTAACTTAACTTTAAAACGATTAAGTTTCCTGAGAAAGAAAAGTCATGACTCCCCTGTAGCGAACGCTGACTTTTCTGGGGTGACAAGGTTGCCAAATGATTTGCAGTTTATGTTTGCTGTTATAGCATTATGTTTATCAATAAATTGTATTCTTCTTTTTTTTAAAGCGAGTGTGTCCCAGTTACCTTGATGTAAGTCCAACGGCCCGAAACTCCTCCTAAAGAGAAAGGAAAGGAAAATAAAGTGGGTGCCTTACCAAATTATTTACTTAATTAATGGCACTGCCAAAGGCAAAACCAATAATTAATTAAATGATTAACACTTTAAATGTGAAGTATGAGTTAACTTGTATCTCATTGAGCTTGTCAAGGCACAACATATGAGATAACTCGTACCTCAATATACAGCCACTGCAGATGTATCCTGATCTCCGCTGCCACATCTCAGTTACCTACTAAAGTGCTGCCATCTAGTGGACAGCCACAGAGTTTTTTTTTTTTTGGATGGGAACAGCTTTCAAACAATAGTGTTATAAGTAGGCAGTCCACAGTTATGTCATTGTGAGAAAGGTATAAAACTGCTGAAGTTTTGAAACAACTACATTTATTGCAAGATGAATATTTTGGTGATAATGATAACAGTGATCAAGATAGTGACAATGAATTGGATGATGTGAAACCTGTAAGCTCTAGTACTCATGCGGACAGTCTCCTCAAAGGTATTTCTTCATCACAAGGTGTCCGACTCGTCACAGCTCTCAGGATAGCACTACATAGACATTCTGCTGCCCATTAAGTGCAAACAGACACCAAACTATCAAATATATGAAGAAGGCACTGCAGAGATTTCAGGCTGCCCTCAGAAATACTAAAAAACTTTTATACATCCACCATCAAAAGTATTCTGGTTTAGCAGGCAGCTAGACCACTGAGCTCTGTAGAGAGTGATGCGGTCACTATCCTCCAGGATATACACCAAATGATGTCGAACCAGGGCAAGGAAAACAGCCATTGCACTCAGGTAATGCTGCTGCTACCTAAAATCCAGTTCAGAGAGACCTTCTGTCTACAGTCCATCTGTATGTTAAACTCCACTTATTAGTGGAAAATGACCAAGAGATGGACCCTGCCTGACTCCCCACTCCTGACATCACGCTTCCCACCACCCTTGGCCCACAGCCTCTGTCTCGGATTAGCATGAATATGTCACTCCTGCAAGCGAACTGTGATTCTTAGCGCGATGAGAGAAGTCACAAAATCAATGGGAATGTTCAAGCAAATTCTAGAAAAAAAACCCAATCTAAATCCGTGAAGTAGTTCTCTTGTTCGCTAGCTAAGCAGAGGTTGGGTACACACACTGAGGCTGGAGCGTGAGGGAGGAGGGGTCTGCCTCCCTCCCCTCAGCATGCAGTGTCTCTCAGATTTGCACAAAGAAATTGGTTTTGCAAGCGAATTATGATACTAAGCGCGATGAGAGAGCTCGTAAAATCAACCAGAATGTTCGAGCAAATTATAGAAAAAAAAACAATCTAAATCCATTAAGTAGTTCTCTTGTGAAAAGCGGACAGACAGACAGACTTTGGATTTTATGTAGAGAGATAAGGAAAGCGTCTAGAAATGCATGAAGCCCTATTTTTAACTCTCTCACATGAACTGTTTTAAATGAAGTTGTCTATTTATTATTATTATTATTATTATTATTACATATTTATAATTCTCTTAATGATTTTTGAATTTATAAAGTACTGTATTGTTATTGTCCTTTTATATTCATCTCAAGACACAGTCATTAGATTTGAGGAAGTCAGCATTTCACTGCATACTGTGCTGTAGGTCTAATTTGTATCTGACAAAATTTTATTTCACTTCATTTTGTAACCCGTTTAGTCCTGAACAGGGTCGCAAGGGATGCTGGAGCCTATCCCAGCCAGCATTAGCTGCAAGGCAGGAATAAACCCTAGAATTTGAAATTCTGTCTTGTATGCAATGAGTGTGGACAGCACAAAGCATGAAGCTGAAAAAAAGTGACTCCATCGCCAAAGTGAAACCGCCAAGGAAAGACAAACTCATTTAGCCGCTAATACACAAGTGAGGCGAGCACATTGGTAAAACGAAACCTCAGAGAAGAGAGAAACTCGCTTAACCGCTGAGAGACAAGGGGCGTGAGCCCATCCACAAAACAAAACCGCCGACTCTGCCCTTCAATTTTTTTTCTGACGATTTCAGTAGTTTCTAGGAGCCCAAGGGGATTAAACAGCTAGTAGATAATAAAACCCTTGGTTTTTAACGCATTTCTTTACAAGTTTTGATGCCGTTCATTATTTTGTCATATATGCATGGATCTTTACTGCAGCATCCTGGTTATAGATGGTCTAGTGTTGACATCAATCAGTCAATTCTTCTCCTACATTTATTTGGTGTCATCTGTTGGACAGAAACAGAAATATCTCATTTTCCTACAATAGTAAAATATGAACAAATTCAATGGGGTCTGGATTCTTTCTGAAGCCACTGTAATTTATTGTATGTCTTGTAGCTCAAGAGTAAGGCTTCCATATTCAGCCAACAGTCTAGCTCTAATGGGACCCCTTCAATTTATTGGGTCATATCACACCCTAGCTTAGAACTCAAGATACACAGACCCCACTGCTCGGTTCAACTGGCATGAGGAGGCTTGTGGGCAGTGCACTTCATCCGTACAGTACATAAACTCAGCATTTTACATGGCAAGTACATTAAAAGGACAAGAAAATAAAGTGAAAGAAGTAACCTTTGAAATTGTGGAAGGGAGACGATTTTAATGCAGCATTTACGTCAGCACGAGAAGTGGAAAGCATATTTATAATTTCTGCAGGCTATGATTACTATGTATTCCCTAATGAAAAAAAATCAGAGTGTGAACTTTTTTTTTTGCATTTTTATGTCATCAAGCAATCTGCAACAGGCTCCTTTGGCATGAAGGAGACATGGGAGTAAAAACGCTGAGATGTTAGATTGGTGATTAGTTGAATAATTCTCAGACCCCCGTGCTGAATACAGGGGGCTGGACGTCTCTTCAGACTGCTGGCCTGCTGTCTTGTGACTGATTTTTTTTTTTTAGCGCAGCTGATAGAGAGGGTCTTTGGGGGAGCAGTTCTTCAGTAATCCTTCAAGCATGACCATCTCATTCCATTAATGCTCTGTGGGCATCTAGTCGCTCGTGTTCATTTACATTTGAGGGAGCCTGTTTCTTTTAATCATAATTTGCATGCTGATACATTCATGTACATGTTGGGCAGTTATAATTGACGGCTTCTTGAAATAATGTGGACGGCTATCAAACAATTAAAAGAACAGCCACTAGCAATTTACGCAGTATGTACAAGTAATGACAATTTTTTCTTAATCAGAAGATTAAATGACATAGAGCAGTAATAACCACAAGCAAGCATCCCTCATTTCCTTGTTTGTTTGTATTTCTTCTTATTATTGACATATTAACCATCGACGTGACAGACTATACATTAAAATGTGCACGTCCCACAATGCAGTTGGTTTATTTTCAAAAAGGCAGATTAAAAAATTAGATTTTTGACTTTACTATGGCCTTTATTTTTCCATCATAATGGGATAAATAGTACCCTCTATAATATTTGGGACAAAGACATATTTTTCATTAATTTGCTCCTCTGATCTGATAAAATTACAAAGTGAACATTTCAGACTTTCATTTAAGGGGATTTGTATAGATTGCACAGTCTACTTTTCAAAGGTTTCCAACCTCTTGCTATCCCCTTTCATCGACGTCCATGTCTTGGCTCCATACAACACAATGTCACAAGACACCGTCTTCTGTCAATGTCTGCAAGTAATTCTTACACAAGCTACCCAGATAAAGTACAAAGTCTCTTGAAATCAAAGTCACCAATGTTTATTACAAAAAAAAAAAAATGGTAAACTAGTATTTGTGGGTGAGTTAAAGGACCAAATCCACAAAACAAAAAAAAAATTCCATCAGAATGAAAGAGTCATGTCCAACAAACAGGACGAATTCAATAAATTTACTAAAAATATTCATCTATAGTAATTATGGGCACGGGCTCATAAAATGCACATATTTCAAACCTGCCCAACAAAAAAAAAGGTAAAAAGAAAAAGGTTGGATAAGTGTTCCAATGGCTTCCAAATATATGCATTCCCAAACACAGATGTGGATAAACTTGTTGGTACTGTTCCATGAAAAAAGAAGACCCCATAATTGTCTCTAAAATAACTTGAAACTGACAAAGTCATTGACACCCATCATTGTTTATTCCAGTCAGACTTTTCTTTAGAGTTTTGATTCTACAGAGCATTTCAAATAATAACACAAATGAAAATTGCATGGATAAAAATGATGAGACCCTTCACCTTGTTGCATAACCTTTAGAGCTTGCAGTCACTGCAAGCAGGCAATTCCTGGAGTTCTCCATGACACTTCTGCACCTGTCCACAGGTCATCTAGCCCACTTGCCCTGAGTAACCTGCTCCAGCTGAGATAGGGCTAAAAGGTCTTCTCCAGACTGCATGTTTCAGTTCTTTCCAGAGATTGCTCCATAGGATTCGAATCAGGGCTTACAAAAGGCCACTCCAGAATAGTCTAATGTTTTCTTCTTAGCCATTCTTGGGTGCCATTAGCTTTGTGTTTTGGCTCATTATCCTGTTGGAGGATCCATGACCTGCGACTGAGACAAAGCTTTCTGACACTGGGCAATATGTTTTGCTCCAGTATGTCTTGAAAATCTTGAGATTTCATTGTTCCCTTACAGACTCAAGGTATAACCAGCAGTCCCAAAACCTAACCAAGCCGTCTCCATGTTTCACAGCAGGTCTGGTGTTCTTTTCTTCAAAAGCTTCATTTTTTACTCTGTTGACAAAGAGCTGATGTGACTTACCAAAAATCTCCAATTTTGTCTCATCTGTCCAAAGGACATTCGCCCAGAAACATTGTGGCTTATCGATGTACATTTTAACAAATTCCAGTCTGGATTTTTTATATTTTTCCTTCAACAGTAGAGTCCTCCTGGGTTTCTTCCATTTAGCCCACTGTCACTCACAAATCGGTGGATTGTGTGATTAGACACCAATGGACCTTAACCTTGGAGTTCTTTGGAAGTTGTCCTTGGCTTTTAGTCTGCCATTCTCACAACCTTTCTGCCCATTTTGGGGTTGATTTTCCTCTTGTGACCTCATCCAGGAAGTTTGGCTACAGTCGCATGGACCTTAAACTTCTTAATAATAATTGCAGCTCTTGTCACAAGAACATCAAGTTGCTTGGAGATGGTCTTCTAACCTTTGGCTTTAACATGCTTGTCTATCATTTTCTTTCGGATTTCCTCAGATAACTCTCTCCATTTGCTTTCTCTGGTCCATGTTCAGTATACGACTGTGGGTGCGTGAAGGAAGACTGCGTGAAGGAGAGCTGACCTCGGACAGTCCGGCTGCGATGTGCTGTGGCTGCCAACATGGGCATCATGTGGATGAAGTTTGCAGCTGCGGAGTCTTTGCCGGCTGTGCGAGTGATGGGTGAGCCAGAGAGACAAAGAAAGAGATGGACTGCATTTTTAACCTCTGCTTTTATTAGATTTATTCATTGTGTTTTCATCCCCACTAATCACTTGTTTTTATGGATTATTTATTATGGATTTTTTGAACACTGCACTGTGGACACTTTTTCATTTGTTGTGATTATGTTTAATAAAAGCACAGAACAATTTTTTTCACCATCCACTTGCTCTATGTATGATTTGTCCCCATCTGTCGGCTCAGTCGGTCATAACTATCGATGGTGTTGGTTTCGAGAGACTCCCAAATGTAAAGTGGCAGCATGGAGTGGACCCGCACCGTCACATCCACGTCTCTATTTAAACTTTCCTCTTCTTTTAATATGTGTTCTCCCATTTTTATTATTACTGGTTACATTGTTCTTTCCTTTGATACACTTATTCCTTTTGTCTTCATTCCGTTCATCTTGCATGTGTAATCTAACTTGTTCATTAGTTTCTGTAGTCCTTCTTCAGTGCTTGGTTTTATTGCTTTATTGTCTGCAAATCTTACCAATGTAATCCATCCTCCTCCAACTTTTACCCCTGACTCATTATTTGTCAGAGGTTCTTTAATTATTCTCTCAATGCAGATGTTAGATAGGATTGGAGAGAGTGAGCATCACTGTCGATTGATTACCTCTTTCAATGTGTCTCAGCTTTGTGGATCCTAATTTTGCTAACAGTTCTTAATTAGTCTTCTGTCCCGCCAACCTACTCCCATGTTTCGGAATGTGCCTATCCTGTTTTACCCAGTTTATTCAGTCAGATGCTATCGCCAGGTCCACAAAACAGATTTATTGTTCTTTATTTTTCTTTATTAGACTTCTTTCAGCATCCTCAGCATTCTGATAACATCTCACATTCCTCTCCCTTTCCTGAATTCAAATTGATCCTGTCCAATATGGTTTTCTGCCTTTGTTTCTATCAACTTTAACATTACCTTTGATGGATGTGATAATAAGCTTAGTGTACTATAGTAGTCACAATTTGTTGCATTTGTATCTTTTTTGGTTTTGGTATTGCCGACACTTCCCTGACCATTCTCCTCCTTCATAAATGTTCTTGGAAAATCTTTTTAGTTCTTGTTTCCCTTTATCGCTGAGGTTTTTAATCATGTCTGCTGGTGTATTGTCTGACCCTGTTGTTTTCATTTTCTTTTCTCCAGATAGACTTTGGCAAAGGAGTTGCCTTCTTCTCTGTCAGTTGTTCATTTTGGAAAGGGTACGGTATTTCAACATTTCATCTGCCTTTTCTGCTTTTTAAATAGTGCAGCTGGAATCCAAATTTCTGAATGAACATTTACGACCTTTAGACAGATTGAAAGAAAATTTTTTGTCCCCGGGGGAAATCTGACTTTTTACAGAAGCTCTTTAAACAAACAAGCAAAAAAAAAAAAAAACAAGTAAATAAATAAATAAATGTACACATACTATGATCTAAACACACACCAGATTGACTGAAAAGGAACAAAATTAAAAAGTGAGGCTCTATACAGGCATATTGCTGTTGGTATAAAGGAGCCCCCATCGTGTTTCCTGCCCCACTTTTACTGAATAAAAAAGAAACACAGTGGACAGTGGTGGGGGGATGTGAGAGCAGGCTGCTTGCTACTTATCGACATATTTACAGGACAAAAGACGCTTGCGGAGAGGTGCAAAGCGATTTAAGTTGGGACAGATCTCCGAGTTTTTTTCGTAGGCTTTGGTAATTCTAGTGTTAAAACAACACGCAAAACATGCAGCTCGCCAGCAGCAGATGATCCGACCGCTTCTTCTTGTGTACGTTCAGCCACCCTAACCACCCGCCCCCCCATTCATGCAACATGAGCAGCAGAGATGAGAAGTGGCAAAAGAACAGCTGCTGTACAGGCTTTGAAATGATCGGGTAGCGCAACAAGCAAAACAGGCAGCTCACAAGCAGCAACAAGCCAGCAGATGCTCCGACCACTTCTCCTTAGCATTCGTTCAGCCCCCACCCCTTCACAACGTGAGCAGTGTTATACATCCTGTGAGAAAAAGATTTAACCATGCCCGGGACCGGAAATAAAGGACAAGTATTGATTTAACAACGTCACATGAGAAAAGGCAGTGAGACATCATTTAAAACAAGTCCATGGGCACCTAACCTAGCAGTTGTTGGATTGCTTTTGGTAGACACGTTTCATGTGCTCCCAACTCTTAAAATAACAACAATCGACAAGAAAAACATGCAACTCACCAGCAGCAGAAAGCCAGGAGATGATCCGATCACTTCTCCTTAGCATGTGTTCAGACACCCTAACCTCACCTTAACAATGCGAGCAGCAGAGACACGAAGTGGCAAAAGGACAGCTACTGTACAGGCTTTAAAATGATCAACGGGCAGTGTGACAAGGAGAACAGGCAGCTCGCCAGCAGCAACAAGCCAGCAGATGATCCGACCGCTTCTCCTTAGTGTGTGTTCAGCCTCCCTCCCCCCCTTCACAATGCAAGAAGCCGAGACACAAAGTGGCAAAAGGACAGCTGCTGTACAGGCTTTAAAATGATCGACGGACGGCGCGACAGCAGCAGAAAGACAGCAGATGATCTGACGCCATCTCCTTAGCATGTGTTCAGCTGCCCCCACCTTCACAACATGAGTAGCTTTATATGTCCTGCAAGAAAGAGATTTAACCATGCCGGGGTCCAGAAATAAAGGACAAGTATTAATTTAACAACGTCACGTGAGAAAAGGCAGTGAGACATCATTTAAAACAAGTCCATGGCCATCTAACCTCGCAGTTGTTGAATTGCTTCTGGCAGACATGCTTCACGTGCTCCCAGCTCTTAAAACACTGACAAGCAAAAAGCAGAACATGCAGCTCACCAGCAGAAGAAAGCCAGGAGATGATCTGACTTCTTCTCTTTAGCGTGTGTTCAGCCACCCTAACCACCCACACCCCCCTTCACAACGCGAGGGGCAGAGACACGAAGTGGCAAAAGGACAGCTGCTGCACAGGCTTTGAAATGATCAGGCAGCAAGACAAGCAGAACAGGCAGCTCGCCAGCAGCAGAAAGACAGCAGATTGTCCAACGGCATCTACTTAGCGTACATTCAGTTGCACCCCCTTCACAATGCAAGCAGCATATACGTCCTGTGAGAAAGAGATGTAAGCACAAACAGGGCTGGAAAAAAAAAGGACAAGTATTGTTTTTGCAAAAGTTTTCAAGAAAAAGTGAAAGTAAAGCATATGTAACAATACCCATGAAAATAACAAACTCTTTACATTGTATATCTGGGAAACCAAACCCGGGTGTTGCCGAGCAAAGCAAGCAGGGGGCAGAGCCCCCTAGTCTTATTAAAGAAAGAAACATCCTCTAACAGGACAAATCAGTAATCAGGCAGGAGAAAAGACGTTCATTGTATTTTTTAATTATTCCTCGGCAAAATGCCTTAGAGCGGGTTGTCCAACTGTTGGTGGGCCACAGTGGCTGCAGGTTTTCATTCTAACTATCTTCTTAATTAGTGAGCTGTTTTTGCTGCTGATTAACTTGTTTTGCCTTAGTTTTAATTGATGTGACTCAGACCCCTTAGTTGTTTCTTTTTCCTTAGTGAGCAGCCAAACAATAATGAGACAGAAAACAAGCTGCCACAAGACCAGCTAACCTGAAAATAAAGAAAGGTGAAGGTCTCAGTCATGTTGGTCTGTTCAGGGTACCAAAACATCTTCATGGTGGTCTTAGAAAAAAATCAAAAATCAACAGCAACAAGTCCTGATATTCAAGAACTGTTTTAATTAACAGCAAGAATTGTCTTCTTATTAAGAAACTGGTTGGAGTGAAATTGATTGGAGTTTGACTTTCCAATTTTGCTGGTTATCTGTTGGCTCGTTTCACATCTCATTTCTGTTTGGCTGCCATTTAATAAAGAAACAAATTATTTAAGAGGACTGAATCCTTAGTAACAGGCCTATTAAAGTGAAAGGAAAAGGAGCTAATTAGCAGTGAAAACTGCTCGCTTATTAGGAAAAGGGTTAGAATGAAAACCTATAGCCACTGCAGTCTTCCAGGAGTGGAGTTGAACACTCCTGTCCTAGAGGGAGCATTCTTCAAAAGCAGTCCATTACAGCATGGTCAGAATGATTAGCGAAACAAAAAATAGAGGTTCACTTTATAAACTATTGAATTTACATAGAGTGTCAATCAATGCCTACATTTTACTTTGGCTGGTTTGTTGGTTTACACCCAAATGGCTTATCTATCTATTATAAAAAAAAAAAGTCCTGGAGAGAAACAGTAGGGCAACGATACCTGATCTTCACGTGAAGATCACTGAAGACTCTTAAAAGACCCGCAAGACTAGAGAGATTGGCCATGGAATGTCTCGTGGGGACCTTTAACATGAGGGTTTGTGCCAAGAGATTGATCCAGGACCATCTCGCGATGATGTAGAACATGAGATTCTTGCAAGACACACCCTACAAAATACAAATAAATAAGAGCAAAGGCAGCCAGCAAACACACTCAGTCGTATTTTAGCTTTGATCACACACAGATCCAGGGCTCTCAGCGTATATAAAGCGTATAAGGACAATACGTTATAAATGAAATGTAGACAAAGCAAAGAAGAAAACAGTGTGGAGAAAAGAGACTCAAAAGCATTGGAGAGACATAAAAGAAAAAGAATAATCTAAGTGCAAATTCAGAAAATAAGGAAAATAATTAATAGCCTGGAACAAGTGAAATTGTAAAAAAAAACAAGTCCATTCCGGACATTGGTGCTATACACATGCAGAACAGGTTAGAGATTATGAAAGCAGTGGAATTCGAAAGGCTCAAAAAAAATAGTTGGCGCGATACACAGGAGAAGTTAAAGAATATGAAAGTAGGAAAATTAGAAAGTATAAAAAAAGAAAGTAAAGACCACAGGAGCGCAAACAAATGGAAAAAGGCAGGATAAAGCGAGGTCAGAAATAAAAGACAAAGAGTAGAAAACAAAGTAAAACGTCATAAAAGGTTAAAAAAACAAGGGGGCTAAACACATGCAGAGCAGGTTAGAGAAAATGAAAACTGGAATTCAAAAGACAAAAAAAAAAAACATAAGCGCAAAACACATACAGAGCAAGATACAGAATACGAAAGCAGAAAAAAACGACAGTGTCAAACCAAAGAAAGTAAACCGAAAACCGAATTATTACTCAGAGAAATAATGAAAAGGCGAATAGAGATCGAATATATGGACATAAGTGATATGTCAGAAGTATGTAAATAGTGTAAGGCTTTGAAGTTTAAGTGAAGAGAATTTCAAAAACGGAGTTTACCTCACATGCATTTATTGGTTACTTTACAAAAAATTATTAACTGCTGATGATGCAGATCATTTTGTCTGTGCTGAAATTCCAAACAGAGAAAGCTATCCTGAATTATGGTACAAAGTCATTAAACACATGTCTTACTGACCTCATTAAAAAGATTCAGCATATTGGGACACGAAAGTTTTAAAATATTGTTTTTACAGAAAAAAAAATCTTAAAAGTGTGTATCCGGAAAAACAAAAACGGGGTTGGTGAGCAGGGGGCAAAGCCTCCTAGTCTTATATATAAATGTCTATGCATGAAAAAGGTGGAGTCGGGATAAAGGCTCCGCCTCCGAGGAAACAGAAAACTCGCCAAGCCTCTAATAACACAAGCGAGGCCAGCACGTCAGCAAAACGAAACCTCAGAGGAAAGACAAAGTCGCTTAGCTGCTAACATTGGCAAAATGGTCTCCCTTTTACTTTTCCTGCCGTTAATGCACAAGCGATGTGAGCACATCTGCAAAACGGAACCTTCTAGTGGAGAGATGCCCAGAGTAGTTCCTTTCAATTATCTGGCATCTCTACGTTTCAATTTTTTTCTGACGATTTTAACAGTTTCTAGGACCCCGGACTGTTTACAGCACAAGCTTACACAGCTAGTATAAAATAAAAGTCTATTATATTATATCCTGGTTCTTCTAATACCTTTCAGTTGATCCACCACCCTTTAAATTTCTGTGCATTATCATAAATAAAGATTCTCCACAAAATAAAAAGAGTTGGGGAATGACCCCGTATAATGTCCTGCAGATGTAGCAAAAAAAAAATTTTAAAAATGATCCCAAAAGCAATTGACAAATTGTAAGAGTATCATGGAGTTTATATACAAAAATATGGCTGAGGGAAGTGATGTGGCAGGAGATGACGTCATAACAGGTGGACGGAAGTGACGTCATCATCGGGAGAATGGAAATGATGTCATCACGGCTATGATGGAAGTGACGTCATCATTATCTGGAGTTGAAAGTGGAAGTGATGTTGGACGACCATCTTGTGAATCCAGACGTTTGCGTGGTGAGGAAATGGTATTATTTTTCTTCTTTTGGTCTGATGTAGAAGAGAGACAGGCATTAGTACCATAAATCACCCCTTCATCTCGCGATCTTTCACGTACCTCAGGGCTTGTTGACTGCCCCCTTAGCACACATGTATGACAGCATATAACAACTGTCCATTCTGGTTGTTTACAGGACATCTTCTGACTTATTAGCCATCTTTCAGTACATTTTGCTGTTCACTTAACCTTTATCAGGTTTCTGACTTTTTTTAACCCTTTATGCTATTTCTTTGCTATGCTATGCTATGTTACCCTAAAAATTATTCTTCCACGCACCTCCCCTAAAAAGTCACCATTGCTGGGATAAAGTAGACCTTAAAAAATAAAGCTAGCAGTTGAAGATCAGCCATTGGAAAAGAGCGGGGCTGGATCAGCAAACATACCAACGTTAAGACACAATACTACAGAGTTCCCAGTTATATTTCTTCGCACAAATTAATGAGGAGTAATTTGCAATGGAGAGCTGACTTCCATTCATTTTATGAACTTCAAGATAAAAAGGTCCCTTTAAAAAAACCTGGCAATGACCTGAGATACCATCTAGATCTTAATCTCTTCTAGATGACATTTTTATTGACTTTTTTTTTTGACAATCTTGAGGAGTATTTTCCTCTTCAGATGATCAGATTATTATCAGCATGGTTGGTTGGTTGTAAATGTCAGGTCCATGCAAACTCCACACACTCTTCTCACAGAATTTCTTCCTTCAGCTCTTTGCTCAATTTTACTCTCAGCATACCAGTTGTGACTACTTTAAAATATAACTGTCAGATGACTTTTTATTTTAATTACAGCCCTGTATGGATTACATTTTAGTTTTCCGTTCATTATAGCAATGCCTGCATTGATGTTAATGCTGTTTCAATGGCTATTTCAGAAAATAGAGACAATCTAGCCAAGTTCCCCAGGCTCTTAGCAGGAGGTTTAACATTGGCAGGCTGAATGTTAAACAGTTTTGGACTCGGTTTAAAGTCATCTGGGAGAAATTCATTCCAATCAGTCCTGGTTCTATTTCATGTCATTCCATTTCATTGGAAACCGCACTTTGCATTTTGCCAGAAGGAAAGCATAGAAAATCAACCGATTGGAATCCAAGCTGTTCAGTGTTGGCCATAAAAGTGTGGAAAAGAACACGTGCATCTCCTGCAGAGTTGTTTATTTTGCCTAAATGGCTGTGATGAACCACAAAACTTCATTCCTGCCCTGTGGGACTAAAACCGATCTTGTCTCAGGACTTTTTAGAAATGCTCAATGTCTGCTCCAATGGACTTGCAACCATGTAAGTTTCCACTAAAGCTTATAATTATGTTGCACTTCAACCATGGCTGATAATTCTAGTTATAACCATTAAAAAAAAAAAATTATATAACACACAATTCTCAAACTTGGCCAACAAATTAGGAACCAACTCTGGATGAGTCGCTAAATCAGTGGTGGGCTCACTTAATTCATTCATTTATTTCTAGTAGGATTGACTACTGCAATGTGGTGTTCACCGGATGTTCAAATTGTTCTTTATACAGCCTCCAGTTAATCCAAAATGCTGCGGCAAGAATTATTACAAGAACAAGAAAATATGAACACATAACTCCAGTTCTTAAAATCTTACACCGGCCTACTTATCATGACTTACAAACCTGAGCGCACATTAAGATCTCAAGATGCCGGTCTGCTTATGATTACAAGGATTAATAAAATAACAGTGGGAGGTCAAGCTTTTAGTTACAGGGCACCTAAACTCTAAAAATGGTCTGCCTGCTACTATAAGAGATGCCCCTTTGGTCTCAGCTTTCAAAGACTCACTACTTCAGTTTAGCACACCCTGACTAGAGCTGCTGATTAACTGTACAAACTGTATCTCTGTTGTTAGTCATTAGCACTAAAACATAAGTAACATGATAGTTATAATTTGTTACTAACCCTCACCTATTCTGTTTCTCTTCTCTGTACTCAAATGTGGCACTTGGTGCCACTGCCCACCTGCCAAGTTGTTTTGCCTGCATAAGGTAACGTCACCCCTGATGATGGATTACAGGAATCGTCGGGTAGATGGGTCCTCTAATTGGATTGGCTGTCTCAGCTGTGGAATGGCCAAATGTGGGTGACGGCTTGATGGCTGAGGTCACAAGGACTCTGAACAAATCATATTGTGTGATATCATCTACTGTTAAATTCTGCTCCATACTTGTAATATTTTTATTTGTATATTGTATTGAGAATTCATTGTGTTCTGTTCTGTGTATTGTTTTGTATTGTTTTGACACCCACTACACGCCCAACCTACCTGGAAATGGGTCTCTTTTTGAACTGCCTTTCCCAAGGTATCTTCCATTTTTTCCCTACAAGGGTTTTTTTTCTGATGTTTTTCCTTGTCTTCTTAGAAAGTCAACGCTGGGGTCTGTCAAGAGGCAGGACCTGTTGAAGCCCATTGTGGCGCTTCTTATGTGATTTTGGGCTATACAAAAATAAATTTATTGCATTGTATTGTACTTATGCACACACTCAAACAACAACAACATTTATTTCTATAGAAAATTTTATACAAACAATGTAGCTCATCCCGCGAGATGAGACTTTTGCCATGAGATTTCTTCAAGTCCCTCCCTCCTCTCAACCATGTTCAACCACACCCATGGTCCTCTCATCTCTCATTCATGTGAATGCATTTGTCAGACAAAGTTCCTGCGCTCTCAGCTCTTATAAATTTTTACATTTTCCTCACTTTAAGTTCCCAATTAAAGAGGATGTATTATGTCCAAATCTTATTTAAGAATTTCATCACAAAGGGCTATCAACAGAAGAAATGAATACATGGGCAATCCTAGCACCGAGAAACGATGAAGTCAAATGAATTAATGTGAAAACTGTTGATCGGTTACACAGCAAATTGGTTAAATGCGTATCAATAGACTATGCTGAAACAGTTGGTGGTGATGGTGCAGATGATGAAAATAACAACTTATTATATCCCGAAGAATAACTACAACCATTAACGCCATCCGGTCTTCCACCAAATACTGTTGAAAGAAGGATGTATCCAAGAACGGTAATGTTGTACATCTTTCGTGATTAACATTAGACAACAAGGGACATCTTGACATGCCTTTTGTATTAAAACATTTACAGTTTCCCTTTAGAATAGCTTTTAACAAATCACAGAGACAAACATTCAAAAAAATTGGTTTATTTATTAGACAGAAAGAAACAATATTCATTCATGGGCAGTTACTGTATATGTTGCGTTGACACAATGTCAAAACACAGAATCAAAATTTACAGTTTTACAGTAAAAGTGTAATTTTAAAAAGTATTCATTTGTTAATTTCAAAGCCAAACAGAATGAAATCGTATAACGTAACAAATCATTCTAAAGCAACCTGAAGCATAATTTTCTTTCAAATTATTATGTTTTACTGTTTTTTTAATATGGTTAATTACTTACTGTAAAGTAAAACAGTTAGTTCTATTATGCATATGTAACAATTCCCATGAAAATAACAATCTGTGTAAATTGGACAGCCACATCCCCATACGCGAGAGGCAGAACCGCAAAGTGGGTAGCACGTAGCGCCAGCCCAGGGGTTGGCAAGTGAAGTGAGCAGGGGTCAAAGCCCCCTAGTAATAATAATAATAATAATTAGCTCTAACTGAGATAAGTAAAGGAGTCACCACCAAGGCTCTGCCCTAAAAGGAAGACAAGATCAAGAATTGCCATTGTAAATGCAGCCTAGCACAACTCTCATGGGCTCCATAGGTGCCAAGGTGGATGAACAGGCATTATGGCCCCCTAGCTGAAATAAAAGGAAATTAATATGAAACATAAAGCAACAAGATTAGGCAATAATATTATACAGTAACATAGAAAAATGTATGATTGAATGGCCAGGATGACAGAAAAAAAAATCTGCAGGGGTTCCAAGGCTAAAAGACCACCCAGATCAACCCTGGGCATTCTACAAAACAGATGTTCTAAATCTGTCCTTATGATTTTCAGACTTCACATGGAAGAAATTGATAATGAAAGTCATACGGACATCTTGGACACCCGCCATTCAATCTGTAAACGCAAGGGGCAGCATGGTCCTTTGATCAGGTGGGGGTGTCACAGATCACCACCACAAAAGAACCAGAAAAGAAAGTAGAGAATAGTACAGATTAGTAGGGAATCACAGGACCCAGAAAAAAATGATAATTCAATCTTCATATAGTGTAAAAGGGATACAACTAAAAATGTAGCTACTGTCACGCATGCGCAAATAGGAGGCCGCGGACGGACCTTGAACCGCTTCGAAAGACGTTCGCCGGCAGGGAGTGGCGGGGTACTAACCTTTCTCCTTTGTCTTCCAGGAAAAGAGACGCTCCGCCATCATAGCCTTCCCGCAGTACGTCCACTTCCGCCCTTCCTCCACCATTTTTCCTGACGTCAGCAGTCCCATCCTCCCTAACGGTTCCTTCCCAGCATTCCTCCACTTTCGGCACCTCCCCTATAAAATGGCCGCCGACGCCTCTGAAGGGCGTCGCGCATATGAACTGTTTTGTTTATACTTTGACCTGCTTTCTTTTTGAAAATATTGTGAATTGTCTGCAATATACGGGGCCGGAAAACCCCAAACCTTTACACTGTTTGCTTCTATTCTTTTACACTACAAAAAAGCCATTTTAAAATAATGGGTTTTTACTGTTTAAATTGCTCTACAGTATTTGCCTGGCAGATTTCTAATGCTAAAGTATTCCAAATAAACTGAAAATGCACACACAGGGCCAAACAAACTTAAAATGCACATCTTTGGGATATTGAAGTGTGAGAGAATAATTTTGAGGTAACAATAGTTAAGTATTTTGCTTTGCAGTGTACATTAATTGAATTTTGGAAAACTAATGAGATGGTCAAGCAAAGAAAGGATGTAGCAGAATATAACTCACAGAATGTACTGTAAAATGACTAAGAGATGACCAAGAAATCAGCAGATGTCCTGTAAAACAATCAGAATGGACAGTTGTTACATACACAAAAAATTCAAGGGTGGTGGTTCACCCCGAAGGTAAGAATATAATAAAATAGACTTTAATTTTATATTAAGTCGTTTATGTATCAATCAACAAGCCAACCAAAGTAAAATGTATGTTTTGATTGACACTAATATATAAATTAAATAGCTCATAAAGTGAACCTCTGTCCTTTGTTTCTCTGAACATTGTGGCCATGCTGTAACAGACTGCAGTGAGTGATGCTCCCTCCTCAGTATGGAGCTGAAGGGGTAAAAAATAACACAGCTGGACAAGCTTATCTCCTGCCTAATTACTGACTCATGAAAGGTTTTATCAGACTTGTCATGTTAGAAGATAAGTTTCTTTCTTTAATTAATATGATTGATTTCTACTGCAGAAGAAAAGTCAGAGATGAATCCTATACTACCATGGAGAGAACATACAGACTCCACACACAGCAGGAGTGGGATTTGAACTAAGGGTACCGTGATAGATTGGGTTGACACCATGGCCACTGGCAGCTTGAACCCAAAACCGTCTCTAACGAAACTGAGAATGAGCCGGGCAAATAAGGACATACACATATTTAGCAAGAGGTACAGTAAATGCCAGTGATTAATTTTTTTATTTAAAAGAGTGTCCAAAGAGCGCAGTGCTTTGAAAAATAGCAATAAATACACAATCTCAATAAAAACAGGTGATGTGTGAAATGAAAACAAAACTGAGTGCCATTATGAAGAGTGCTGCACATCCCCTCTGACACACCAACACTGAGGACATTCAGCCAACACATTATTCTGCAGAATTGTGTCAAGAAACACAATGAGGGCTCCTTTATACCAACAGTAATACATTTGTGACAGTGACACACTGGGAATGGGCCTGCTATGTAAAAATTTTCTTTCTTTTCAATTCTTGATTTTTTTGTCATTCTGGTGTGTGTTCAGACTATATTATATGAATATATTTTGGCCTTCTGTAAAAACACCTTGGGATGAAATAAAGATCTATCTATCTATTAAATCCAATGTCAATCTGTCTGTCTGTGTTTATCTCTGTATGCTTTTCATGAGAGAAATACTAAACAGATTTAAATTGGGTTTATTTCTAGAATTTGCTTGAATATTCTGGTTGATTTTGCAACTTCTCTCATTGCGCTAAGAATCATAGTTCACTTGCAGGAGTGATATATTCACGCTAGTCTGAGAATGAGGGTGTAGGCCGAGGAGATGGATGGAGCGGGGAGCGGGGCAGGGCCTTCCTCACTGTCCTGTTTCACTATTACATGGGCACAGCTGCGGGGGATGGCTAGTCTATTAGATAGATAGATAGATAGATAGATAGATAGATAGATAGATAGATAGATAGATAGATAGATAGATAGATGTGAAAGATAGATAGATAGATAGATGTGAAAGAACCATAGACACATGGAATAAGTTGCCAGGTAGTGTGATGGAGAGTAGGACTTTGGGGATCTTCACGTCTCAACTAGGTGAGGTGAGATTATTTTGGACTGAGGAGCTTTTTGGGTCAAATTGCTTGTTCTCATCACAAATGTTAATGTTTTAATGCTCTAAAACCCAACAAAGAAATACTTTTGCAGGCTTCTTGTTAAGTGTTTTGAATAAAGGTGATGTATATATGAACATATTTCACCAATCCTTCGGTCAATTCATTGGCTCCCTATTCACCTCCATATTGAATTCAAACTTTGTTTGCTCACTCACCAGTGTATTCATGGAAATGCTCCACAATACCTTAAGGAACTTCTTATATTACAATCCACCACAAGAAACCTTCGTCTTGCAAATACTTATTGCCTTCGTCCCCCTATGATCAAACATGACTGAGCCTTTGCAGTTGCTACTCTACGGCTCTGGAATGTCCTACCAGAGAATTTGAGAACACAGCAGATTGTGGGCTGTTTAAAAAAAAAGCTAAAGACTTTGCTATTTAGGAAAGCATATTAACAAAATTGCCTCTAATTATTGTTTTATCTTTGCTTTTATCTTGTTGTGTCTTCAATTTTTTTATGTAGAACTTTGAGGTTTACTACAAATGTAAAGTGCATTATAAATAAAATTAATTATTATTATTATTATATACACAAACACACACATTAATACATTTTCTTTTTCTGTGATCATATTTTAATTAGAAAAATAAACAGACAGATGAGAAGAACATCTAATGGAAGTTAAATTAGAAATTATTTGAAGATCTCTTCCTCTCCCCATGCCTGTGAATAAAGCAAAGGAAAAAGCAACATAATCATCCAAGTGCCTGCCTTCTCACTAGTGGCAGTGGACCATCTGTTAATCGGGAATGTGGAGCGTCCCAAAGGGACAGAATCATAAGAGGAGGATTCCCAGTGATAATGGAAAAAAGAATTGGGTAATTTAAAACTTTTATTGTACCTAATTTGAATTATCTGTGCTGTAGAAATGAACAAGATAACTCAAAGAGATCAATGAACAGTAAGATATGAGGTAGTAGAGAGACAAAATGATAGAAAGAGAGTTAGGGAAGAAAGAAATAGAGGAGCAGAAAAAAGCAAGTGTGGTAACAGTCCCAAAAGTGTTAAGGTTAAGAGGTGTAGAGAAATAAAAATAATTTGAAAACAGAGAGATTAATTTCATGATTTTATTCATGGCCAGTTGAGGAGAAGAGGGTAGGTCAATATACAGCAAATTGAGTGGCGACGATTTCAAGCTTTACTTGTCATCAATTAATGAACGAAAAATATCATACAATGATTGAAGAGGGACAGAGAAAGTCAGTGGCACAACACATGTCACTAGTGTCCCACTAAAATTAGCAGACATAATTAGTACTGATGACCAGAAGGTGAAATCTCTGTCAAGAAATGTGCTAAGTTCTCAAACCAGAACATCAAGTCAAAACAAAACCAGGAAAATCAATGTAAAAAAACAGAGTGCAGAGTGTCATAGGGATTATCTGTCAAACTGGGATAAAGAAGTGAACAGCGCAACCTTTATAGTGTCGCATTGCTGGTGTCATATGTTGCAACCTCTGTCTCAACTATGATAGTGACGCCATAACAACAAACATTGTAAAATAGCGGCTCCCATAAAAATCAAAATGGAGTCAGAAAAAGACCCAAATAAATTCTAACAATATTGAGTCAAAGCTAACATCAGAATTGGTTTCAGAATTTCAAAGAAAATAATATCTTAAAAATATGCCTCTAAAAAGGAGTAAAAAACTTTAAGTAGAAAAAAATGACAACAGCTGGGACTGGTTTTCGTTAAACAAAAAGAAAGATATTGAAGGGACAGAAATATTTGAATGTAATAAGTGGAACTGGAACAGTATTGTCATTGGGTGAGTGAGATTGGGCTAATCTTGCACCTTAAGCTTAACACACACAGCCTATCCTCTGAAGAACTGATTATGAGAGATGCTTACACAGCTAATCACTCCATAGAAGGACTTGGACATTGGCTTGAGTGATCCACATGGCTGTCCTTCGATATAACTTAGAAGCTACAGGCCGATTCCTCTTGGTCACCTAGACTAACGAGACTCATGGAGGCTGATGTACCTTCACAATGTCCCTGGATAAAAAAACTAAAGGCTTTTATACCTTCATTCTCAAGAATAACCCAGGTACATGGAAGTCCCTAGATATAACCTAGACACTAAATGCTGACACACCTTGGTCCTGGTGAATATTCTACATAAATATGTAAATATTACTATGTATCCTGGTTAATGCTACTTACCAACCTACAACTGTTTCCTCCCAACTGTGCTTCTCTCTACTGGAAGTGTCCCCCTCATCATGGTAAGAAAGAAAGTGTCAGTCTCCCTGTAGTAGGTGCCATGTATCTTCTTTATTATGTCAGCCACTCCAGATATACCAAGTATAGAAATTTAATAACAAAGCAGTATTTTATTAAAACAGAATAATAGCAAATGAAATAAATGAAAATGACTATTAGTCTAAATGTAAAGTCCTAAATTAAAATATATCCTTTTCTGAAAGGAAATAACATTAAAAATGACCTTCTATAAAGATATGAAAGTTGAAGAGTAGCAAATATATATTTATGTCAGATGAGGATTGTCATTACTTTCTCGTATATGAGATGTTGGGATTTTAATGAATCTCGAAGTTTTAGACCTCCCTGACTTTCTCATATACAAAGTATAGGGAAAGTATTGGAATACCCCAAAAATTCTATTTCGATATATCGATGACTCTCAAAGTTTTACACCTTCTTGAGTCCGAAAATAGCATTTTTGGAATTATGTCTGTGTGTAAACACAATAACCTGAGTACGCTTTCACTTACAGTAGGTCAACCAAATTTTGCATACAAGTATTAGGTACAAAATGTAGATTTTTATCAACTTTTGAACTAATTCCACTAACCGGAAGTGATACTTTACCTTTTATTCATGCAGCTATTTACTTTTATAATAATTGTTCAATATATTATTCATTTGATTTGATTTGTTGTTGATGGTTCTTTAACGAGAATACTCTTTTACGAGAAAGTCTAAGGGAGATCACTCCCGATTTTTTTTTGTAGCTTTTGGATTTGGCAGTCAGGCTGATGCATGGTCGGTGACTTTGATGCCCAGGAAGATGGAGTTTCTCTCATGGTATTTTGCGGAAAATACTAACCCTATATTATATATACTTTAAATAATTTATTTTTTCATAAATTGTTTAGAGTATTTATGATTATTTATTTTAGGTGGAATTTTATTCTGGGTAAACAAACATAATTATGTTTAAATATATGCTAAATGAGTGTGCCCATGCCTTTGCTCTTTCATTAGAGCATCCTCCTCTAAACCTAAGAGTCTTGAGCCATTGTTTTAAATATAATTCAAATTATTATCAAATATATTTACACCAGCTGGTGGAGCCCCACATGATTCATTCAATGTAATATGGCAGACTGAATAAATCTAACAGAGAGCTTCCTGTAATCAGATTCATATAATGACTACAAAGCATCTGAATAACACCAATCAACATAGAGATATATCCTAGAATCACCCCCTGCCATTGAATATTATGTAAAGTCTTAAAATAGTTAAATGGTTGTGGCTAAATACTCAGTTAAAAGTGAGAAGACTTCTTATATGTAAACTGTTATCACAACAAAGTATAGTGTTAAATGTTATATTTTATCTTATTTTCTAACCCAGTGCTTGGCAAACTCGGTTCTGGGGACCCCCAGGGCTGCAGGTGTTTGTTCCAACCAAGTCCTGTTTTTAAATTGACTTTTCGCCTAATCAAGTGAATTGTTATTTCCCAGTTTGTTTTAAGATCAATGAAGAAATTACAAAAGTAAGTGTGTTAATACATTTTAATAAAAAGTAAGCAGTTATATGTGAACAATTTATTTTTTGTGTGTTCATCTTGATTTCCATTCTGCTGTTCCATTATTGATTAATTAGTTGGTCTGACGCTCAAGTTGTTAGTTGCAGCCTTTCATCATTTAGTTTTGTTCACCCAGGTGTCTACTTTGTTTGTTTTAATTGTCACTATTAGGATACAATGAAGGGAGCAGACTACACAGAATAAGGAAAACTAATTGGAAAACTTAAAAATAAAAGAGTTAAGCATTTAAAGCTATAGCAAAAAATGTTCTAAAGAAAGAAATGTTTCTAAATGTAAAAATCATACTGCTGTGTTTTTCTGAATGTGGAATAAGAGAAAAAAATATCCAGACAACTAAATGAGATCAATGATTATCAGTTATTATCAATTACAGTGATTGGAACAAAAATCTACAGCCACAGGGGCTCCCCAGGATTGAGTTTGGGTACCACTTTTCTATGAAATGTGCTGGTACCAAATGAAGTCAGGACATCCTGGTGTAACAGACATGTATAGTTTCATGCACATTTTATTATTTTTTATTTTCTCTCCTAAAGAATGAAGTTTCTCTCTATATTAAAAACACAACATGGGTCTCTGAAGCTCCTGATGTTATACATGGTTTATCAGTGTGGATTATTTAGTTTCTATATATCAATTTATCTTTATTATGTGCCATGTGTTTTGTTTTGTAGATGGTTCCCCAAGGGGCAGGGCCACATGAGAATCACAGTCAAGGGGATGCTCTCAGTCCTATAACACGGGGATAATTCACAGTCCCTTGTGGTTCATTGAAAACACTGCCAGTGGTGAGTTTCTCCTATGATTTTTCTGTGATTTTTTTCTTCTTTTTAATGGATTTTTAAAGTTTTGCTCTGTTTTTCAACTATTTTTTGGAGTTGTGGATTGGGACATCATTTTCCTTAGTTGGCCTTGCCCTTTCAGGATACCCTTCCAGTGTGTTTATTTTTGTACACTAAATATTTTTTTTATTTATAAAGCTTTTTCATTTGCCCTCTCATTACTAGTTGAGGTTTGACAGTTGTTGAATCCAATACTGAGAGTTGGAGGCAAACTCGACAAAGCTGCTGTGTCAGAAGAAGTTAAACATCATGCAGTTGTCCACAAATGTTTGCTTATTGCTTTATTCTTTTGCAGCTGTGACCACATAAGGGCGCCATAGAGCCCCAAACCACAGAGCCAGTAATACAGTGTGGATTTTTATTCTCCTTCCAGACACTTTCCACAATCCTCTCCCAACAATAAGCCACAAGTATGCAATAATTATTCAATAATTCCCAATTCTCCTCCTCCTCCACCTCAACTTAGTTTTACCTGCTACCTTCCTGGCTTCCTTTTATGCCAGACCCGGGAATGCTTCTGGTGCCATTCTGTCTCCTCTATGAAATAATTCCAGCCATAGACAAACTAGAGAGGGACCCCTACAGGGCTGCACTTCTGAACTCCATTTTGTTAGCAGCCCTGCAGGTATCCTGACTGGGTTCTCATACGAGGATCATTGCCACATAGTACATGGGGGAAAGAACCGTTCCCAAGTTTCAGCTTCTGCTGCTCCACCCATTATTTCATGCAAGCTGGGGACAAAATTGTCTGTGCAACATTCTTCTTGGGCCTCCCATCCGGGTAATAAACTGTGCTCCTCCCTGACCGGGATGCCTGTCCTTATCCCACACAGCACATCCACAAAGAAAATAGACATTGTGGATGCAGTTACATGCTTGCACAGTGCTATGAAGTATGATTTTTTTTCTAATTCTTTATAATAACTTGGGGGCTTTGCCCCCTGCTCGCTTCACAAGCCCACCCCCTTTCCTTCATCCTGGGGCACACCACGCACCAGCCACTTTGCGTCTCTGCCGCTCGCGTGGGGGGCTGAACACAAGCTAAGCAGATGCGGATGGATCAGCTGCTGTCTTTCTACTACTGAGCTGCATATTCTGCTTCTCACGCTGTGCATCAATCATTTAAAACTGTGTACAGCAGCTGTCCTTTGGTCTCACTGCTTTGTCTTGCAGGACCTCAGTGTCTCTTGCGAGATGTCCAGGCTGATTATTACTTTCCTTATTTTCTGAATTTGCACATATACTATTAATGTTCTTTTGTCCATCCTTTTTTGCCTTCTATTCTCTCAAACGCTTTCGTGTCTCTTTATGACACACTGCTCTTTCTTCTTCACTTAGTCATTCATTTGCCATCTAGAACATATAACATGTTTAAGAGCTGGGAGCACATGAAGTGTGTCTGCCAAAAGCATTCCAACAACTGTGAGGTTGGATGTCCGTGAACTTGTTTTAACTCTTTTAGGGCGGATGTCGACTTTTGTCGACAGGAGGGGTTGAGGGCGCATGTCGACTAAAGTCGACATCCAGGGATAGAGGGCGATAATCAGCTGTTAATGGCGACAAATCTCACTGTCACGTCACAGACATTCTCTCTGTGCTTGGAGGAATGCTAGACTCGTTGACTCGGCAACTAATCCTAGCGTGTGCGTGAGTTGTGAAATGTAAACAATGGCAAGATGGCATCGACATGTGACAATGGAGGGAAGTGAGTGCAGAAAAGAAAACACTCGGCAGACAATGTTTTGCGTGTTATCATGGAGTCGGACTCTGATTTTTCAGAATCGGATTTTATTGACAGTGATCAGGAGATCGAGCAAGAGAGTGAGAAGCCGGCATCAGCTGATCAAACACCAGTCGATGCCGCGGCAGCAGATCTGCTGCCAGTTGAGCGCTTCGCGCAGCCGATGCATCTACGGCAAGGTTCGTGTGGGATAAATACACAGACATTGATCCGTTGAGAGCCGATTTGGCTGCTGGACTTCACTAGACGGCATGGCTTGCTGTTGGACACGACAGATCACCAGCTGCTGTACTTCAGGCTGCTCTCTCCTGATGCTGCTTTTCAGCTACGGTCAGACGAGATAAACAGGTAGGCAGAGAAATTTTTTGAATCACGGGCTGCGTTTGCATCGCATTCTCGTTTTTCAAAGTGTAAACCCACAACAAAAGACGAGATGAAGCGTGCTGTGGTATTACAAATAGAGATGGGACAGAACTGGTGATATAACTTCAGGGAGCATTGGTCCAAACGTGCTTTGTCCCCTGGTGGCTTTGGACAGGTTATGTAGCATGGTGATAGGTACGTGCTGCTGCTGCAAAGTTTTATTCACTTCTGTAATAAACAGAAGCAAATCCCATGGGGTGAGCCAGGCTATAATGCCATGCATAAAGTTCATAAAGTTTCAGAAGATGAAAAGAGGTGACAATACGGTTTTCATGCGGGCAGAAAACTTGGTGGCAGTGGAATGGCACAATGGCAAAAGGGTGACTTGTCTCTCTACAGTACACACTAACAATATATGTGAGAAAGTGCAGCAACAGACAATTGAAAAGTAGGCACCAAAGCAACACGTATTGTAAGCAGTGCAATGTGGCAATGACTGAAATTGGCTGCTTTGAGCGAGATCAGACTTTGTAAAATGTATGTGATATGTATGTGAAATCATAGAGTATGCAGGCTCATACAACATGCAAGACAGTAACATTTGTCAAAAGTAAATATTTTTTGTTGATTTGATATGTTAAACAATTGCTTTATGTTCTTTTTTAAAAAATGTTAGTTTTTGGAAAAATATTCAGCCCTGGGAGATAAGAAGCAAAAAAAAATTAGCCCTAAAAGAGTTAACATGTTTGTAAGTAGGGCGTGACATGCAAAAGTCACCGTATCACGGGTCTTGCTTCCTAAGGTTGTAACGTCTAGTCTCACATGACATCGAAGTGTCTCTCCGAGATGATCACGTCTCGACCCAAGATTTTTTAATATAACAGATAGTGTGACAGATAGGGAGCGCTATTGTCCTCTTGAACCCTCAGACCACACGTTAGACACCAGGTAAAAGTCAGAAATATTTTAATTTCTTCACTAAAGTGTGCACAAAGCACCTCCACCTCCACTATACACAATATACAATCAATAATCCACAATACAATCACAATCCTACACTCCCAGACGCTTCGTCACCCTTCCTCCCAATTCAACTCATTTCACTGGGGTTTCCCACATTCCTTTTATATCTCTTGACCCAGAAGTGCTTCTATCCCTCAGTCCATGTGATTTCCCAGCACTTCCGGATCAGATGAAAACTCAGTCTCTTCTTCAGCCCGGAAGTATGTAATTTCTTCTGTCCCTGTGACTGGGAAGTACTTTCGGGCTATACAGAAAATACAAGTTTCTGGGCCTCATTGCAACATCCCCTGGTGGCCCCCATTGTATCCAGCAGGGCTCTGAAGCCGAACTCCATTGTCCATGATGCCCTGCTGGAATTCAGGGCACCTCCATGTTGCAGGGAGGGCTCCATCTGGCATCTTGGGGGTATTGGCTGGGATGAATTGCCGGCCATATATCACAATAGATAATATTGTAATTTCTTTTTGCATTTTCTGCGGAAGTTATAATGTGGCGCGTTACATATAACAAGTAGTAGCGTTCCATTTTGGCAACACAATGTTTTGATTTACTTCTAAAAAGTTGTGCTCCACAGTGAGTTCTTTGGTGATTCAGACAGCTTTTTTTAGTGTAGCTTATCTAACAAACTTCGATTAACATTCATATATGGGTGGGAATTCTGAAGAGTCACAGCGAGCAATTGGAAATGTGGCCGTCACAAGCTGGAGCAACATCGGTCATGCTGTCATGGTAGCAGCCACCTTTTTCAAAGTTTGGTTTGGTTTGAGAGTGTCTGACTTACAGTATGTGGGCGATAAATCTGATCTGCCAGCCTGTCGTTCTCACCACGTTTCTTTGTAAGTTGGTTCAGGTGGTCCATGCACGTCTAGCACAGCACTTCCAGTCGCTCCACCAAGGTTATGCATTTCCTGTCATGCAATGCCTGTGGTCACACTTGTGACTGCTGAAAGGTAATGTATTATAATGCTATTCTGTTGTTTTTGTGCCAGACATGCCATGTGATTGCTTGTTATCAATGTGAAGGTATGTCACACGGTGCCTGCCACCGTGCTGAGCCACACCTATATGCCCATGCATTTTCTGTCATCTATCATGCAGGACTGCATCTATGATTGCCATGAGATGGAGACAAAGCTTTCCCTGTCGGTGGCATGCACTTGTGCTTTCCTGTCAGCTCATGTGCACTGCCTCATCTGTGCTGACCATTAGAAGAAGTCAATGTGGGGCTGAAATGAGTCATACTGCGTGAGTCAAGGTATAAGACATCAATTGAGATCAACCTCATACTTCATAGGACTGAGGTATTTGCAGTTTTCGGTGAAAATCAGACAGACAACCATTAGCATTTAATAAAATTTCTTTATATAGCACCTTTCTTACTACTCAAAATGCTTTTCATAGTGAGCGATGAGCAACCACTAATGTGCAGCATCCACATTGATGATGGGACTCCACCCATTTTTGGCACCAGTACACTCACCACACATTAGTTATTAGGTGGTTAAGGGGTGAGAGAGATAGCCAATTAGACACCGGGGATGATTTGGGGACCAGAATGACCAGGCAGTGGTATGCAATTTAGCCTGGACATTGGGATACACCTTACTCTTTACGAAGGATGTCTAGAGATCATTTACTGTATGAGCACAGATGGTCTGGACCTCGATTTTACATCTTATCCAAAGGACGGCACCATTTTTACAGCACAGTGTCCCCGTCACTCCACTGGGCCATTGGGATCCCTGTTCAGACCACAGAGTAAGCATCCCCTGCTGGCCTCACCAACACCTCTTCCAGCAGCAAACCAAACTTTCCTAGATTGTCTCCCATCCAAGTACTGGCTGGGCCTGAACATGCTTATCTTCCGGTGGGTGACCTCTTCTAAAGTGCACGTGGTATGCTTGCTGGATTTTGTATGTATAGCTGTCATGGCAGAATCATGGGGAGCTACAAAGGGACAAAGCTGATATCAACCCACTTTCAGCGGGGCAGCTCCTTGCCGGACACACTCAAACTTTTTCACACCCACAGCCTGTCCTACTTGGACAAGTTTAAGATTCACAATTACCTAACATGCAAACAGCTTTGTTATCTGTGAAGAAATTGTCAAAAGATGAGAAAACAGCAATTCTGAGGCAACTGTGCCTCTACACAGCTCTGACTTAAATATTTGTATCCAAACTTGGGAGATATTTATCTTCTAGTATGTGCATATACAGTAAAATCTGAACCGCACAGTTTATCTCTTAATCACACATCCCCATAATTGTCTCATCTTTACTCAGTGCCACAGGCACAGCAGACATTCTCACAGTTGTTAAATTCAATATTCAAAACCAGTTATAAAGTTTTTCACATTTAGATATCATCAAAACAGGCAAAGCTTTTTTGAGTTTAAAAGATAGTAATGTTTCACTGATTTCAGAAGGCTTTCTTCTTTCCCCGGTGCAATTTTCTAAAGCAACTCTTTATACCACAAACCCAAAATCAGTTCTCACCGCACATTAGTAACTAGCAAGCAGATCTGCAGGCTACAGTGGGGCTTTGGGGAAAAAAAATCTTTTGTTTTCTTTATAAGTCTCTGATTTAATTTACTTTGGATCTAACAATACTTTGACAATGTTTTCAAATAAGCATTTAACTACACAGTCCAAAAACGTTTGAGATCTCAATATCTTTCCCATCTTGGCCTGATCTTTTCTATTAAAACTGTCATTTCTTTTCTTTTAATGGTAACCCGATAGATAGATAGATAGATAGATAGATAGATAGATAGATAGATAGATAGATAGATAGATAGATAGATAGATAGATAGATATGAAAGACTTCATATAATAGATAGATGGTGTGGTAATAATCAAGCCTTGACGCAATAAAGAGGTTTGGGGCAGCCTCCTGTGTAATGTAAAATTTTGCTGCTGATTGCAAAGATGTTGATGCAAAGGTCTTTACAGACAAGAGTTCAAACCAGAACTGAACAGGTTAGGAAACATGGAGGATATATAGTTGAAAAAGCAGGAAGAGTAGGGATCTCGGGAACCAGAAATGAGGTCATTGGGCTGCAACTTCTTAGGAACTTTAGGAGGTGGGCTCTTCTGGTGCGGAATTAGAAGTGACATCATCCTGAGAGCCAGGCAGAATTTTCTCCATTTGGTCTGCTGGGAGAAAAGAGAAAGGATTAATTCACTCTGCCACCCCTTGGTCTGACAGGGAAGTACCTTCTTCTGAGCCGTTTAGCTGCCTCCCATGTGTATGTGTGTGACGATAGATAGATAGATAGATAGATAGATAGATAGATAGATAGATAGATAGATAGATAGATAGATAGATAGATAGATAGATAGATAGATATTTAACATCTTATTAAAGAAAGAAAGACCCTCTAACAGGACAAATCGGTGATCTGGCAAGAGAAAACTGTTCATGGTACTCCTCGGTAAAATGTCTTAGAGGTAGCAGTCTGTTACAGTCCAGCCAGAATGATCAGAGAAACAAAGAATCATTTTATAAACTACAAAATTTACATACAGTGTTAATCAATGCATATATTTTACTCAGGTTGGTTTGTTGGTTTACACCCAAATGATTCAGTGTAAAATAAAAGTCTATTATATTATATTGTGCTTCTTCTTATTCCTTGAAGTTGAACCACCACTCTTGCAATTTCTGTGCATTTAACAACTGTCCATTCTGGTTGTTTTACAGGGCATCTGCTGATTTCCTAGTCATATTTCAGTACATTGTGTTCACTTGACCTTCATCTGGTTTCCTGATATGCCTGTAAAGGCTTCTGACATTCATTAACGCTTAATGCTATTTCTTAAAAATGAATGCTAGGCTACCCTAAAATTATTCTTCCTCAATGGATAGATAGATAGATAGATAGATAGATAGATAGATAGATAGATAGATAGATAGATAGATAGATAGATAGATAGATAGATAGATAGTGTAGGAATAATAACCATACACCTCCTTCCATGTTTTATGCATATGTAGGTGGTTGGTACTTAAGCGTTGCATGCTAGGGTTTCAGATGTGCAACATGCATTCTCCTGTCTGCATTTCATTCTCTTTTCCTGCGCTTTCTCTCTCCCTTGTTCAGGCTCTGCTTGGTGAGACTAACAGTGGATTATAAAGTGGCTTGTCACACACAGCTGATTCTGCCTGTTTCTGATATTTTTTTAACTATTTCAGTTTAGCTTGTTAAAAAAGGGAAAACAGAAATATGTAATTTGAACAGTGGACAGCATAATAAGAGCTATTTACGTAACAAAAAGTACAGCTGGTCTTTCTCTAAATACACATCACTCACCTCTTATGCCACACTTGCCAAGAAGTAAGTGATCCGGGCATTTGCACATACAAATATCGATAATTCCTCTGCTTAGGGGTTCTACATACTCTGAAATGGAGGTACACTCCACGACAATGAATTTCAAATATAATTCACTAGAATATGAAAGTGTAGATTCAAATTATTCCATTAAAGAAAACTATAGCATTAAAATAATGCAAAAAGCAGTCATCATTCCAGTAGGAACAAATAGAAGAAACTTTAAGAGACAATGTTTTAAAAACGCACATCATTTTTTGTAATGAATACTAAAATACTGAATAGCATATCACTCTGGACACCACCAACTGACCAATGCACCTGTAATCAGAATAAGGATCTGAGCTGTAAGTAACAGCATCTATGCTTCAAATGGTTAAAGCGGCATGTACTCACCGACATTGACGTCTCTTATAAATGATGATAAGCTTTGTTTTGTCTTTTATAACCACCATATTCTGTACTTGTTGTGGTGTGAAATTTTGTATATAAGTTGATAAATATCTTATAGGTACAATAAAAGTAAAAATATAAAGTACAATACCTTATAAACAATGGTAATTTTGAGAGATTTGAGGGATTCTGAAAAAGGCTATACAATAAAGAATGCAAAAGGGGGAAGTACTGTAATATAGAACTCTACCAAGACAAAACAGCCCTGTATCAGAGAAAGTTTATTTATTTATTTTACTCTGAACACTGTGATGGATGGCAGGCATGGGCTCGCATCTGGACAGGGACGGTGCCTGAGTTCTTACCTGGCCAGGATGCTGCCATACTGAATGAACACGAAGAAAGGCAAGCTGTTCTGGGCCTTTGCCAGAGTGACTATGCTGTCATCTCAGCAGGGATGGACCAAATGTAAGTGTAACAGAAGGACACGGGGAGGTCGCCTCAGTTAGATGGCAGTAGTCCTGGGTTACAGTACCCATATAAATACCCACCCGGTAGGCTGGGAATTCTAGTCCCATGGGAAAGTACTGTTGGGTTCCATGGGAGCCACCAGAGGGTGCTACAGGGATCTGTACTCCGCACTTTGGGGAGCTTCTGACTGAAGTGCTTACTATGGGCAACACCCTGGCATCAGAAGTACTTCTGGGGCTTCCATAAAAGGAGCCACTCTGCCTCACCCAGTCAAGTGGACAAAGCTTGCCCTTGGAGTGGAGGAAGAGAAGAGAAAAGAAGAAAAGAGAGAAGAGCGATTCTACAAACTATATTAAGAAGCCAATTTGGAGCTATTGCTGAAATAAATCTTTTGCTTTGAGATTGGGTTTTGGGGTCCTGTAATGCCCCCTACAGGCCACAACACCCATACTGAAGTACACTTTCTAGTTTGTTTTCTGCTTGGCCATAACCTCATTACTGCTTTCAAGCCAGTGTTATAAAAGATGCTTCTGCGAGTACAAGAGAATAAGTCCTAATTGTGCAGCTTAACGTAGCACACAAAATGAGGAGCAGCAGCGAGGAAGACTTTCAAAATCCATTTTACCTGGGTGTATCAGAGCTCACTTTGTTATTACACTTGACTTAGTTCAGTTGTGCAAATTTGATTTATAGGGTTGACCTGCAATTTCATAAGGAAGCTACATTAACATTTTGTTTTCTTAGCAAAGTGCATTGTAATTGATGCCATTCACCATCAGATCTGAGTGTGCGAGAAGGAGCATTCACTGCTCTGTAGGCCAGCGCCAAGGATATGAATGCAATGCATGTACCTGAAGAGCGGAGTGACATGTCCTGGTCTTTGCTGGATGAATGAAAGATGTGCTGTGCACTTTGAATCATCTGCAGTTGCTTGACAACACACACAGGAGTTAATGCCAGAAAGGAGTTATGGTCATCCAGATGTGATAGGACCAATGTTATAACCTGAACGATACGGCCTTCAGCTATTACACAAAATTAATTTGCACAAAGAGACAGTTGTAATGAGTTCAGTAATGGATAGCTGATCAGCAATCATCACCCTGCGATTACCTGCTGCCTTGGTAGGTGTTAAGAGATAATGAACCAAGCCTTACAGAGATAGGGCGTTGAATAGACTTGCTGGCTGGAAAACACAGAGTGGTGTCTTTTCTAGTTTGAGCAAGAGATGGTGTTCCTTTATCCACGTTGAGATATCAGTGATATAAGCCAATATTCTAGAGCAGACTGTCTTGTACGTTGGAGGGAATGACAGGTGCAGATGAATATCCTTCGCAGAGTTAATGTGAGAATCTATGGGACTCAATGATAGGCCATAGTGAGATGGTGTACAAGGAGAAAAGGAGAGGACCTAGCAACAATGTGCTTGTCTGGTGCGAATCAGATATATCTACCCTCTCCAGGATACAAAGTAGAATCTGCCTGAGAAGTTGGATTCAGACCATCCCAGTGATGCTTGTGTTAGGGTGGGTGACTAGGTGGACCTGATGGTTAACTGTGTCAAACATGGAGGAATGATGAACTAGGATGAGAACGGATGACATGGTGGTAGCTCTATCCAGTAGTAGCATTTTAAAAGCAAATTCATTTATGCATTTCTTTCTGGTAGGAGAGGCCACCTGAATGTGTTCACACCAGTCTATATGTAACTTTAATTTAATTCAAAACGCTGCTGCAAGAATCTTTACAAGAACCAGAAAGCACAACCACATAACCTCTGTGCTTGTGTCATTCTAGTGACTTTCAGTTAAGCTTAGGTGTAGCTGTGTGTTGTGTTGTGCAAAATCTGCAAATTTTGGTTTATATTTTTTCATTATATTTTACTTAAGACAATACAACAGATGAACTTAAATACAGGACACGTGCATGGGCAGTTTAACATCAAGGCAATCTGTTTTCCTGAATTGTACCAGTATCAATCATAGTATCATTTGTTTGAACTGAGCAGGAATTCAGGAGATGCCTTAAGCTGTATTGATTTTTTCAACTGTGAATGGAAGGGCACCAGGACTAAACTGGTTTACAGCTTGAGACAGGAGATTGTTAAAACATCAAAAACTGTATTGCTTGGGAAGACAGACGTACTTTGAGCAAATTCATCCATCATATTGACAGCTAGCCAATCAGAATATTTAACAATCATGTGTTGCAAAATGCCCACGTAGAAATTTATAATAAATATGCCTGAAGAGGACAAAGTGATGTCAGAAGAGGAAACAGCAGTGACAGAAGAGCAACGTCAGAAGAGGGCGCCAGCAATGTGTGGCTGTTTCCATCTGATCATCAGCAAAGCATTTCAAAAACAACTTTGAGTGACACATTTATCTTTGACATCTTTACTTTTTCATAAGCTTTTCCTAAAAACTATATCTAGACTTTACTATCAATCTTATTTTCTATTATTCCTTGTTCTATTTGGTATTATTATTCATGAAATAAATACCAACGCTGCTTTTAACTTTCTATACTTTTTTTTGTGAATTTCCCCTTGGGATTAATAAAGTATCTATCTATCTATCTATCTATCTATCTATCTATCTATCTATCTATCTATCTATCTTTCTATCTATCTACTTTGTCTTCATATTTAGAGTGGTTGAGGTAATAAAGTACAGTATATATTAAGAGCACCTGGAGCAGTCAGAAGTTTGCCATACTCTCTGAACGGCAAGGTTTATTAAGGCTGAGGGTGTGATCTCCAACCAACAGTAGGGAACAGTATTTAAAGTAAGGCATTCTTGGTTGATAAATGGCCTATAGCCAAGGATGTTGTGTCTTTGTATTTTTGAATATAATCCTAGAGACTAAAGTAATAATTAGGTCTGAGATATATTTAAAACATTGTTAAGTTGTTTGTACTGAGAATAAGATAATAAGTGAGGGGCTAAGAGTGTGACAAGTTGTTTATGTGTTATTCATAAGGCACTTGTGTGGTTTGAAATGATAGAGATTAACCAGCTGTGTGTGTGTCATTCATAGGGCACTGTTGTGTTTAGGGTCTGTGTGTATGTGTATGTCTATGTTTGTGTGTTAATCTTCAGGTGTGACAGCAGGCCAACCCGACAACGAACCTGATGAGTACACATATCCTTGAAAAAATACTGTATATACTCGCGTTTAAGTTCTCCCACGGATAAGTCAGGGCTTGATTTTACTGTATAATTTCCGGTATTTTATAATGGCAGTCGTATAAGTCGAATGCAGAAAACTCATGCTATTGGTCCAAGAGATTATATGTTAACACCCACCTGAGAGAGTAACCACGGAGCACACTGACTTTTTTTTCTATGCATTGTGCCTACGTGACCATACGCTAATACCCAAATTATTCCGAAGCAACGTTTGCACTGTTTTGTGTTTTTTGTATCTCACACCCTCATACACATTTATCGTAAGAGCATCTACAATGAAGAGTTTGATCAGAAGAAAATATGAAGATGATTTTAAATTAAAAGTTGTTGAAGTTGCGAAAGAAATTGGTAACTATGCTGCTGCAACAAAATTCGATATGTCTGAGAAACTGATTGGAGGAAGCAAGATGATGTAAAAAAATAATAATAATAAGTGTCATAGTTTTGAGCAGGCGTATAAGTAGGGATCTGATTTTATTATTGCTTTTTCGGGTTTGGAGACCTGACTTATACACAAGTATATACGGTAGGTAACGGATAAGTAGAGGATAATATCACGATAACACACTGCGTTTATCCAAAATTACCAAAGTTCTGCATCTTTTAGTTTGTTTCATAGGATGATTCCACCACCTGTGTGACACATAATCAAATAAATTCACAGACAAAATATCTTTGTTTTCAAAGTGTTAGTAAAATTTCAAAGCAAAACAGTTCATACAAAAATAAGGAAAGAAATTGATATAGCAAAGAAAAGAAAAATTTTTGTTTAAGAAAAGTTCTATTTAAGCCTTATAAATTCTGTTTCACTTCTCTGAGTTTGGTCATACAGTCGTACTTGTGGCACTTTAGCCATGGTCTGAAAATTGTATGCCATCTCCTGTTTGCAAACATATCTAATGGTCCATGCTAGCAGGCACTATTAGCAGGCACAGACTATTTCGTAACTGGCTTAATCAACACTCTGTTCTTCAGATATAGCTAAGAAAGTTCTATCTCTGTTAACTCACGAGGGTGAAAGACAGTAACATATCTTGGTAACTATGAGAATCTGACATTCTGTAGAAAGTAAGCAAACATGATATGAATTTAACATTAAACATTAACTTTCTAAGACTGGCTCTTACATTAGGGATTATTTCAAGATCCTCCTCCTTACATATTAAGGTTTAAATGGCTCCCCTGATCTGAATTTGCCATTACTTACAAACTGGGCCATATTAACATCTTAAAGTGTGGGATTACCAAAGATTCAAAGGATTATGCAAAGACTCTGAAAATTTCTAGGAATGTGATGCATCAGTTTTTGATTTTTAATAAATCTGCAAACCTTTCTGGAAACATTTCCACTTTGTCATTGTGGTTTATTGTGTGTAGATTAATAGGTAATCATTGCAAATTTATCCATTGAAAATTAAATATAAACACCATAAATTGTGTAGAAAATGAAGGGGTCTGAATATTTTCTGAATCCAGTGTATGTGTTGATGTCTCAGTTAATATAATTTAACAATCTGACTGTGACCCTTTAAGCAGTGGGGCCACTAGGATTTATTTTTCTTTATTCTTACGCCCTGTGTTAGCTGGGATTGGCTCCAGCAGCCTCCCATGACCCTGTAGTTAGGATATAGTGGGTTGGATAATGGTTGGTTGGTTGGTTATTTTATTTACTAGCCAAATTATCCAGCATTGCATGGGTATATTTTTTGAATACCCTGACTAGAGCTGCTGATTAGCTGTGCATACTGCATCTCTGTTGTTAGTCATGAGTACAAAATTGTAAGTAATACAATTTTTATAAGCTGTTGCTAACCCTCACCTATTCTTCCTCTTCTCGGTACACTCAGGTGGCACTCGGTGCCACAGACCTACTGCCAAGTTGTTTGCTTGACTATGGAAAAGTCATCTTAGATACCGGAGCACTGGAATCATTGGGTAGAAGGGTCCTTTCATCTGATTGGAAGCCCCAGCACTGACTCAACTGTAGAATGGCCAACAGGAAGGAGGCGGCATGTTGTCTGAGGTCTTCAGGCTTGTCTGACTCCTTTTCTACATTAAGCTGATAGACAGATGTCATTGTTTTTCATTTATGTTCATTAGTTTCTACTTTGTTTTTGATGTATTTGAACAAATCAGTATCTTCATATGTGATAGTTCTGTATTTAGTGAGTGGTATCATTTCACCTTGAGAGCCATGTTGCAGTGCAACTGCACTTGCTGAGGAGCGCAATGCCAGAACAAAGTCATTTTTAATGTTGTGTTGTACTTTCTGAGGTGGCCATTTTAGACTGGCCATCCAACTCTGTGAAGAGGATTACTTGTGTTCTGTTTTGTGTGTTGTATTTACCCAATTTTATAACACCAATTGCATGCCTGGAAGGGGGTCTCTCTCTCTGAATTGCCTTTCCCAGGATTACTTCCAGTTTTTTTTGTTTTTTTTTTCTTCTTGTCTTCTTAGAGAGTCAAGGCTGGGGGGCTGTCAAAAGACCATTGAGCCATGCCTTTTGTGATTTTGGGCTATACAAGAAATACATTGTTGTCGTTAAGGAAAGAGAGCAAAGGTTTCTGTGTTTTTTAAATTGTGACCCTGTTGTTACTGCTAGCTGTCCAATCTGTTCCCCACACTTCCTCTCTATCGATGTCTCTGCTTTTGTGAGTCAAGAATTTGTTCCTTTCTGTTAAGTCTGGAATCCCTGCTGGGCTATAATCATTAATGCTATTAAGTGTGGTATAGCAGGTCCATGGCTCAGATGAAAATGTCCAGTTTTTAAACAGATAATCGCCGCGGCTTATAGAGGGGGCATGGTAGTGTGGCCAGAGTGGTTCTCGGGCGCTATGTGAGGCGGGCGTTTCCTCACTTATGTGCACAGGTGAGGAATTGTCTGCATCTGTAATTGATGCCAGGAACTGCTAATTGCCACACCTGAGTCACGTCCCTATTATATATAGTAAGAGCGCAAGTGCAGAGTGTGGACATTAGAGGGCGCTGTTGCCTCGAGAAAACCAACAGACAGATGCTATGGACACAAGTTTAAAAGCACTAAGATGAATTTTAATTTTTTTTTCTTATCAATAGTGCCTCCAAAGCACCACTTCCACCAAATACACAATAAATCAATACTAAATCAATACAATAATTCTCTCCTTTTCTCCTCCTAACAGGCTCCATCACACTCCTTCCCAACTCCATCTCCTTGCTGGGTCTCCACCAGTCCTTTTAATAGTCTTTGACCCGGAAGTGCTTCTGTCCTTCCATCTATGTGATTCATCAGCACTTCTCAGATGGAGAATTGTGTTTTCTTTAGCCTGGAAGTACTTCTGTCCTTCCGTCCTTATGACTTGGGAGTACTTCCGGGCTATATGGGAAACAGAAATCCCAGTGTCTCCCTGCAGAAACACCTGGCAGCACCCACATTACCCAGCAGGGCTGTGAAGCTAACCTCCATCTCCCATAGTTCCCTGTGGGAATCCAGGGCACCACTATGCTGCAGGGAAGTCGCCATCTAGCGCCCTGGGTGTGTCAGCCGGGTTGAGCTTCTGGCCATCCATTACAGTAGGAATGAAAAAAAAAGGAAAGTGAACAGAGATTAAGGGAGAAGAAAGCAGCAGGAAGCAGAAAGCCGGTGTGTGCAAGCGTGAGCGAAGGCACAGTCGCTATCGAGAGCAGAAGGCAGCTGAGAAGTGAGCCCTGGCGGGGTGTTTGGCCGACACCCGGGGCAGTCAGTAGTGGTCACTCCTGTTGAGCGTTAGTGATGAGCAGGACCTGAAGGAGGATGACTAGCAACAGAACACAGCGGGAGCAAGGAGGCTTGGGAGGTGGATGCCCCAGTGTGAGCATCCTGGTCGCTGGGGTACCCAACTCTCAGTATGGGCAGAGCAGAATGAAGCCAGGGATCATGAAGCCACCAGACCAGCAGGCAGAGAAGGTCAGCTGAAGGTAGGGCGACTCCCCTGGTGCAAAGCCTGGGTGGGAGAAGCAGGGGAGCCGCCAGCAGATGAAGACACCAGGTTTTGTTTAAAAGGACTGCTTCCAGCTATTGTTTTAACCTCACTTTTAAAAGGAATTATTTATTGGATTTTAACCTCCACTGGTTCACCCCTGTTTTAATATTTATTTAATAACATTCTTTTGGGAGCACTGCACTATTTATTTTGAACACCGTTTTTGATTTTGCTGTTTTTAAATAAAAATACTTTCGCATTTTTATGCACCATCCGCTTGCTTCGTTGTGATGTCTTCACAGTCCAGCTCATCCGGTGACATTACCATCGGTGTCGGGTTCAAGAGCTCCCGAAAGGAAAATGGGAGCCAGAGAAGAACCTGCACACTGCAAAAAAATGTAATCTAGACAAGTAAATAGTATTTATATCATGGCATTAAATCTTATTTTTCTTATTCTAAGAATTATTAACATAACAAATAAGTTGTATTTATGATTACCTTAATTTAAGAAATTTTGTGAAATAAATTTTGCTTACCCCGATTGGCAGATTTATTTGCTAAATAAAAGTAAAACAACTCTAATTTAAAGTTTGTTTGTCTAGTTTTTATATATGCATTTTTTCCAGTCATCACACTGAGTCATCCTCTTAGTTCAACGTGGACAGTTTGTAGTGCTTAAATTATGAGGAAAAGTTGATAAAGCTGGAGTTAAACAAGAACCCTTAGAATCTCATTTGTGTTGTGCTGCATTTGTGTGCTCGATCAAACCTCAACCAACACACCCAACACCACATAATGCTTATTTTTATATTATGGTTGATAGAAGCAGCATGCTTGGTGTTGCCTGGTTAAGTAATGTTAGGTTCTGGTCATTTTGTCTGCTTGACTGGCTTCAGTCTGTTTGGATGTTTCAATTGCTCTGAGGAGGTTAGAAGCACACACTGAAACAGCACATTGCTGCAACCATCACATGACAAACCAACTCAGGATCCCAGATTAGGATCCTGTAGTACACAGGAAAAAAAAAACAATGGAGCCTGCAGGGTCAAAATTTTAGGTTTCAAAGTAATTTACATTGTCCATATGGTCATCGACTATGCAAAATTTGATCCAGATCAGTCAGAGGGTGTATGATTGTATAGGGAATGTTTAGTCAGACAGACTCTATTATATATTTATAAAGGTTCTCCCCTCACAGTCCAAAGACATGCATGTTTGGTGGACCGGTGATGCTATTTTGGCCCTAGTATGGGGCCAACAATGGGCTTACACTTTTTCTAAGGATTGGCAGTGCACCCTATTGTTGTTGGGATAGGTTAACACTAGAATTACCAGAGCCTACAAAAAAACAAGTAGATCCGGCCCACCTTAAATTCCGTTCACACCTGCCGATAAAGACAAGCTGCAAGCAGCCTGGTATCCCATCCCTCCACCGCCGCAGAACATGCACAATGTTCTCCTAGCTCATGCCTTACCTTGGAGTGAAGTGATGGAGTTTTAGAGTGGAAATAATAGATCGTTATTTGGAACACATGCATTTCATGTGTTTTTCCGTTTCTTCAATAATCTGTGTAAACACATTGTTAAAACAGAAACGTTTTTCATATTTTAGTAGTAAATGACAAAATGTTGGCATAAACTACAGAATGTATGAAGTCTGAAGTCCAAAGATCAAATAAACACTTTCACAAAAGATTCAAGGATAAACCAACAGCTTCTGTGGCGTAGCTGTAAGATTTGCTGACTTGTAATTCCGAAATGTATTATACAGGTCATAAAATGAATAATTCCAAATATCATATATACCTATGTCTCTGCTTTTTTGTTTTTTTTTTTGACATCATAGACCATAAGGTGCATATTAATTCAGCGTGAGAAGAAACAATAAATAAAACTGAATAAAAAAAAATAAAGTGATGGTGAGATACGAAGAAGGCAGATTCACCAGTGTTTGTGTGTCAGCTTTTATACCCCAAGATCAGAGAATGTTCAGTTCCCTTTCCTCAAAACACCACTCACATCTACAGTTATTCCCAGTTTCAAATAAAAACTAACAGCGTCAGATCCCTACGGCGGTAGTATGTATCATGATCGTGACTGAGAGACAAGTACTATAAATGTACAGCGTCTGTTACAAATTCAAACCAAATGTATGTGTGTACTGTATAATATTAAAAATAAGAGCAGCTCACTACTAAAAATGGCAAATATAGGATATCTTGATTACAAGTCAGCAAATCTTACCGCTATGCCACAGAAGCTGTTGTATTGTCCTTGAACCTTTTGTGAAAGTGTTTATTTGATCTTTGGACTTCAGGTTTCACACATTATATAGTTTATGCCAACATTTTATCATTTACTACTAAAATATGAAAAACGTTTCTGTTTTAACAATGTGTTTACACAGATTATTGTGGAAATATGAAATGAACATGAAATGCATGTATTCCAAATAACGATCTGTTATTTCCACTGTAAAACTCCAGCACTTCACTCCCAGATAATCAAGGCATGAGCTGGGAGAACTTTGTGCACATTATCGGCACATTTCCAGGACAAAAGACGCTGACAGACTGGTGCGATGGGATTTAAGGTGGGCCGGATCTACAAGTTTTTTCATAGGCTCTGGTAATTCTAGTGTTAATGCTTCCCCACTGCCCTGCTAAGTACAGGGAGATTCCCTCTCCCACTTGGACAGAGGCAGTGGTGCAGTAAGAATTATATTTCTGGACTTCTCTACCGCCTTCAACACCATCCAACCTCTGCTCCTTAGGGACAAGCTGACAGAGATGGGAGTAGATTCATACCTGGTGGCATTGATCGCGGATTATCTTACAGACAGACCTCAGTATGTGCGTCTCGGGAACTGCAGGTCTGACATTGTGGTCAGCAGCACAGGAGCACCGCAGGGGACTGGACTTTCTCCGGTCCTGTTCAGCCTATATACATCGGACTTCCAATACAACTCGGAGTCCGGCCACGTGCAAAAGTTTGCTGACGACATTGCTATTGTGGGCTGCATCAGGAGTGGGCAGGAGGAGGAGTATAGGAACCTAATCAAGGACTTTGTTAAATGGTGCGACTCAAACCACCTACAACTGAACAGCAGCAAAACCAAGAAGCTGGTGGTGGATTTTAGGAGGACCAGGCCCCTCATGGACCTCGTGATCATCAGAGGTGACTGTGCAGAGGGTGCAGACCTATAAATACCTGGGAGTGCAGCTGGATGACAAATTGGACTGGACTGCCAATACTGATGCTCTGTGCAAGAGAGGACAGAGCCGACTATACATCTTTAGAAGGCTGGCATCCTTCAACATCTGCAATAAGATGCTGTAGATGTTCTATCAGACGTTTGTGGCAAGCACCCTCTTCTATGCGGTGGCATGCTGGGGAGGCAGCATAAAGAAGAGGGACGCATCACACCTGGACCAGCTGGTGAGGAAGGCAGGCTCTATTGTAGGCATGGAGCTGGACAGTTTGACATCCGTGGCAGAGCGATGGGTGCTGAGCCGGCTTCTGTCAATCATTCAGAATCCACTTCATTCACAGAACAGGATCATCTCCAGACAGAAGAGCAGCTTCAGCAACAGACTGAGGACAATTCCAACCGGGGAGTAAATGTTAACATTATACAATGTTATTGTCTGTTATACCTGCCTTGCACTCTCCCCCCTGCATTTTTTAACTTGCACTGCATTTTTATCACTATTTAATTCATATATATATTTTTTTATTAGTATGCTGCTGCTGGAGTATGTGAATTTCTCCTTGGGGATTAATAAAGTATCTATCTATCTATCTATCTATCTATCTATCTATCTATCTATCTATCTATCTATCTATCTATCTATCTATCTATCTATCTATCTACTTGAAAGAGGCCCTGAATATTCTGTTAGGATGAAGCAATCTGAAACAAAAAAAATACACTATATGCTGTACCTTAGCGTATCTGTAATCGATTGCATTTCATGCGATACTAGAAGTGATTTCTGTTTTCTGCCAGGCACACTTCAATACAGCACTCCATGTTCCTGAATGTATCAGCAAGCATCAAAGGGGGAATAGCATCAATTTCAGGTTGGATGTTTTTCTTCAAATCTTCCACGGTGCGAGGCTTGTTCCGATAGACTTTTCCTTTGAGCAGACCCCAAAGGAAGAAGTCTGGTGGTGTCAGATTTGGCAACTGTGGTGGCCAACTCCCCTTTGAAATGACCCTTGACTCAATTTCCGGCGTGCGTCTTATTAATGTGTGACACGTTGCTCCATCTTGGTGGAAGTAGCTGTCTGTTAACTCACGATCATCCTGTCGATTCTGACATTGCTTATTCGAATTGGTGACCCAATAGGTTCACACCATAAAGATGTGCTGCTCAATATTGTACACAACCATCCTGATGAGAAGTCGAATGACTGACTGAGTGAAGGGGTATGGGTGGTTGCAAACCCAGAAGTTGCAAAGGAAGGTTAAACGGCACGATGACTGTCTGGCACCTACCTCATTGCTGCCACGCAGGGGCATCCCTGCTTGTTTGAAGCTCCATATACTGAGGAGCACTTTGCACGTTTTTTCATTCAGATTGCTTTGTCTTAGCGAGATTTATTACAGAATATTTGGGGCGTCTTGCAAGACAATCCCCCTGTATAAAGCAGGTTTTAAAAAAATGCATGGTTTTGTTCCACTTCTAGTGATAAAGTTGAATTTTTTTGGGAGATTTTGTTTTGGAGATCTCAGCTGCACTTATGAGGGGCCCTGACCTGACAGGCATAACATGCTGTGTACCATCACATTCCCGTAACATGTTGTACCAATTGCAGGGTGGCAGGAGGACTGAGCCAATCCCAGCAGCATTGGGCCGAAGGCAGCTGAACAAGTTTGCCACACCACCACGCTACATTGTACATAACACATAGACACACTCAAAATGCAGGTGGTGTTTAAGAGCAGAAATAGAAAAGCACCTGGTGACTAAGGTTATTCAGAATTATTGAAAATAACTAAACCCATATAACAAGATAATACCTATTTTTGCCCTGAGGCTACAGAATTTTTATAAACTATTTACACAGAGTAAAACAGTGCCATTATTATTCTGCCTTGCTGTAGCTATAACCTGAAATCAATTATATTTAAAAAATCAAAAAATAGTTCCAGAAAAAATGCTGTTTCTTCCACTCATGCTCAGAAGATACTGTTTAGCCGTTCACCCTTGGATGAAAGACGACATTAATGAAGTATGGAAGGCCAGCCCTTTACATTGCTTACAAAGACAAGTTGGCTCCCCCAGCCCCCTCCGTCCTTTGCTAACCTTGGTTACCAGGCGACTTTGCAGAAATCACCAGTGCATTACTCTGCTCCTGACTGATCTAAATTTATTTCTTTAGCAGGATATCTCCCCCAGCATACTTAATCGACATCTAAGAAACTCCCAGACTCTATCTGCATCAAGCTTTTTTTTAATTAGCAAGGAAATGGCTCAGAAAGCAAAAAGAACAGAAAATGGTGACTTTGATAGCAGCGACAGAAAAAGGAAGACCTAAATCTTCCTGTCTGGAATGACTAGAAGGTGTGCTGCTTTAGCCTAGAAATGATCTGTCCAATTCTGTGGCCAAAATAAAACAAGGAATGTATTTATATGATGCCTTTAAAATGTGTTCATTTACCTTAATAAAGGGACAAGTGTCTGTGCTCTGTTATATGCCGTCTGGTATGAGATTCGTAAAAGCAGTGCTAATATTTGTGAGGTGCCATTTGTTAGAGTGTCAAATTTGAACATTAGAACACGCTATACGAGAACAGGCCATTCAGCCCAACAAAGCTCACAAGTCCTATCCACTTAATTCTTCCAAAAAATCATTAAGTCGAGTTTTGAAGGTCCCTAAGTCCTACTGTCCACTACACTACTTGGTAGCTTAATCCAAGTATCTGTGGTTCTCTGTGTAAAAGAAACTTCCTAATGTTTGTGTGAAATTTACCCTTAACAAGTTTCCAACTGTGTCCCCGTGTTCTTGATGAACTCATTTTAAAATACAAGTCTCGATCCACTGTACTAATTCCCTTCATAATTTTAAGCACTTCAGTCAGGTCTCCTCTTAATCTTCTTTTGCTTAAACTGTAAAGGCTCAGCTCTTTTAATCTTTCTTCATAATTCATTCCCTGTAGCCCTGGAATCAGCCTAGTTGTTCTTCTATGGACCTTTTCTAGTGCTGCTTTGTCCTTTTTGTAGCCTGGAGACCAAAACTGCACACAGGACTCCAGATGAGGCCTCACCAGTGTGTTATACTTGTACTCCACACAATGCCAAACAAACTATTACAAATGACAAGCATTTTATTACTACAAATGTTTGTGTTGCACCATCTGTTGGAATGACAAATGAAATGCATTATAGTACTACAATCAGTCAGTTTCTAACCCGCTTAGTCCGGAAAAGGGTGACGGGGGTCTGCTGGAGTCTATCCCAGGTAGCATAGAGTGCAAGGCAGGAACAAACCCTGAACAGAGTACCACTCCATTGCAAGGCAAACACACACACACACATCCCAAACACACAGTAGGGCCAATTTAGGATTGACAATTCACTATAAGAGGAACCTTATGCAGACACAGGGAGAACATTAAAACTCCACACAGGGAGGACCTGGGATGTAAACCCTGGTCTCGTTATTGTCTGGCAGCAGCACTAACACTGCACCACTATGCCATCCTATATTACTAAATGCATTACTAAATACATTCCAGCAGATGGTGCAATGCAGATGTTAACACTAAGGTCTATGTTAGTTACATTTCTACCCATCTTAGATAGGAAGCACAGCTAGTCCACTTAGATGATTTCACATTTTTGCAATGCAGCATCTTTTGGAATGTAATTTGGAAAGTGTGTAGCCAAGAAATGCATTGCATTTGCCATTCCAACTAATGGTGCATCACAAACATTTGAAGGTCATACCATGCAAAGCAGGTTCAAATGCATCAAACTTTCACCTTTTTGTCTTTTTCAGGTTACATAGTCATGTATTGCTATTGGGAAAATGATTGCTCTGATCAATCTCAGGGGTGCAGATGCCATTGCAAACAATTTTGGAGCCATGAAATGTAAATTCTTTGACCACTTAAATTTCTACAGGGTTTGATCTTGATATTGATGTTATGGATTTGTGCAGGAACAACGTACTGCCATATCAAAATTTGGGGCACAAACCGGGTCATCTCTTTTAATATCCATCCATTATCCAACCCGCTATATCCTAACTACAGGGTCACGGGGATCTGCTGGAGCTAATCCCAGCCAACACAGTGCACAAGGCAGGAAACAAACTCTGGGCAGGGAGCCAGCCCACCGCATCTTTTAATATTAAAGAGAAAAATAAACGAAAATAATGCCCCTTGGGCCAAAGAAAAAAAAAGGTTATTGTGAGGCCATTTTCTAACGGGAGCTTTCTAGCCGTTCATCCCTGTAACAAATAACACTTCCTTCAGGGAATCTGGGATTCTTATGGATGGGAAACTGGAAAGGGGTGGAGTCAGGTGACTACACTGGGCGGATTCTCAGTGCTGCAGGGAGAGAAGGAGAAGACAACGTTAGCAATACCTCCCATTTTAATATATATACCTCAACAAAGCCTGAAAGGAGATCCTTTGACGCGCATGCTTGACAATGTTTTGTTGTTGTTGGAGTGATCTTTGTCTTCTTGTTGTTCAGGCACAGTCTAACCTTCTTTAACTTCATAATCAACACATAGCAACACTATCTATCTATCTATCTATCTATCTATCTATCTATCTATCTATCTATCTAATTGATTTCAAAGTTGTGAAGGGCGTTCTACATGGTAATATGGGTGCTTTGTCTCAGACACATAAGATGAAGGATGTGGCCCTTTAGATGACCTTACAGGGACTACATTAACACTTGAATTACCAAAGCCTACGAATAAAAACGTTTTAATTCTAGAGTTAAAAAGATAGGAAGTGACGGACCTGCTTGTATTACCTTCTAGCAACATTTGACCCAAATGAAAAAATCTAAATCTCAGTTTGAAGGACCACCTTAAAAGGATCCCCTGATTCATTAGTGATGTCTTTATTTCCATAATGCAAAAATCATTGCCAGCACTGTGCTTTTGTATCATTAATAACATCCTAATTGTATAATTAAATGGTGTAAGAGCCGGCGCAGTGGTAGTGCTGCTGCCTCGCAGTTAGGATACCCGGGTTCGCTTCCCGGGACCTCCCTGCGTGGAGTTTGCATGTTCTCCCCGTGTCTGTGTGGGTTTCCTCCGGGCGCTCCGGTTTCCTCCCACAGTCCAAAGACATGCAGGTTAGGTGGATTGGCGATTCTAAATTGGCCCTAGTGTGTGCTTGGTGTGCGGGTGTGTGTCCTGCGGTGGGTTGGCACCCTGCCCAGGATTGGTTCCTGCCTTGTGTTGGCTGGGATTGGCTCCAGCAGACCCCCGTGACCCTGTATTCGGATTCAGCGGGTTAGAAAATGGATGGATGGATGTAAGAGCCATTTTCCTAGTTCTATAAAATGTATGAATATTTATTAGATGATAATGCATAAAATATGGGAGGTTCCTAAAACCCTTCGTGAATAGAATTGAGTTGGTATTTTCCTGTCATTTCTTAACAGTTATGAGTTAACAATGTTCTCTAGTAAGTGTTTAGCCTCGCCTTGTGTAAGGTACAGAGGCATACAGTTTTTTAACCATGTCCTTGTACGTGTTCTTGTTTGAGCTCGCGTTCGTGCTTATGCATGTGACTGTGCCTAAGCGCATGTCTATGTGCCAACGGCCTACGGGCCTTTTGAGTGTGAAGTAACACATAAAATAAAAGAATGTTGAACCGTATGTTTAAGACATACAGAAGAAGAAATAAATAACCTTTAAGTACAGAAACAACCAAAGCTTCTCAAGAAAAGCTAAGTTTATAGAAGATACATCTTTTCATTTTTTTGCCTTATTTCTATGTGTGTAACTATTTTTACTTTTATTCTTGTATGGATTATTTGCCTTTAACTTTCACTAAATATTTTTAAAATGAACTTTTGGACTGAGAGATTTCTTTGACACGCGTCTTACTCGTGCTTGACTTCGCCTTATGCAACGGCGGCTACAAATGGGTTTATGATTTTTTGGATAACAAACTCTTCTTAATTATTTTTTTTTTAAACTGCTAAACAATATAGATTTTGGTCAAACGCCATGTTAATTGATCAAAGAATGCACCAGTCGTGGATCCTCAAATTTGAGGTTTCCTGCAATGTAGTTGATGTAAAAATCCTAACAGTTTTTACAAATAAAAATGCCTGAAAAAGATATTGGAACAGCTTATCCATTAGTTAACCAGACATGCCACAAAAAACTTCATCATGAAGCAGAGAGGTAAAATAAAAGTGTGGTGGCCCAGGTGGAAGCCTCTTTCAGGGTTCAAGGATGATGCTGTATTGCAAAGATGAAAACGTTTAAATGCAAAAAGAGTTGAGAGATTAGGCGTGCACGCTTCATTTTGAATGTTGACTTTTATCGCTTCAGTGGCCAACCGGATTTTTAGAGGTCATCATCTGGTCTTCTCTACTATGGGGATAGTTACCCAACACTTCTTCTTAAAAACATACAGAGAACAGCAGGTTTTACAAGCTGTTTTACTGTTAAGTTGGGCTTTAGTCTCCTTCCCCCCCAAATCTCCTCAATGTACAATACTAAGCAAGGTAAACGCTTTCAACCAGAAAATGAAATCTAAAATCACTGGGGGACTACCAAAAGATGACATTAAGGACAAGGTGGTCTCAACCAGGAGGTAAACACAAAGAAATCCAATCTACAAAAAAGTGAAGTCAATAAAATGGGAGATCAAAGTTCCTGCTTACCTATCGTCTTTTCCTATATAAATAGAACTGTAATACAAACTGCTGTTTGGGCTTATGAGTTTTCACTCAAATTCACCCAGAAAGTGGATAGTAGACGTCACGTAGGATATGTGTGCCAAATTTCAGGTCAATATGTCAAACGGTTTGCGAGCTGCAGGTGATTTAAAATCCTGGACAGACAAACAAACAGCCACAGTAGCGTATTATATAAGAAGATCAGTTACCCACTGACATAAAAGAGGTGAGTTAGGATTCTTCCAGTTGAGCAAGGTAAGTCTCCGTGCCAATAGTGAAGTGAAGACAATTACAGTTTGTTTGTCCTTCTCCACTTTAAGCCCCTCTGTGAGACCACCAAACACAGCTGCTAGTGGATTAGAGGGATTGTGACGCCAAAGCTGTCTGAAAGGCATTTAAAGATTTGGTCAAGAATGATGTTAATTTGGTGCCCACCAAAAACATGTGGCCTAGTGAGGCTGGAGCTCGATTGTAGTGTTTGCAGGTTGGATCTTGCCCTGGAAACATTTTGGACAATTTTAAAAACAGACAGATGTGCTCGATATATAATTTTGAGCTAAATAATTGTATGCTTATATGCGCATATGGAGCTCGAGTGAATTCTCTGCGTTGCTGCCTTCCACTCCTTTTCTGACATGTTGAGTGAGAGATCCTTTTTCCCACTGTACTCTGGGATCTTTGAAAAGGAGGGACTTTAAAATAGTTAATAATAGTAAATATTATGGAAATGCTGTCTGAGTCCTCAAGACTGATCAATATTTTTTCCAGCATAGAGGTAGGTGGAGGTGAGAGAAATTGGGCCACTGTGCCGCCCTTGTACAGATCTCTAAGTGATTTAATCCAAATGTTTTCCAGACATTAAAAACTGCATACATTTGAGAGGGTGGAAAAAGGTGGTTCTCGTGCAGAGGTGCCACCGATAAAAGCTTCTCCCTCTTGAAGTAGTTCCTGCATTGGTTTCATGTTCTGAGTGAGTGAAACACAATTGGGTTGTTTAGTATATTGGCGATGACTTGTACTTATTGGGGTACAAAGCAAGGAATATAAAAAAGTGCTGAAGGATTTTATTTCTATTGCAGACCAAGCCTGTGTCTGTTCATCTATTTGTGTCCATGTCCAGGTTTTTATAGCTTGTATATTCACCGTCCAGTAATAAAATTAAAAGTTAGGTAGAGCCATGCCATCTTCCACCTTAGGTCTTTGTAGGGTCACACTCTGGATATGTAGATCTTTTCCCAATTCTGTGTGGGGTCAAGGTGCCTGACCAACATTCTCCATACAGCTCGGGCCTGCACCTCCTTGCCAACCAACAATGGTGTATGGACAAAAGCGGAAATGTTCATATGCACAAATAAATCCAGATGCATAAATCTGTGCGTTCACCAACTTCCAAATTCTTCCAGTCCATAAATCCCAGTCTGCGTGCCCACTCCCAAACTCCTGCCAGAATTACGCCTCTTTGAATATCCATCCATTATCCAACCCACTATATCCGAACTACAGGGTCACGGGGGTCTGCGGGAGCCAATCCCAGCCAACACAGGGCTCAAGGCAGGAAACAAACCCCGGGCAGGGTGCCATGGGTGCAGGCCCAGCCACCAGGTACTCACAATCGAGCCCCACCTCCAGGCCTGGTTCCAGAGGCCCTGGTGACCCGCATCTAAATGAGGGAAAATGGCATCCAAATTTTGTGTTCTTCATAAGAGGTTTACTGAACCACTCTTTGTCTCATCCCTCACTTAGGAACAGCTTGCCTTGGGTGACCCTACCAGGGGCATAAAGCCCCAGACAACAGAGCTCCTAGGATAATTGGGACACACAAACCCCTCCACCACGATAAGGTGGTGGTTCGAGGAGGGGACATCATAAACTTCATCTTTAATTTGCTAGTTTCCCAAATCCCATTGTTACTAAAGTAGCACGTTAAATGCTTTGTTTTGTATGTGTTCTTCTATGTGTGTGAATCACTATGTACTTCTTAAACGGGCTTTCTCTTCCTCCAAGACATAGAATCCATTACATTTGTGATATTACAGCTCTCTGAATAATTAAAATACTGAGATGTATACTTGATATAATTTTCATTATGATAGGAATTGAAGCATGTTATTTAACATGGGAACACGGTGGCGAAGTGATAGTGATGAACTGTTGCCTTGTCCAGAGATTGTTCCTGCCTGCACCGTACACAACCTTCGAAGAAATAATTTACTTCAGCAGTACTGCCTCTTTCAAACATACTAACCTCCAATTCCTGTCCTTCCTTTTCTTTTTCCAAGTACCCAATCGCCACACAATCAGCTCTGTAATAGACATTGAGCCATCTGTAAGCTTAGAACGCCAATTCTTCAAAACTTTTAATGAACATCTTCATAGTACATGTTTAATTATTCTATCCGTCTATCCTTCCAGTTTCACACCTGTCCCAGCAAGAATACAGCGCGAGGCAGGAACAATCCATGAACGGAGCGCCAGCTCCTTGCTAGCGCTGCGACACTGTGTCCTCACATGTTTAATTATTAACAATATAGATTATTTAAATGAAGTTAACATTTTATCTGTATAATGTAATAAACCTATTCTGCCTGCATTTCATCTTAAAAATGATATTGTCATCATATGTAAATACGCGCTTTATAAAGTAGGGCAAGTTGTGCAATATTAAAACTGTAAGTTTTTAGTGAGGTGATTGTACTTATAAGTACAAACAGTTCTACAAGGTGCACTTGATGGACTGATGGCGTGCGTTTAGAGTTCTTGGGATGAAACTATTTCTGAACTGCGCTGTCCCTGCAAAAAAGGCTCTAAAGCATTTTTGTGCATACGCAGCGTTTATACATGAGGCCCCTGGTGATTGCCCTTATTGCTAGTTTGAAAGTGATATCCCCCTCTAGTGGTAATTTTGTGAAGTGCTTTTGGAGCTAATTGGGACTTATGTGTTTTGGGACTCCTAGTTGGTCCTATTCTAGTTCCTGACTTAAGCGCAGAATTTAATACAGTTAACCATGACATTTTACTGTCCTGACTTTCAGCTATTGGTATCTCTGGTGCTGCTCTTTCTTGGTTCATTAGGGAACACAAATCTGCCACTACTTCACTAACACAAGGTATCCCTCAAGGGTCAGTTCTCGGTCCAATCCTCGTTAACATCTATATGCTCCCATCAGGTGAGATTATTCGTCGGTATGGTCTAAGCTTCCACTGCTATGCTGATGACACACAACTTTAAATAAATGTTGATGCAACTGCAACATCCTCAACAGTTGCACTGACTGATTGCATTTGGGAAATCAATCTTTGTATGACAGATTATTTTTTAACAACAGAAAGGTACTAAATCTCTCATCTCTACCCTTCGTGGGCTAACAATTGACGTCGATGGGATCCTGGTTGAACCCTCAGCATCAGCCCATAATTTGGGTGCCACTTTTGATCAGTTTCTTACTTTTCAACCACACATTCGCTCAGTAGTACAGGCAGTTTTGTTTCATCTCCGCAACATTCTCATCTGCATTCTTTCCTCAGTGTGAAGGATACCAAAACACCGATTCATGCTTTCATCATCACTAACTGTCTGGACTATTGCAATGCATTGTCTCTCTATTATAATCAAAAAATCCTGGAACAAGACAAGACTTTTTAACCTGGCATGAAACGTGATTTTTTTCAAAGAGATACTTTCACATCCCATGAGACGAGACTTTGTGCCAAGAGAATTAACCACACCCGGGGCCGGAAATAAAAGACAAAGAGTAGATGACAATGTACAATGTCATAAAGAATTCAAAAACATTGGCGTGATACACATGCAGAGCAAGTTAGAGATAATGAAAGTACTAAAATTTGAAAGTCTCAAAAAAGTGATAGTAAAGATCGCATTAGTGTAAACAAACAGAAATTATTACTCTGTGAAATAACGGAACAGCGAAAAAAGATTAAAATTTATTGTTCGGATTTAAACTTTAAGTCGGAGACTTGTAGATTTTCTAATTCATGTTGCCATCTAGGAAAAGTAGTGTTGCCTTCCAATGAAGAGGCGTTTCCGCGAGAATTAAAAATTTTGAAATTGAAATCCACATTTGCAAGTGGCAGAGACACAAAGTAGGTTGTGCGTATCTCAGGCTGGGAGGAGGGGGAGTTGGCGAGTGAGGCGAGCAGGGGGTGAAGCCCCCGGTCTCTTCAATAAGTATTATTCATTTTCTTGTATGTAACTAGCTGATTACCCAGTGGCTTCGCTCACTGAGCGCAAGGGAAAAAAATAAAATGTAGTATATAAATTCTTAAACAGTAAAACATTAACATGTAAGAAGTTAAGATACATTGAGCAGTACTGGAGTGCTTTCGGGAAAAGTACATTTTAAAGGCACTAAAACACAACAGGTAAGTAGCACTAACAGCAGCTTAAACGTATTTGGATCATCTCTCGGTAGCAGATCCTTTGTGAAAGGTGCTACATGACCACTGTGGTATAGAAATTACATTTTCTATGCGATCTTGCAAATTTCTGTCTGACAACCTTGCACAACGTGCCTGTGATTTAAGAGAAAAAATATTCTGAGAAACGTGGTCCTAACAATTCCCAAGTTCAAAACGTAACATGAAGAAGTCGGAACATCTTCTTAGATGTAAACCCTCCATCGTCTTAAAAGAATTTATCACAAAAGCAACCTTGAATGTTGCAGGGTTTTAGTGACCTAAACTCACCTTAAGGGACAGTAAGTAGTCATGCAGCACAATTTACAAAGAGAGGTTTGCTTTGATGGCGCCGATCACACTCATTCACAAACATTTCCACTCTACCATGAGCCGAGGGGGACTTGAAGTGTCACAAACAGTGCAAGAAGAGAGGACACTGCTCGAAACTGCGAAACTCTTGACCCGGTGGAGCAGCCCGACATTCCACGCCTCCCAGCTTCCGCTTTGTTCCCACAGCTTGGCGCAGTTAAAAAGTAGGAAGACGCAAAGCTGTGTTCCTCATCTCTTCTACTATCAAGTACTGCCAATTAAAAAAAGTTATAATGTGGCAGTTTCCGTGACAGTCACGTTGACAAATAAATAAAACTTCTCTGTCAGAACGCACCTGGTGGCGGATGGCTTAGTGCTGGAGTCCAGAGAGGAGGGCTGGGAGAGGGCGACGCGGGGGCGCACTTCTATGGGATAGATTGCCGTGTTTGTGTTTGCTTCTTTTCAATATTAGTAAAATAACTCTCACACAAATAATAATTCGTAAAGACGATATAAAAATGGTGTCCACAAACGAAGTGATTAGTTCCTGTATTATAATATGTTCTGTGGTCATACGTAATTTACGTTTCGGGTGGTCATAAGTAATTGCCATTTCAAACGTGGAAAGAATTTTATATATATAGATTTCTGTTGTCTTATTAATGTGTTTATTGAATTATAAAGTGTCCTTGAGTGTATGAAACTGTGAGTGTATTAATAAAACATTATTATTATTATTATTATTATTATTATTATTATTATTATTATTATTATTATTATTATGACAAGTGTAGGCTCTCTCACACACGCACACAAAAAAATACGTTTAAAGTCCAGACAGACTTTAAAAACAGACCATCAAACCAATCTTCTCGTTTTGAGCAAGCAAAGCTGTATGGAACTTATCTCAAGATCAGTGATTAGTTCCACATCTTTATTCCTTCTGCTTAACTGGAGGCCCAGCCACTCAGCACTGTCCGTTCTTTTTAGTTCCCCAAAACATTTTTCTGTAGAAGTACTTTGTCTATAACTAGTTCCACTCCATCATTATCTCTGTTCACGCAATGGCCCTGTCCCAAAGCACTTTGGCATTTATCAGCTCCACAGATCATTCGCCCAACGCCTGTTCCCCTCATCATTTTAAATTGGTACCTGGTCCACAAATCTCTCCTCCATGCTCTTTCTCCAGTTTGTTCAGTGGGTCAAATCTCAATCTGCAAAATACAAAAATGTTATGTTTCAGCTTGAGATTCCCCCCTGGCTGGGGTTCAATTTCTTTCTTTTCTCTCTTTCTATTCTCTTTTTATTCTTCTGTTTATGTTAATATTGTTGATCATTTATTTTCTGTGCTCCTATGTATCTTCTGCTAAGTCCCCTTGTGTCTTGTGGGTGGTTCCCCAAGAGATGGGGCAACCTAGCTATTACTGTCAAGGGGCTGCCCTTAGCTCTACAAAGGCTAGGAAAACAAGCAGTCCTTTGCGGTTCATTGAATGTGCTTGCAATGGTGAGTTTCTGTCACGATTATACAGTACATAGCCTTTTGTGAATTTACTGGATTTTTAATCTTATACTTTTTCGTTGATTTTGTGTTTTTTTGGGACTTTTTTGCCTTGGATTGCCTTGTTGTTTCAGGCAACTTCTTTTTCCTTTTGGGCTCCTCTGACCTTAATTTTGTCACAGAATGTTTTTGTTGAAAATAAATCTTTTATTTATAAGGATCCTGTGTTTGCCCATTTGTGGGGTTTGATGGGTTCCCCAACTCTTCTGGGCATTTCGAGTTATTGTTTGGGACTTTTTGTGCTTAGGAACCTCTAATTCAGAAAATAGAACAATACAGAATCCACAATTTCAAGCAGACTACCCCTACGGAGTCACTTGCAGGCCTTAAATACACTACCACTTCTAGCTGTACTGGTTTTCCTTCTTCAGTTATGCTACACTGGCACTCTAGCAGTACAGTACATAATACTATTTATTTGAATTACTTTCACTTTGTGCATACACAAATGTACAATGTAGTAATAGGTTTGAAGGGTGCCACTGTAATCTGTGGAGTTTATTTCAAAGCCATAAATAAGCTGACAGAAAGCACCTGGCAGAGAGATAAGTTGACAACTGGAAGACAGCATGGCAGGACAGTTGCCCTATTTGGTCCATAGCCAAGCGAGCCCCTGCCTGCTAATTTAGTTTTTTTCTGTGAACAAATTCCATGGGCAGGGAGTTTCATTGATTGAAGCAGGCCTGACCCATTGCCTTCAGACAGATGCCATGAGTGATTAGAACAGGTGCAAAAGTGCTACATGTGGTCTGAGAAGAGTGTAATCCAGAAATGACATAGACAACTCTGTTGGAAGTTGCCCATACCTGGCAAATATGTAAATATGTGAGTGTTTATAATGAAGAGGATCCATCATGAAGCGAGAAGCTCCCCACCATGTCGGACCAGTCCATGTAGCCGTCAGCATTCCGTCTGCCATCTATCTATCTATCTATCTATCTATCTATCTATCTATCTATCTATCTATCTATCTATCTATCTATCTATCTATCTATCGTGTGGACTTTTCCTAAACCTTTGTTTTCCATATTTTTCCATTGTTCAGTCTGCTGCATTGCAACAACAAGCCAGTCACAGAGTCCTTACTCGATATGAAGCTACTTATTTCTTGTATTTCTTTCCTTCTAATTACACCACATTTGAATTTTTGTCCTGTTGGCTCATTCAATTGCCATTGAAACCCTCGCAAGTTATCATCAAACTGAAGTGACTGTGGCTCCATCCCTTCTAGGTGACAAACTGAATATCGATGTTTGTTTTACTGTATATCTTACTCTAATGTTCTAACGTTCTGCCGTGCGGTGTCACATGACCAATGTTTCTTCAGATCGCACAGTTTGTGCCCAGACTAATCGAGAAGTGCCTCTTCCATAAGATACCATTTAGGAAACCTCTTTTATTTGTGATGCTTGCACAGTGCCTGTGTAGAAGAACATCAGGTGAGCAAATCATAACCAGCTCAAGCATTCGACAAGTTTTATTCATTAGTGTTTTTCATTTTTATTACAGAGGCAACTTTCTTTTTTTTTTCCAATTTTTGATATTCCTTTTTACAGTTTTTTTTTTTTTTTACTTTTTCCCAGTTATAATGTGCCACCAGGTCTCTTAGCCTCATTATTCACTGAGGGTGAGTGCACTTCTAGCTCTTTTGAAGCACTCTTTTGAAGCAGGTTTTAACTCCAACCATATGTTTCAGGGTCCAATTTGAATTCCCCTTATTGACCCAATATCTAGAGATGGCTGAATGGATCCCCTCACACCCTAGTATGTAAGCAGCCATCCAAGAAATAAGCAGTTCCGCACACTGCTGCATTTCTGAGTAAGCTGATAAGAATCAAAGGTGAGAGGCTTGTAAATTTACGGCTCCTTGTAGTCATCTGTCCTTGCTGTCAGTGTCGCGGCAAAGCAAGAAGAGCGATGACTTGCTTAGACTCCTCTTATCTCGCCGTGCAGGTGGGTTATACATACGTTGGCCTTGGTACTCAACCTTGACAGAACAAGAGATTGCATGAGTGCCAAACGAGGCTTTGAAATTTCAAGACAAAAAGGCGATGGGAGGCAGGAGAGGTTTGGCACCTAAGCTGATCTGTGGCACGTGAAGCTTGACAAGTCGAACCTTTAAAATTAAAAGAAAGGAATTACTGAGTATTGCTTTTTTATTTAAAGACTGAGCCGATGTATTCAGTTTATAGAGAAAGCAAAAAATGAATAAAACTCAAACTGCAAAAGTTGTCCTTTTAATTAAAATACACATTAACAAAATATAATTTATTATGCAGGATATGGCAGTTGTTGTTTCTTAGTGAGACATCTGAGGTGGCATTTTCCTAGACAGTTGTCATACATACAATACATCTTTTCAGATGGCAATGCTGGCAGTTCTTCTGGTTATAATGTAATTGGGGAGGAAATGGCGGGCCCAGGTGTGTGGATCCCGGAAGTGACATCAAGTAAGGAGAGCTGACAACAACAACAATATTTATTTCTATAGGACATTTTCATTCAAATGATGTAGAAAGAGAAAAAGACAAAATATAAAAATAAAATTAGGTAATACTAATTAACATAGAATAAAAGTAAGGTCCGATGGCCAAGGAGGACAGAAAAAAGAAAAAAAAACTCCAGACCGCCGGAGAAAAAAAATAAAATCTGCAGGGGTTCTGAGGCCACGAGACCACCCAGCCTCCACTGTGTATTCTATCTAACATAATTGATCTCAATCAGTCCTCATGGTTTTCAGGCTTCACATGGAAGAACTTGATGATGATGGTCATGTGGACCTCTGGCCTTCAATCCATCAATGTAAGGACTGCACGTGCTTTGATTAGGTAGTGGTGGCGCAGATCGCAATCACAGATAAATAGAAAAAGAACAGAAGAGAAAGTAAGGGTCAGTATGGATTGAGGAGCCTTGATAAAAATGATAATCAAATGCATATACAGAATATCAGGGTTACACTAAAATGAAGCTATGAGAAAGCCATTGTAAAATAATGAGTTTTTAGCAGTTTTTTAAAGTGCTCCACCGTATTAGCCTGGCGAATTTCTATCAGTAACCTATTCCAGATTTTAGGTTAATAAACATTTTTTAACATTAGAAGGCCGCCTTACCACTTCTTTTAAGTTTAGGTCTTGGAATTCTAAGCAGACCCTCATTTGAAGATCTAAGATTACGATTTGGAGTGTGAGGTGAAAGGCATTCTGAAATATAGAATGGAACGAGATTATTTAAGACTTTATAAACCATAAGCAGTATTTTAAAGTCAATTCTAACTGACACAGGTAACTAGTTTAGAAACAGAACTGGTTTGATGTGCTCGGATTTTCTTTTCCTAGTTAAGATCATAGCAGCTGAATTCTGCAGTTGTTGCAAATGATTGATGTCTTTTTTGGGTGGTCCTGAGAGGAGTGCATTACAGTAATCTAGTCGATTGAAAACAAAACGTGAACTAATTTTTCAGTATCTTGCAAATTATAAGACGTCTAACTTTTGCTATATTTCTTAAGTGAAAAAATGCTGTCCTAGTAATCTGATTAATATGTGAATTAAAATTCTGGTCAGAGTCAATAGTTACCCCTAAATTCTTTACCTCTGTCTTAACTTTTAATCCTAATGGGTCAGGTTTATTTCTAATATCCTCATTATATCCATTTTTGCCAATTACACAAATTTCTGTTTTCTCCTTATTTAGTTAAAGAAAATTATGACTCATTCATTCAGAAACATAAATAAGACATTGGGGGTCAGTGAATCAAGAGAGTCGGGGTCATCAGGTGCTATTGATAAATATAGTTGTGTGTTGTCAGCATAGCTCTGGTAGCTCACGTTGTGCTTTGAGATAATCTGACCTAATGGAAGCATGGAGATCGAAAAGAGAAGCGGACCAGTGGAGCAGAAGGAGGAAAAGAGGGGCTGTGAGCACAACAGTTCCAACCCTTGGATCGCTGGAGAATTACCATCGCCCAAGCCCTTAAACTGTCTCCTATGCACATGACAGCATGATCAACTGTCTGCTAAGAAGCTTCATTGATTAAGTCACCCAGGGATCCATGATGGCAGGAGGCCTTTTCATCAAATGTCAAATTGATGAAACTATGAGCACACATGTGAAAGAAGTTATTGGTGTGGTACCTCAACACTTCTCCCTGCTTCCGACTGCTTCCTCGCTGTTGGCCACACACTATATGATTCTTTTTTTGTTATTTGATATACTTTATTAATCCCCAAGGGGAAATTGCCTTTTTATATGACCTTTGGAGGTCAGAGCTCAGGATAACTAATTGTACAGCAGCCTCTGGAGCAAGTTTCAGGTTAAGGACCTAGCTCAAAGACCCAATGGAGTCGAATACCTTTTGGCAGTAAAGGGACTTGAACCGGCAACCTTCAAAATACCAGTGAGATTTCTTAGCCACCACAGGTCAGGTCAGATTGGAGAGCATGCACTGATACAGCACGTTGCCACACCCACCACACGACAAAACAGCTCAGGGTCCTGGTAGGCACCACCCCAGGCAAACAGGCGGTCAAGTCCCACCCTCTGGAAATGACCCTCTACCTGCCACAGCCAGGCATTACATGGGCATCCCCTTGGCCTGGTCCAGCCGCTCAATTTCTCAACAATGAGGATACTGCGAGATGGATCATCCTCTGGGAATTGCGCCACATGGCTGTAGTACCGTAACTGATGCTCCTTCACAATACAGGTAACGTGCCTTATTTGGGACACTGTGAGAAATTGCTCATTCGACCCAGAGTCAAACCAGTGGTTCCCAAGAAGAGTCACAGTACTGAAGGAGTCCATTGTTCAGCTCAGGTCACTGGATAGCATCCATGTCTCATAACCATATAGCAAGGCAGGAAGCACCAGGACTCTAAAGAGTTGGACCTTCGTCCTTTTGCAGAAATATCGGGAGCACCACACGCCCCTTTCCAGTGACCACATGACCCCCTATGCCCTCCCAATCTGTCTACTAACTTCATAGGAAGAGTCACAAGACACATGAATGTCACTGCCGAGGTAAGTAAACCTCTCAACAAGGTCAACACTCTCTCCACAGACAGACACACTGCTGATGCCTGTTCCCAAGAGGTCATTAAATACCTGGCTCTTGGTGTTTATCAGGACACTCTCAAGCCCAGACACTCAAACTCTTCACTCAGTTTCTCGAGAGCCCCGATCAGAGCCTCCATTGACTCCACAAAGATCACAGTCATCATCGGGGGCAGATGTAGATGTGTCAGAGACAACCATCAGCAAATGATGTCATGAACAGAAATACAGAGGCCACACTGCAAAATGAACACCACTAATTAGACACAAAAACAGGATGGCTAAATTACAGTTTGTGAAAATGGACTTAAAAGAGCCTGCAGAATTCTGGAAAAAGGTCTTGTGGACAGACGAGACAAAAGTGAATCTGCATCAGAGTGATGGCAAGAGAATAATGTGGAGATGATAAGGAACTGCCCAAGATCCAAAGCAGACCACCTTATCTCTTAAGCACGGTGCTGAGGGTGTTACGGCTTGGGTGTGTATGGCTGCCACAGGTCCTGTCACACTTCTCTTTATGAATGATGGAACTGCTGATGGCAGTCACACAATGAATTCTGAGATGTTTAGAAACATCCGATCTGCTCAAGTTCCAGTAAATGCCACCAAACTCATTGAAGGTGCGTCATCCTATAACAAGATAATGAGCCAAACACACTGCTGAGTCAACACAGGAGTTTATCAAAGCTACAAAAATGGAAATTCTTCAATGGCCAAAACAGTCACCCAATTTAAATCCAAATGAGCAGGCCTTCCATATGATGAAGAAAAAACTGAAGGGGACAAGACCCCCGAAACAAGCAGGAGCTAAAGATGGCTGGCAGAGCATCACCAGAGAAGATCCTCAGCACCAGGTGAGGTCTACGATTCACAGACTTCAAGCAGTCATTCTATGCAAAGGGAAGTGTGACAAAGCCCTAAATATGACTGACAGCTTTAATAGACCTGCCATTGCTTTCTCCCAAAGTTTATGGTGCCTTGAAATGGGGGGACGGTGTAGAAAAAATGTTGTGGGACCAAAATCCATGCAAATCCCCTTAAATGAAAGTCTGCAATGCTCACTTTAATCACATCTGAATTGTTTGATTTGTAATTTGGGATAAATCAAAGGGGCAACGTGTCTTTGTCCCAACCATCATGGGAGGGCATTGTAGATGTGTAGATGATAACCTGTTAAATGGGAACTTCAAGGGACCAAGAGTGCAGTATGAAGAGGGGGTCTAATAAGGTAGTTTCAGTTGGATTTTACCCAATCTGACATGGTGCTACTCATCTGATAGAGAAACTAAGATTTGTTTTCTCTTCTACTCAGTGAATCTAAGATGAGGCTTAGAGTCAGACCCCCTGAGTCTAATGGATGGGTGGGTGGGGGTCCTTGAGTTGAACTTTAATCTTATATGCTCCAAGAATCCTTCAAAATTTTTGACACTTGTCAGATAAGGCAAAATAATCTTGTTTTGCAAGCATAATCTATGTTTTCATGTTGTAACAACAATAGCAATAATCACATATTCATATTTAGAGAGCATTGTCATGTATAATCACCGCTACAGCTAATCAGAGTTAAAATTGACAGGCTTAACACAAATACAAAATGAAAATCCATTGCTTGCAAGCTGATCAAGCTCTCATATTCCTAGTAGTAAATAAACACAACATGCTCTAACTTAATCAGGAAAATTGGCTCTTGTAAATAGAACAGAAAGGGAAATTATTTGCCAGGGCATTGAAACTAAGGCTCGTGAATTAATGTTTCCTCCATATTGAGGATTTTTTTTTCCTTTGCATTTGATTGTATTCTAATAGCCCTTGGCAAAGTCATTCCTTGTCAAAAACTTTATTATTAAGGTTGGGTTTTTTCATGCATAATGAATGTGGAGGAACGCTTTGCATGCATATAAAGTCTCAAATTTCAAAACTTGGGCGTATTTCATTTATTCGGCCTTAGGCAGCTACTTAATTAAAAATCATATCTGTTTCTCACAACAACATGTTTAACATTGGAGTGAATAGTCTGGGGAATGACTGTTAGAGCAATGTGGAACGCTCCTCCAAAAGGCACATTCATCTTTCTTTTCTCACACCTGCTTTTGTCTGCAAAGCAATAGCAGTAATAAATATGGCAGGTGTTTGTAGATGATATACAAAATGTTTATTTTGAAGGGCAGGCAGGAACGGAGCAAACAAGGGGGGCTGGTGGCCTTTGTTCCCAAATAGTTAGCTTAGAGATGGAGGAATATCTGGGGCTGTTACAGAGAAGTCTTGTGGGACTGCCCACTGATATTCAAAAGAAGTGCCTAACGCTGAAGTCACATTGTGCATCTTTTTCTCGTGCGGTATGTCGCATTTGAAAATCAAACCCTTGTAACATGTCTGAGTGCTGATCTTCAGGTGGACAAGGTCCACTCTGCAGCATGCGGAATGGAGCGTGCCTAAATGTGGACAGGGTTAAACATTTAATTCCGCCTGTAAATCATACACAACCCATGCTTGGGTCCAGTGGAGCTCCATGCCAGACTGCACGCAGAAGATGAAAACTGCACGTTTATGTAACTTGCTTTACACAACAGTCGTCATTATTGGTGTTATATCTCCACCAGTGTTCCTCCCTTGGTCAGGTTAGGTCAAGGGAGCATGCACTGATACATCTCATTGCCATACCCACCGCACGACCAACCAACTTGGGACACACGGTCCAGTCCCACACCTTGGAAATGACCATCTATCTGCCACAGCCAGGGGTTAAGTTGGCGTCCCCTTGGCCTGGTCCAGCTACTCAGATCCTCAACAATGAGGATCCTGTGAGCCGGATCACCCTCAGGGAATCATGCCACATGGCCGTAGTGCCATAACTGATGCTTCCTCACAATGTCTCCCTCGGCTTGAGCTCAAATTCATGGTTGATGTTGTCTTTCTTCACTTTTGATTCTTTTGTATGAATTAATTTTATTTATGTTTATTTGATATTGATTGTGTTTAAGTTTCATGTGCATTGTTGATGTTTCATACTGTATATGTTGTGGGTAAATACCCTCTCCCCACCCCAAGGGATAGGAATGCCTGCCAGTCACCAGAGGGTCTCCTGAGGGTTAATTTTCAATATACTTGGGAGTTTGGTGTTTCTTTGTATAGTTCTATGCTTTTGTGATTCTTTGGAATTTTGACCTTATTGCTTGTGACCTTATTTTTTACCATTCTTCGATAGATAGATAGATAGATAGAGAGTGTAACACACGTGCGCATGGGAGGCAGCTAAAGTGCTAGAATTAAGGTAACTCTACGCCAGACTGGGGGTGGCAGAGTGTGCTAATCCTTTCTCTCTTTCCACTGCAGACGAGTTAGGGATATTCTGTCTGTCACCAATGATGTCACATCCGGTCCCTGACCAGACGATGTCACTTCCAGGGACGTCATTTCCAGTGCCAGCCCCAACGACATCACTTCCTCAGCTTTCCTTCCAAACTTCTATCTTTGCTTTATCTAAGTCATTTCTCTTTTGGACTCCAATCTCTACACTATTGTGCAATCAACTGACCATTTTGCAGTTCAAGTATTCGAGTGGCTGCCCCAAACCTTCTTTTGTCTTGTTGTCTATTCTGTGATGATAGATAGATAGATAGATAGATAGATAGATAGATAGATAGATAGATAGATAGATAGATAGATAGATAGATAGATAGTCTTTACTGATCCTTTCAGTTTAACAGCCAGGCAGTGGCCAGAGGAATAGATGACAGTAGACTTGTAAATGAGAGAAGCAGGAGTGGTAAAGGGTCAAAGACAAAATGTTATGCTACCAGATGAAGATTATGTTTGCATGCTAGTGTGCAGGGAGAGTGTGTTATGCTTACTCTAATTGATGCATTACAGTATAATAAGGACCAGAAGGTGAGACATAGCATTGAGACAGGCAGAGGTCCATTTCCAGGAGTATGTTGTGATCTGGACTTTGCTTTGTGTATTTTCATCCTTTCTCTTGGCAGGTGTCAGATTCTGCCTTGGATGGGATTTGAGCCTGGGTCTCCTGGACTGAGGGTGTGAATGCTGGTTTAGGACTTCAGGACATGTCTTACTGCGACAGACTCAGAGAATAAAATCAGTTTATCTTCCAGGTGTTCAAAATCCTCAAAGGCCTTGATAAAGTAGAATTCAGCAGAATTAGTTCAACTTAATGGTGTGTCACATTCTTGAGGGCATCAGTGGAAATTACGGTGAAGTGCACTTAGGACTGAAGTCGGGAAGCACTTTACACAAAGCATTGTGGGACTCTGGAACAAACTGTCGAGACATGGAGTTGAAGCAGAAACCTTGACAATCTTTAAGAAGAATTTTGATAAGAAGATAGGGCAGCTTAGCTGTTAGCTAAACAAACAAGTTTCATGAATAATCTCCTTTTGATTGTCAAATTTCTTATGTTTTTTTTATTTCTTGGCTTCTAAAAATAATGGAGGAAATTGTCCTGGGAGTTTTAGAGGTGGAGGAATTAAATGGTCAGATCGTTTGTTGATTTAGAATATTTTTTCAAGATATCTTTTTAGAAATGTATCTTCTACTCCAGGTGAGTATCATGTTCTGCCTCCCAACTCTGTCTCCACTGGAGGGGGCCGTACGGTTTCCTTATATATTGGACCTGGGAGTACTTCTGGTGCCATAGCACTGCGGAAGCCACACAAAAACATGGAGTTTTTCTCCTTGTAGCTTCTTCTGGTGGCACCCAAAGACCCCAACAAGGTTGTTCCTTACGACTAAAATATCATGGATCTCTGCAGGTGTCCAAACAAATTCCATTCCAGAGGAGAACTGACATCTATTGTACTGGAGGAGAAATTATTCTGGATAGAAAATCTACCCCTATCCATCCACTATGGCCTCCTAGCCAGGAAAGACACCATCGGCCAACCTAGCCGGAATGTCTGTCCATCCACCTTGGCACCTATGGAGCTCATGAGAGATGTGCTAGGCTGCATTTACAATGGTGTTTCTTGATCTTGTCTTCCTTATAGGGCAGAGCCTTGCTGGTGACTCCTTTACTTATCTCAGTTAGAGCTAATTATTATTACTATTATTACTAGGGGGCTTTACCCCCAGCTCGCTTCGTTTGCCAACCCCCGGGGCCTGTGCTATGCACTAGCTTCTTTGTGGTTCTGCCGCTCGCGTATGGGGACGCGGATGTACAATTTAAACAGATTGTTATTTTCATGGCAATTGTTAAATATGCATAATAGAACTAAATGTTTTGCATTACAGCGAGTAATTAACCATATTAAAAAATAGTAAAACATAATAAATTAAAATAAAATTGTTTCATGTTGCGTTACAGTTATTTGTTGAGTAATACGATTTTGTTCTGTTTGGCTTAGAAATTAACACGCAAATACTTTTTAAACTTACACTTTTACTATAAAACTTTTTGAATGAAATTTTTGTCAATATCGCATTGAATTTTGATTCTGTGTTTGGACTTTCATCGTGACAACGCAATGTATAAACTACCCATGATTGAATTTTGCTTCTTTCCCTCTATTAAATAAAACAACTTTTTTGAATGTTTGGCTCTGAGATTTGTTAATTGTCTTTGCAAAAGCTATTCTAATGGGAAACTGTAAATGTTTTAATATGAATGGCATATCAAGATCTCCTTTGTTGTCAAATGTTCTTTGCGGGAGATGTACTACATTACTTTTCTCGGATACATCCTTCTTTCAACAGTAATTCAGCCGGTAGAAGACTGGACGGTGTTAACGGTTGTTAGATATTCGTCGGAATATTATAAGTTGATGTTTTCTTGTTCCACACGATCACCACCAACCATTTCAACATAGTCTATTGATACGCATTTAACCAATTTGCCGTGTAACCGATTGACATTTTTGTTGTTAATTCATTTGACTTCCTTGTTTTTCGGTGCTAGGATTGCCCGTGCACTCATTTTTTCTGTTGATAACCCTTCGTGATTAAAATTTTCAATAAGATTTGGATATAATATATCTTCTTTAACTTAAAGTGAGGAAAACTGTAAAATTTATAAGAGTTGAAAGAAAAGAAACTGTGCCTGTCAAAAGCATTCACAGGAATGAGAGTGGTTGAGAGAGGGCATGACTTGAAAAAATCTCATGGCCAAAGTCTAGTGGGACTTGAAAAAATTGATTTTTTATATCATAGATTTAACTGTGATAATAATTAAAAGAATTCAATACACAGTATTTCAAAGAAACACACTTCAACAAGTTGTAACCAATAGGGAGTGCCACTGAGCTGCAAACCTCAGGCCCAATAATGTTCAACACAGTCACAGGTTCAAATAATGGATTTTTGAATGCAACAGGCACCAAAACAATGAGACACAGACCAAAAGCCATACAAACAATAATGATTTTCCTCTCCTTCTGCTTTCAGTTGAGTGTTGCTCATTTCATTCCAACTATGACTCCCTGAGGTGCAGCAATGGGCTCCTTCCGGTGACCTGGTATGATTTGAGGGGAGTACTTCCGGGTTGTGTGAAAACCAGGGTAGTCCTCCCACTACCATGCCACCTTGCAGCACACAGGGACCCTAACAGGGCCACCCGTCCAGGCTCCATTTCCCATGAACACCTGCATATGTCCAAGCTGGTTCATTACAAGTGGACCACATGCCACCTAACGTATCGAGGATGGAGCTGCTCCTGGCCTCCAGCTTCTGCTTGACCTTCCATTTCATCCTGAAGTCATGCTGTCATCCAGAAGCCCTTCTGTCTTCTGTGGAACCTCACAATGTATGATATAAGGTATATTTCAAATCCCTCCATTGCCTAACTGATGATCATAGGGACCAGAATGGCTGAAGAGATACAAGATTTTATTCTTTTTATCACTGCAGATGATAAAAAGCCCTTTATTGATTGCTTGTTTGTCTTCTACTGTGTTTGTGTTTCTGTTTTCTGAGGTTGATAATTTGCATAATCTCATGAAAATATGCACATTTATGTGGTACCTTGATTATCACCCTGCAGTGTACACAGAAAATGTTATTCTTGAGTCAAATCTTTAGTACCGAGAGATTCCTTTACAGAGAGAGAGAAAAAAATAAAAATGTACAGACAAATCGTTATTTGTCAAACTGTAGATCTGAACTGTTTTGAACAGTAATGCACAGAAGTAGAACAGAAGTTCAGAATCTTCAAACATGAGTGTGCCCTGGAGAGAGCACCACTTCATCACACCGTACAGCAACATACACATCTCCACTCAGTCATGTTAGGCCCATTTAGAGATGCAATTTGAGTTTGAGTTAGAAATAAAAAAAGTACACGCTCATTGATAATCATTTTATAATTTTTCCAAAGAAACATTACTCATGAACCAATAGAATTTGTTTTTGATTCTTTCTTGGTACCCAAATGTACTCCTAAAATATGAACACGAGCCACATCACAGATCTTCTACCGAAAAGGCCAAGGGATCTGGAGCGGATAACGTCTGTCACCTTGGTGTTCAGCAATCCAATATAACAGATCATTGTTAATCTCAAAATACGGAACAGATGGAATTGAATCTCCAGTGGTTTGCTCGTTAACCGATGCTACTGCATTCCTAATGATTTTTAAGGAATCTGTGAATTATCGTTTACTTTAGAATGATATTGTGTTCAAACTGTAATCAACCTCAATGGTGTAACATGCATTCTTTCTCCAATGTAGAACCCTCGTCATCATCTGAGTTCAACTCTGCTAAAGCGCCTCTTTATGTGAAAATAGCAGTGTCAGATTGGGGGAGTGTGAACGTGAATGAGAGAATAAAACTGAATAACAAAAAAACGCTAACCTTTACAAGTACCATATATTTTCACCGGCTGTTACAGACTGAAATCAAATGTATGTTTTTATTCTAAAATAGTAAGAATAAGAGCAGGTCACTTCTCAAAACACTGGCTCTAGTGGATCCCCATGACCCTGTGTTAGGATATAGTGGGTTGGGTATTGACTGACTGACTTCTCAAAACAGAGTCGTGTGGGATCAAACTCGTGACCTTTTGATTACCACTCAGCAGTTCTTACCGTTACGCCACCACAGCAGTCTCATTAAAGAAGTGTCAATGTAGCACCCTAACACGGGTTCTTTTTCTGCAGTTACATTTTTGAATAAAAGTGCCCCTGATTTGTTATACTTGTACTTTTTGTGAAACTGTTTATTTGATATTTGGACTTCAGGCTTCACACATTATATGCTTCATGTCTACATTTTGTCAATTATTGCCAAAACAAGAAAAACATTTCTGTTTTGACGATGTGTTTGATTGCTGTAGACACGGAACACATATGAAATGCATGTGTTCCAAATAACGATATAGTATTTACTCTAGTCTATACAACTCTAAGTAGGTAAACAGACTTGAGCTGAGAAAACTTTGTGCGGTGGTGTGGGGATGTGAGAGCAGGCTGCTTGCTGCTTATCGACACATTTAAAAGACAAAAGACGCTGACAGAGAGGTGCGAAGGGATTTAAGATGGGACAGATTTACGAGTTTTTCTGTAGGCTTTGGTAATTCTAGTGTTAATACTCAAGAAGTACCTTGAAAGGTAAGAGGATACTTGGCACTGGGATCGTGACGGTGCAGGCCGGCCCCATGCTACCGGGTCAAATCCTATTATGTGATATCATCTACTGTTGAATTCTGCTCTGTACTTGTAATATTTCTCTATTCTATTGTATTGAGGATGACTTGTGTTCTGTTCTGTGAATTGTGCTGTATTTACTCCTTTTTATTGACACCCACTGCAATCCCAACCTACCTGGAAAGGGGTCACTCTTTGAACTGCCTTTCCCAAGGTTTCTTCCATTTTTTCCCTACAGTGGTTTTTTGGGAGTTTTTAATTGTCTTCTCAGAGAGTCAAGGCTGGGAGGCTGTCAAAAGACAGGGCCTGTTAAAGCCCATTGTGGCACTTCTTGTGTTATTTTGGTCTATACAAAAATAAAATGTATTGTATTGTATTGTATTACTTTTTAGCTACCATAGTGATCCAGAATCTCTTTTTTTCAGTTGAGTATCATTTTCTGTGGCTTGTTCATCCAAGTCATAATATGCCCATTGTGCCTTAGGAAAAAAAGCCTGACTACAGGCCTCTTGTGCTTGGTGGTGGCCCTTTCTCAGGCTGAGAAAAATACTTTAATATCATCACAGGAGCACAATGAAAAAAGGGCCCGAGTTGCGCCCATGGCCTGGTCTTCTCTGAAGACTTACCGGACATTTGGTGCACTGACTGGCTACATGAAGTTGCAAGTGCCAGATTTGTCCTTCCCCCTTTCTACTTCACAAATGTCAGTCTGAGGTTGTTGTAGGACTTTAGGGACTTTCAAAACATGACTTGATGTTATTTTGGAAGAATTAAGTGGCTGGAACTGATGAGATTTTTTGTCTATGGTTCTCTGTGGAAAGAAAAACTTCCTAATGTTTGTGTGAAATTTACCCTTAACAAGTTTCCAGCTGTGTCGCCGTGTTCTTGATGAACTCATTTTAAAGTCACCGTCTCGATCCACTGTACTAATTTCCTTCATAATTTTAAACACTTCAGTCAGGTCTCCTCTTAATCTTCTTTTGTTTCAACTGTAAAGGCTCAGCTCTTTTAATCTTTCCTCATAATTCAACCCCTGTAGCCCTGGAATCAGCCTTGTCACTCTTCTCTGGACCTTTTCGAGGGTTTCTGTGTCCTTTTTGTAGCCTGGAAACCAAAACTGCACACAGGACTCCAGATGAGGCCTCACCAGTGTGTTATAAAGCTTGATCAGAACCTCCTTGGTCTTGTACTCCACACATCAAGGCGCTATATAACCTAAAGTTCTGTGAGACTTCTTAATGGCCTCTGAACACTGTCTGGCACTTGATAGTGACAAGTCTGTGACAAGTCCTAAATCTTTCTCATAAGGATTTTCAGACCTTCCATTGTGTATTCAAACCTCACATTTTTACTTCCTATGTACAATTCTAATTTGCTCAAACGCCTCCAAACTCACTGGCGCGTCATCCTACAACAAGATAATGAGCCAAACACACTCCTGAGGCAACACAGGAGTTTATGAAAGCAAAACAATGGAAAATTCTTTAATGGCAAAGCCAGTAACCCAATTTATTTCCAATTGAGCAGGCCTTCCATTTGATGAAAAGAAAACTTAAGACCCTCGAAGCAAGCAGGAGCTGAAGATAGCTGCACTAGAGGCTTGGTAGAGAATCACCAGAGAAGATATTCCACACCTGCTCTATGAATCACACAATTCAAGCAGTCATTGCATTCAAGGGAAATGTGACAGTCCTAAATATGACTGATGGATTTAATAGACCTGTCATTGCTGTGTCCCCAACATTATGGTGCCCCTCCTGAAATGGGGAGCCTAAGATGTATGCCAATCTCCTTAACTGAAAGTCTGCAATGTGCGGTTTAATCACAAAGACCGAATCGTTTGATTTGTAATTTGAAGTAAATCACGGAAATGTCTTTTTTTCCCCAAACATTATGTATCTATCTTTTCCCTCTCAAAACATTTTTCCTCCTTCTTTTGTTTTTAGCTTTAATCCACTTGTAATCTTTCTTTGTTCCATGTAATGTTTTTGAAAACTACACCTACTCTTATTGACAAGTTTGATGGCTTTTTCCCCCCCCCCATTAACCTTCATCTATGAGCACCATTAGTTTCCCCCAACTAATCCTTTTTCATGGCCTTAATGCTATTATGTTTCCCACAGCAGTTTCTCATCCATGGTTAATTAAGTGATTTATTCCTTCGAAGACACAGAGCCCTGATATGCTGTGCTGTTCCACTCTATCCAAGCTGGAATTCACTCTTTTCTTGTAGACTTTTAATTGGATTATCAGTGACTTTGGAGTGACTTGACTGAGACAAAGTTTTTACAATTACCTCCCGACTTTAAAGCATGAAGTGCAGCTAAATAAGTACCGTGTGTCACGCTGAGTCGGCTCCCGCTGCCTGACAGGATATTTCTGGGAGTTGCTTCTGCTGCACATCAGCAGTACTTTCGAATTGAGTTTCACAACAGAAGGCATTATATTGTGTAAAAAACGTACACAGAACGGAGGCTTGTTCAGAAATTCTATCTAGAATATACAGATCACAGCTCGCCTGTCACTTTATTACATGGCACAATTAAATAAGGAGATGGCATACAGGGACCAGAAAGTTGTAGGTGGACTGGAAGCTCTAATTGGCCATTCCAGTGTGCCTTAAAAATACAACTATCACTCCAGTGCCCAGGACGTGAAATGCCTTAATGACTATGGCCCAGTGGCACTGACTCCAATTATTATGAAGCATTTTGAGAGGCTGGCACTGGGACACATTAAGAGCATTACTCTAGACAGTTTGGACCCCCTAATACACACAACTGGACTACAGGTGAGACAGTAGGCCCGGCACTGCATGGCATTCTGGAACATCTGGATAGAAAGAGCTCTCGAGCCAGACTGTTATTTATAAATTACAGTTCAGTAATTCCATCCAGAATGATCCCCAAGCTCCTTGGCCCAGGGCTTAGTGCCTCCCTGTGCCCTTGGATCTTGGTCTTTATGCCTGGAAGACCGCGGCAGGTACGGATTCGTAGGCACACCTCGTCCGTGGTGAACCTGAGCACTGGTAACCCCTTAGGGCAGTGTGCTGATTCCACTGGTGTACTGTATGGTCAAAAAACAGCTCCAGTACCATTGTGACGAGACCACCAGTTGAGATGAATTGTCCGGAATCAAAGGGCCACATCTTCTGTGATACTTGTATATCTAATGGTGTGTCTGCTCTCATTATTATTAATAACCAGTAACCAGTAATTCCCCTTGTCCATGTGACTCAGGCATACTTCCGGGGCGTAGGACAAATAATATTCTTTGCTCCTCCCTGCAGCTCCATCTAGCTGCCCCTGGGGTATCCAGCAGAGCTGTGGATGAAAACTCCATTGTCCAGGATTCCCTGCTAGTCTTCGGGTCACCCCCATGCTGCAGGGAGGGCTCCATCTAGCGGCCTGGGGGTATTGGCCGGGATGACAAGCCGGCCATAGACCACACTGCTTAAGATAATTGCCATGTTGGAAGGTGAACCTTCAGCCCAGTCTAAGGTCTAGAACTCAGTGGAGCAGGTTTCCATTAAGGAGATCTTTGTGCTTTGCTCCATTTAGCTTTTCCTCAAACCTTACTAGTCACCAAGACCCTGACCCTGCCACCGAAAGACAACCCCACAGCAGAGTACTGCCATTACCACGCTTCACTGTTGGAATGGTATTGTACAGGTGTTGAGCGGTGCCTAGTGTCCTCCGGGCATGATGCTTATCTTGGTTTCATCAGAAAAAGAAAATTGTTTCTCATGGTTTGACAGTCCTTTAAGCGCCTTGTGAAAAATCCAGGAGGGTTCCATGTGCTTTAACTGAGGAAATGCTTCGATAATAAAGTATCTATCTATCTATCTATCTATCTATCTATCTATCTATCTATCTATCTATCTATCTATCTAGCCACTCTGTTTGATTGGCGGAATGTTGCAGTGATGATTGTCTAGTTGGAAGTTTCTCTAATCTCCACACAGGTTCTCTGAAGCTTGGTCAGAGTGAGCACTGGGGACTTGGTCACCTCTCTTAACAGATCAATTGCTAATTTTGGCCTGGTAGCCAGCTCTAGTAAGAGTCGAGGTTATTTCAATCTTCTTCCATGTAACAAATTTTGAAGATAACTGTACTTTAACACTAGAATCCCTGAATCCTACAAAAATATTCATAATCCTGGGCCACCTTAAATTCCCTCTCACCACCTCATCAGCATCTTTGTTTTGCAAAAGTGTCGATCAACACAAGCATGAACAACTCTCAGCCTGCTCACTCATCCCACACAGAGGCAGCTGAAGTCAAGTCAGACACAAAATATTCACATTCCTTAGTCTCTGTATCTGGGAGTGAGGTGTCTGGAATAGTAGAGGGTAAATACTATATCGTTATTTGGAATACATGCATTGCATTTGTGTTCTATGTCTACAAAAATCTGTGTAAATGTTGGATGATGGGAAATGTGAGGCAAGAAATGTTGAACACAAAAATAAAACAGAAACTTTTTTCATGTTATAGTACTAAAGACAAAATTTTGACGTGAAGTGTATAATGTGTGAAGACTGAAGTCCAAAAATCAAATAAACACTTTCACAAATGGTATAACAAAATGAGTGTGCTTTAATTGAAGAATATAATTGAAGAAAAATGTTCAATTTACATGTTGTTGTCAATTAAATAAAAAGTGAAGCCCAAATATCAGTCGATACAAAGTAGACATATCTGCTTGGCTGGTGTAGTGGTAAGAACTGCTGTCTCGTAATCAAGAGATTGTGAGTTTGATCCTGGGTCCTCCCTGCATTTATCATTGTGAGTAGTGAGCTGCTATTATGATTACTATCTCTCTATATATAAAATCCAACTTCTGTCTCTCTGTCTGTCTGTACGTCTGTTTGCTTTTAACAAGAGAACAAGAGAATGGGTTTTTTCTATAATTTGTTTGAACATTCCAGTTAATTTTGTGACTTCTCTCATCACGCTAAGTGGCATAGTTTGCTTGCGGTACTGATTTATTTACGCAAATCTGAGAGAGAAGCAGCAGGCTGAGGGGAGGGGAGCAGGGCCGTCCTCACCCACGTGCCAGCCTCGGAGCATATCTTATTTCCGCTTAACTAGTGAACAAGAGAACTACTTAATGGATTTAGGTCTGTCTTTTTTCTAGAATTTGCTTGAATATTCTGGTTGATTTTGGAACTTCTCTCATCATGCTAAGTATTATACTTTACTTGCGGTAACGATTTATTTGCACGAATCCAAGGGACATGCAGCAGACTGGGCAGGGGTGGGGCCCTCCTCACTCATGCATCAGCCTTGGGGCGTATCTTACATCCGCTATGCTAGCAAACAAGAGAACTACTTAACAGATTTAGATTGGGTTTCTTTCCAGAATTTGCTTGAACATTCTGGTTGATTTTGCGACTTCTCTCATCACACTAACAATCATAGTTCGCTTGCAGGAGTGAAATATTCGCGGTAATCTGATGCAGAGGCTGAGGGCCAAGGGGAAGGGAAAGCGTGACATCAGGGGTAGGGAGCCAGGTGGGGCCCTCCTCACTGTCCTGTTTCACTTCTACACGGGCGAAGCCGCAGGGGACGGATAGTTATATAATAAAAACATGCATTTGATTTGAGTCTGTAACAGCCAATGTAAATTTATGCTACTTGTAAAAGATATAACTGAAGAGATATAAGCAGACGTGCAAAAGCTGGTGAATCATGTCTTCTTGGTAACTTGTTATCAGTTCCTGTCATCCTACATTTACACTAATCTTTGTAGACACGGAACATACATGAAATGTATGTATTCCAAATAACAATATATTATTTACCCAATACAATCCAGATACGTAACACCACGATAAAGTGACTTCAGCTGTGAGAATTATGAGTCCAACTTCAGCTGAGTCATTGGGGTATGAGTGAGCAGGCTGCTTGCTGCTTGTGCTGATCGACACATTTACAGAACAAAATACACCGATGAGGTGCAAGGGAATTTCAGGTGGCCTGACATTACAACTTTTTTCGCATGCTTCAGGGAGTCTAATGTTAATGCTCCTGTGATATTTTGCAGCCCTCCCCAGCTCTGTGCCTCGACACAATTCTGTCCCTAAGCTCTGCTGAAAATTCCTTTGACCGCATGTTTTGATTTTTTGCACTGGTTCTCATTATCAACCACGGGACTTCCTAAAGACATGTGCATGAGTTTCAACTGAGTGATGGACAATAAATGGGATGCACCAGATTCACATTTAAATTGTGTGACAGGTGGCCACAGCCATTATCTGGCTGGGGCGCCAATGAAATGGAAGGACCAGGGGATAGAGGATTGCTGAGGCAATACCTCCCCTGGAATGGTAGAGGGCAGCCCTCCTGGGTAGCTCTGGCACCACGGATTGCTGCAGGGCATGCTGGGAGCTGGAGTTTGGTGCACTGCGTTGGATTCTGTGCGGGCTGCCAGGGGGAGCTGCAAAATGCAGATGGACCACTCCCAGGAGAAAAAAGGAACCTCCTCATGCCACGCTGGGAGCCAAAGTCAGGAGGTGGTGGACAAAACTTGACAGGAGGAGTGGAGGTGGACAGAGAGGAAGAGAAGGAAAGAAGAAATTAATTGTGTATTTGTGCTGCTTAATTGAGTTGTAGGGAGTGAGAGAAAAACTCTTTCCATAAGAATAAATGTGTGCTTTGCCCGGAACTCGTGTCTCTGTCTGTCTGTGTTGGGGTTGGGGCAGCTGGAACACCCCTGCATTCCACAGTTACAATAATAACAGTTCATAATTCATGTGTCAAAGTGATATTTTTAGCTTTTTTTTTGACAAAAATCTCTATAATGTTTTCACTTTGTCATTCTGGTGTATTGGATGTTGCTTGATGCAGGGAAAAAATAATTTAAATAATTTTAGCATATGGCTTCAAAAGAAAATAATTAATAAAACGTGAATAGCTGGGATTAATTTCTGAGTCCACTCTATGTAGTAACCTCTATAAGAACTCTGGGATAGATGAGATCTGATCCTGGCAATTTTTGTGATTCAACATTTTTAATCCAATTGTCCAAATACAATTTCCACATCACTGAGTATGACCAAATTGAGGAATAATGATTACTTTATTATAGTGAAATTACTTGAAAATGTTTTAGATATCTTTCTTTGCAGCTTTAAAGATTTTAAAAGGATAAAAAATCTGCTTTAACTAGCTGAATGAGCAAAAACTGTTGACTTGGAGGGTACTGCTTAGTGCACACATATACCTGATTACACAAATGAGCAAAATAAATCAACCAAATGGTGACATTCAAATGTCATAAGTATAGTTTGGACTAAAATATCTCACAATAATTCCAAAAAAGAAAATGGTGCACCATTTCAAGAATGTAAGTTTAGATCACTGTTATTAAGGTCAGACAATGAGCTGACAGTACCCAAATCAGAAGCAGCAGCTGCAAAAGGTGGAAGAACTCAGCCAAATAAAAGATAAGAACGTAGGACATTCGACAAATGAGAGGAGACCATTCAGTCCATCAAGCCCATTTGTTTAGTTAATAGCTAAGATGTCCCAATATCTCATCCAGATTCTTCTTAAAGATTATCAAAGTCTTTGCTTCGACTCCATGTCTCAGTAGTTTGTTCCCACAATTCTTTGCATAAAAACGTGCTTCCTGCCTTCAGTCCTAAAATCACGTCCCATTAATTTCCACTGATGTCCTCAAGTACATTAACATTTATTTGCTTAGCGGATACTTTAATCCAAAGAAACTTACAAAAGAAATAAACAATCAAGTAACATTAGGCGAGGGCCTGTTTTTTCAGCAAGTAGTAGGATGGGTAACAAAAGTTGATTGCCACAAGTGAAAAGATGTAATACCTCATTCATTTATAATCATAGATTACAATCACTAATGCAATTAAAATTAACCCTTAACTACTCGCGGCTGGTGTTTTTTTATACACCAATCTCAGTTATTTGTATCCAACGTCCTTTTACTTGAACCTATCAGCAGCATCCACCATCTACCTTCAGCTTGATTCCCTGTGAGTAAAGCAATGCAATGGCTTCCCTCCAGTGTAACTCCTCAGACGGTTTTATGATTTGGATGCACAGTCGCAAGTTCCATATGGTGCATTTGGTACACTGTGCGGGTGCTTAACGTAAGTATGATAACGGTGAGATGTTCTTCTTGCAATGACTTTGTCTGCAATGAACATTCAACAAGTGAAGTGAAATGTGAGACATGTGCAACTCCTGAAGTGGAGGAAAGCGTGAATGGTGACAAATGAGCACTGGAAAAGTGGATCAGATAGTCCCAGACTGTGTCATACTGTTCAGTAATATGGCATTAAATTACATTACAACCATGTACAATTTAAAATGATTGCAATATTTTATATTATAACCTTACAAAGCACACATATATATAGCTATTTTAACACTGGTGTATAAAGTAGACCACGCGAGTACTTACTATGTGAGAAATAGTGCAAGTAGTTAAGGGTTAAACAAATTAACCAAGAGTAAAAATATATTGTAGAGTTTTGTTTTTGTTTTCTTCATCAATTCAACAACAATAACATTTATTTCTATAACACGTTTTCATACAAATGATGTAGCTCAAAGTGCTTTACAAGATGAAGAAAAAGAAAAAAGAAAATATATACAGCATATATATATATATATATATATATATATATATATATATATATATATATATATATATATATATATATATATAAATAAATAAAATTTGACAATACTAATTAACAAAGAATAAATTTAAGTCCTATGGCCAGGGATGACAGAAAAAAGAAAAAAAAAACATCAGATGGCTGGAGAAAAAAAACAAAATCTGCAGGGTTTCCAAGGCCACAAGACCACCCAACCCCGTCTAGGCATTCTACCTCACATCAATGATCTCAATCAGTCCTCATGGTTTTAAGGCTTCATGTGGAAGAATTAGATGATGATGGTCATGTGGACCTCTGGCCTTCAATCCATCAATGTAAGGACTGCACGGTGCTCTGGTCAGGTGGTGGGGGTGCAGATCGCCACCACAGAGAACCAGAAAAAGAACAGCAGAGAAAGTAGGGATTAGTACAGATTGTGGAGCCATGAGAAAAAAAAAAAACTCAATGCATATACAGAATATTAGGTTTACACTAAAATGAAGCCATGAGAAAGCCATGTTAAAGTAATGTGTTTTTAGCAGTTTTTTAAAGTGCTCCACTGTATTAGCCTGGCGAATTTCTATCTATCGGTCAGCTATTCCAGATTTTAGGTGCATAACAGCAGATGGCCGCCTCACCACTTCTTTTAAGTTTAGTTTTTGGAATTATAAGCAGACACTCATTTTTAGATCTAAGGTTATGATTTGGAGTGTAAGGTGTAAGACATTCTAAAACATAAGATGGAGTGAGATTATTTAAGGCTTTGTAAACCATCAGCAGCATTTTAAAGTCAATTTGACAGGTATTCACAGAACAGATGGGTCTTCAATCTCTTCTTAAATACATTGAGGGAGTTGGAGGTGGGAACTAGGAAATACACAGAGTCTGAATTGATGCTCTTCACCCGGCAGACCTGAGTGGGCGAGAAAGAGCATAGTACCTCACCAGTGTCTCCATATACGCGGGTGCTGACCCAATGACTACTCTGCAGAAAAGCATCAGTGTGAGTATGTGAGTCACCCTTAAGCAGATCTCCATGCTGTGAGTCAACTGAGCTAAAGCAGCACAACCACAAGAGCTAAGAACTACCTGAACACTGTTGAACATCGGGTGCTAGGGTCAGCACCTTTTGTGACAGTTCCTAAACATCTTGGTTGTATGGTGTGATTGTCAAACTCAGTTTGCTTGCTTCTGCTTTTGGCATCTTAAGTAATATTAAACATTATAGTGAATAAATAAAGAACCTAGCCATGCTCACTGGTTTGTCTTGTTGGTCTAGTCCACTGAAAGGGGTGCTGTGGATGAAAACTCTGACTCGACAGTAGGTGCGGTTATAAAGCAGCTTTATTTTCAGAGTCACGGTGAGAAGAGTTTCAGAAAAGCAGACAATCAAATGTACATGACAGCGTCAGGGCTCTTCTGAACCCCGTCTGTTGGGTGGGGTCCAGTTTTATACCCCTAGAATGCGTGATTTAATATCATTATAAAATGTAACAGTCAACACATTTATTATACACAATCCTTGAGCCCCTTCAATGCCCCTTATGCAACTTGATTTCTTGGCTCCTTTTGTTATGGCGTTCAGATGTAAACTAAGGAACAACGTGATAAGGCAGACTCATGTGTGGAATGCTCAGAACTTGAATCCTTTGCACAAATATTTTTTCTGTTTGCTAAAACAAAGCATGCTATTACATGGTTTTGTAAAGCTTACTTCTCAGACATGAATTAGTACAAGGGAACAAAGAGAACATTCGTCTTCCACATCCCCCCTTTTTTTGCAAACAAAAAATATTTTATCAGGGAGAGTTGAGTAGGAAAGGGTAGGAGAGGAGGATGGAATGGAGTGGAGTGGGCGGAGGAGTGTGGGGTGGCTGTGATGATCTGAAGCATTTTTTCTTTGTGTAAAAAGTAAGCCTTTGCCATAGAGGCAGTAAAATACTTGGATACAATGTATCTTATCAAGAGAACAATACAGCAAACTACAAGCAGGAGAACGATAAAATCAACTGTAAGAGAGATGAAAACTTACTTAAGCCATTTAACCAGGTTGAGTGGAGGTGTGTTCTGACTCAGGACCCACAACAGTGGCTACAGCTCAGCTAAATGAGCCACCAGAAACCTGCAAACAGGAACAAAGCACAAGACGTCCCCGGCGACTTGGAAATAAATCACCCTAAAATGTCCAAATATTGCTGTTCTTATAGCAGAAAGTGCATACAATTTTTACTATTATGTTCTAGAAAATAATCTGTAGGAAGAACAAGCTGTGCTTTATATAGCGTCTTTCATACATTTATCAGTCCATCCATTTTCTAACCCACTTCAGTTCAGGGTCATGGTCATCTGGCACCTATTAAAGTTGTGGGTACTGGAACCCTTGAACTGGATGCCATCCTATCACAGGGCACACTCGTTCACATGTCCATAAGAAACACCAGGCAAAAGTAAATTATCCAGTTAACCCAGTTTTTACATCTTCAGGATATGGCAGCAAACAAGGATACCACAATCAAGGGTGCCATTTTTTACAATGTGAGATGTGAATCCAAGCAGGCAGTCCCTCAACTTTAACAATGTGTGGTGTCAACAGCAGAACTTGGACCAGGCCTCTCCACTGAGGGTGATGCCAATTTTTCCTTTGAGTATCTCTAACCAGAATCCAGGTTCCTAACGGAATCGGGGAGACCTTTGATGGAGGACTAGTTCTCCAGGCCTGATTCACCTGCTCGTGGACTTCCTTCAGAGAAGCTTGGAGACCTGTAAGACTGGAAAGAAGATCATTGTCCACAGTATGCAGTGTAACATTACCTATGACCATGCCGACTGGCATGGGCCGTCTGGTCAGAATTTCGAATGGCGACAGCCCTAACTACCGATGTGTTCTTCCCCTTAATCCCATCAAGGCCAGAGGCAGAGCATCAGGCCAAGTTAAATTTGTTTGCTCACAGATTTTAGCCAATTTAGTTTGCAAGGTACAATTGCATCGTTCCACAATACCTCCACTCTGGGGGTGGTATTTGCAATAATTATGCACATTTATCTGGAGCCAGGTGGTTAATTTATTTATAACGGAATTTACAAAGTGTGTGCCATTATCAGTTTGTAATTTCTGCGGTGTGCCCCATCTAGGAATGATTTCCTTAATCAAAGCTTTTGCCACAGGTTTGGCATCTGCATGTTTGGAAGGGAAAGCTTCCACCCATTGGGAGAACACATCAACAATTACTTAACAGTATCGGTACCCCTTTGATGGTGTTAATTCAATGAAGTCCATTTGAAGGTGTTCGAATAGACCTATTAGATTAGGTGTAATGGCGGGACTTACCTGGGTGGCCTTTCCTACATTAAACTTTTGATATAATGCACAGCGCCTGCAGAACTGCTCTGCATATGTAGAGAAACCTACAGCTTCCCAATGTTTTTCAACATCTTGAACCATGGCATCTTTTCCAGCATGGTCTAGGCCATGGGCGATTTTTGGCATACCTGAGAAAGAAGCCTTTGGGAGAAAAGGTTTGCTAGTTTGCTTATGGGTCCAGACTCCATCAGAGAGGGATCCTTCTTTGGACCATTTTCTCTTCTCTGTGTCCGTGGCTGCACTCTGTAAAGAAATAATTTGATTATCAGTGTCCTGGGGCCTCATGTATAAACGGTGCGTACGCACAGAAATGTTGCATAAGAACTTTTCCACGTTCAAATCGCGATGTATAAAACCTACACTTGGCGTAAAGCCACGCACTTTTCCATGGTACCTCATAGCTTGTCGTACGCAAGTTCTCCGCTCGGTTTTGCAAACTGGCGGCACCCAGCGTCAAAGCCATGGTACTCTTCTTGTGTGATTACTCATTATTTTCATGACACGGCTTTATAAATACACAGAAACTAACCGCATATTGTTTATTAGTGTAATGCATCTGATTGTAATTAACTCGTAACAATATAATAGTCCAGGGAACAGCCATAGTATTCCAAATACCATAACTGCTTTAGCGTTGTTACTCTCACTTCTTCTTCTTCTTCTTCTTCTTTCAGCTCCTCCCGTTAGGAGTTGCCACAGCGGATCATCTTTTTCCATATTACTCTCACTGCACGACGCAGAGTATTTATATCACTGTATCTGAGTGTGAATCACAGCAGCAGCTGATCGGAAAGAGAATTATCGGTATACGGCATTAAGCACACGCTGTCTCTGCCACGGCAAAACGTTTCAAAGCCTTTCCTGTACGGACCTTGCGGTTCAGAAACAGTTTAATCCCAAGAACTTTAAATGCACTCAATCAATTGCTCCTTATAGAACGGTTTGTACTTATAAGTACAATCACCCCACTGTAAACTTGCACTACAGTTATAATATCGCACAACCTGAGCCACTTTATAAAGCACGTATTTACATATGATGACGATTTCATTTTTAAGGTGAAATGCAGCAAAATATGTTTGTTAAATTATACACATAAAACTTTAACTTCATTTAAATAATCTATATTCTTCACTGGGAGTGTCGTGAAGGATAGAATAATTAAACATGTACTACGAAGATATTTCAATGTTCTTTAAACGTTTTGAAGAATCGGCGCTAAGCTTACAGATGGCTTAACTTCTATTACAGAGCTGATTGTGTGGCGATCGGTTACTTGGGGAAAGAAAAGCAAGGACTCTTGGGGCGGCCACACCAATATATATTGAATATAAAACAGAAAGAGAAAATAACAACACAGCTAAAAACGCAGCGACAAATTTCGACAAAAGATAAATGCTTGTCATGAGCACGAGGCTCATGAAACACATGTTTAATAACGTGCTTTAGCTCTTATCATCATGAAAATGACATCACGTATACATCTCAGTATTTTAGTTATTCAGAGAGCAGTAATATCACGAATGTCATGGACTCTGTGTCTAGTTGGAGGAAGAGAGCCGGTTTAAGAAGCAAGTAGTGATTCACACACATAGATCACATACGAGTAGAAGATCAAATACAAAACAAAGCATTTAACGTGCTACTTTAATTACGATGTAATTTTGAGAAACTGGTTAATTAAACGATTTTAAGATGAAGTTTATAATGTTCTACTAAATGACAAAATAAACTACGTGATTAAAGTGGAAAATTCGAGATTAAAGTTGACATTTCGTGCTTTTTCCCCACCGTGTGCCTTTTTTCTCTGTACCCTAATAAGCTTTCATATGACACTCAGATAGTGGGCTTACAACTCTTCTTTTCACGGCAACTTTGATATGTGACTTCTTTTTTATTTCCGGCACTGTGCGATTTTGTGAATGTGGGCTTTCAAGTTTCTCCAACACGCTATGTCACTCGATCCACTTCATTTTGTTGATTATACCACGGTTTATTTGAACAAATAGTATGTTTTTCCTTTGCCTCCACTTGGTATTCGCTGAAATTCTTATATTTTCCCCGTGCTTTTCCCATGGTCTTTTCACAGAAGGCTGCGCTTAAGGGCGATTTATATTGATTTGCATATTCAAATAGGCGTAATTCTGGGAGGATTTGAGGCGTTACAAAATGCGCGTGCACAAGCGTTAGTTTTCACGCTGATCGGGATTTATGTAGCGGAAGAACGTGGAAGATGGAGTACGCACAGATTCCTGCATCTGGATTTTTCTGTGCGTAAGCACATTTCGGCTTTTGTGCTTACGCCATGTCATAGTGCGAGTTCTACGCACGGCGTTATACATGAGGCCCCTGGTCATTTCTCTGTTGGAATAGAGAGATTGGTGTGTTATTATACGCAGCCCATTTAGCAAAATGATCAGCTAATTCGTTTCCTTTGCTGACAGGATCCTGTTTTCCTGTGTGAACTTGACATTTAACGATCACTAGCTTTGATGGTTTCGTTATGGCCTCTAAGAGGGATTCTTTTAGTTTTTGATGCTGAATGGGCTTGCCAGTACTAGTCTTAAATCCCCCGAGTTTCCATAATGCCCCATGATCATGGCGGACTCCAAAAGCATATCTAGAATCAGTATAGATAGTTACAATTTTTCCTTCTGACAACAAGCTCAGGTGAGAGCTATCAACTTAGCTGCCTGCGCGCTTAAACTTGAAGAAATCGGTTGTTTCCTGTAGGTCTGGTCTAGGTTTTATAACCTTAGTTATTTCATCATGACAGTTGGTAGCTGGATTTAAGGTGGAGCACCTTTCTATAGTAACATTTGACAACGTACAGAGTACATTTTGATAGTGTATTACCCTAGCAGTAGTGAGATGTGAGGTTTTAGCCTGTACTAAAATGGAGTGTACGGCGTGAGGCACTCTTACCACTAGGGGGCTCATGAGCACTATATCTGTACTGGCTAGCATGGTCTCTGTTGTGAACTGCATTCATATATCCCCCCTTTTCGTCCACTAAGAGAGTGAATGGACGAGATAGTCAACAGTCCCAATGCATGCGCAAAGAGTAGGGCATTTTTTTTTTTTAAGTCACATAGAGCCTTCTCAGCTTGATCATTCCATGCCACCTGACCAGAAAGGGGGAGATCAGGGGTGATCGCTAAAGTTTGCAAAAGCTGTGCTCTTTCAGTGACATTTAAAATCCATTGCCGGCAGTATCCTAGAATGCCTAATACAGACATAACCTGTTGCTTTGTAACAGGTCTAGGAAGATTTTGAATGGTGTTTATATGATCGCTAGAGAGAGAGAGCTCTTGTTTCACAAGAAATGTCATGACCTGAATATTTCACAGTTGTTTCAATTAACTGCAGTTTTGTTTTAGAAACTTTATGGCCATTTTCTGGTAAAAATAATAACAATTTCTTAGTATCACGTGCACAAGATTCTTCTGTAGTACTACACATTATATCATCTACATACTGTATCAATACACTGTCTTTATCTGGCCTTTTAAATTTTGAGCAAGAGCTTATCCAATACACAAGGGCTTCAGTATATCCCTGAGGCATAACGGTCCATGTCCAACGGCGGTTTTGGAAAGTAAAGGCAAACCAGAATTGAGAGTCGGGGTGCAAAGGAATACAAAAATAAGCATTAGCAAGGTCAATAACAGAGAAATAACGGGCGGACGGGGTATCGTAGAAAGAATAGTGGAGGAAAAACTGCAGAATTAACGTGTCAAAGATCTTGAACAAAAACGCCATGAACCGTCAGCCTTTTAAACAGGTAAAACGGGGGAGTTGACTGGAGAGTATTTAATTTGAATGATTACTCCATGTTTCGCGAGATCGGAATATACGGCAGAGATGCCAGCCTCTGCTGCTGGAGACAGAGTATACTGGGCGCGATGCGGGCAGAAGGACAATTTTGGGTAAATCACCAGTGGCTCACAGTGTGCTATCCTTCCATAATCATTTTTCCCCTGGGACCACAGTGCATCGGGAAGTGAGGAAAGCCAAGAGGGAAAGGTGGTTTGCAATGAAAAAGCAGAAAGGGAAAGACGGCACAATGCACAATGTACTAAAAAATCATTTTGAAGCACAACTTTAGTTATCAAATGATCTGAGGTATCAAAAAAACCCGGAGCAACGTGCAGCCAGTCCGTCCTATCGAAACATTGTTCCACCCATTCCCCAATTTCAACTCAGTGAACGGTGCTAAATTTGGCTAAGAAACATGGGGAACCGAATCTCTTAAATAGAAAACGCTTTATGAATATGTGAAGTGCACTGACAGCAGCAGCTGTGTTGGATGAGAAAAAAATGCAAGGGATATGGAGGGTCTCTGGGCTAATACATGAAGAGAGAAAAGATTCTAACCAAGGTGTGTCCACTTCAGCAGGGTAGTGGGCAGTGCAGTGGAGGGTGTTGGGGACTTGCAAGTGGGGAAAAAAGACATGAAGAAAAAGAGTGTAGGGCTTTAAGGAGAATGGTGTGTGAGGAGATGTTCAGGGTCCAAGCTGCAAAAGAGGGCTTAGTGTGGGGGGAGGTTTGGCACAGGAATTTAGGAATAGAACAGTAAAACCCTCGTTCGGTTAGAGAAATAGAGAGGGAGAGCTTAGTCATCAGATCCCTTCCTAACAGATTAACAGGGCAGAGCTGATTTAATAAAAACGGTGCATCAAAGTGGAACCACTGGAATGAAACTGAACCCGAAGAGGTTTAGACACCAGCAAAACATGAGGTTGTCCAGAAGCAGTAAGTACAGTCACTGTATTGTTCGAGGCAGACTAGAAAAGCAGTTTCATTGCCAGCAAAGTCAATAAAGGATCTGTGTCCGCATGGCGAGTGAGCAAAGGCAACTGAAGAGAATGGCTAGGGGTCCCTGTGAAAGGAATATCCTCAGGTTCAGGTAAGGAAGGCGGGGGAGGAAGCTGATGTGGGCAATTGCGGCAGAAGTGTCCCATCGTAACAGGCAAGATGTGTAGGTGCTTGATCTGAGGGGAGAGGCGGCTGAGCAGACAAAGAATTCGGATTATGGAGTAAAACTCACGACCTCTCCCCAGCCTCACCCCTGTCCTCGGAAAAATCCACGTCCTTCACGTCCTCGACCCCTGCCTGAGGCAGCTCCACCTGCATAATAATTCATTTGTGCTGCGATTAACTTGGTCTGAGTGTCTGACTCTTTTTGTTTAGTCTGTCATTCAGCATGCTCCGCGTGTCTTTAAACTTCATCAAAATTTGCACTTTCCCATCCAAATACAGGACGTTCGTACTTTATTTTGAATATCACTTCTGAGTCCTGACACAAAAGGAGGAACTGCTGCCTTGGCACGGTCGTCTGGGCTGTCTAAGCCAGAATGGTTTGTCAACAAGTCCTGAATGCGGTGTGCCCATTCATCTACCATCTCATCTTTCTTTTGTTTGGCAGCTGAAATAAGGTACCAGTCGGTGCCCTTTTTATATTTTGCAGTTATTGCAGTTTTCACGGGTTCCCATTGGGCAAGGAAAGGACCCTCATTATTTTGTCCACGAGGCAATGCCTCATTCCACTGCCACTGTTCTCCATTATGCTGCCCATGATTGACAGTAGCCCAAGTAGTGCCCATCTTTCTGCGTAGCACCTGGGTCCACTTGGCTGCACTGGGTTTGTACAAATTGTCTAGCTGCTGCACCTGTTCCACAAACTTCAACCCACCGATTAACTTAGAATCAGGCAATTCGGAAACTACGTCTTTCAGCTCTTGAATATCCCAGTTACGATGTATCATTACAGTAGTGGGTTTAGCATTTCCTTTGGGCAGTGTGGGATCGTGTCGGGGGTCAGGAACCTCAATTAAAGGGCATGAAAATGTGGGTGCTAAAGGTTTTGGGGACTTAAATGGGGTAAGGTTTTCAGGGGACTTATCTCTGAGGGTCTTGCTTCTAGTACGTTGTGAAATGGAGGGCTTTTTATGTAAGTTAGAAGAGCCTCCCATAGCCCCTAACAAGTGGCCGTCAGTCTCATCATCCGGATCTGTAAGTGGGGAGGGGTTGCACTGATATTGTTCATCAAAGAAATCATCAGTAGCTGGGGCATCGGTAACCACAGAGGGGCAAGGGGTGAATGTGGCAGTGGAAGGGGTTGTGGGAAGAGAGCACAGGATATAAAGGTTTTTTTTTATCACTCCTTTTCCTCCTTCCTTCAGACTGGGGTCCCCTATCAGCCTGCACTTTCTGTAAAGCTATAAGCAGCTCTTCCTTTTCCTTTCTGTTCTTAAGTTCAGTAACTTAAAGCTCATTCCATTTCTGTGCCGCTTCCAATGTACGGTCTTTAATAACCAATTCTCATCTGTCATACATATCCATCCGATAAGGACCTCCATTACAACAACCCTGTGTATTTCTGCACAGTATTTTTCTAATGTCCTGTATCTCATTCATATCTCCGGTTCCTTCCACTACGCCATCTACCTGCACTGTCCTTATTCCTTATTTTTTTTAAATCTAATCCTGTTTTTTTTTCAATGAGCTTTCTAGGGGACCCACCTTCCGATCCCGACAGTGCACTAGGAGCCTGGCGATATCTCGAAAATAATCCTTCTAACATTAAGTTTTTTTGGACTCTGTGGGACTGTTTGGCTGGCTTGCTAATTGTTTTTTCCCCATAGTAAGCAGCAGGATCTCAGCAGAAAATGACTCAGCCCTCGATAAACCCCGTTCCACCCGCCGTCCGCTCCTATCCCCAGATTACAGCTTCAGGTGACTTTGTGTCCGTTTATTCGCATCAGCAGAATCCTACATCAATACACCCTGTGGAGTCCGGGATATGGAGGTTTTTAACCCCGATCCCTTCATCAGACGGTTTGTATGCGTCAATCTGCCAGGGTATAGTCTCCGTCACCTTAGCAACCCGTTGAGACAAGAGTATGACCAGACAGTGGATGAAAAGCTCGACCTCCCGTTTATTTAGACACACATTCTCTAAATACGCCCTTTCACCCCCATTCCTCTAATTATTATAGGAGAGTGCCACTCGCCCCTTTCTAATCCACTTCACAGAGATGACTAGCTAACATTCACACTGTGCCGTTTTCCGTAGGGTCCCAAAAGTCACCTTCCGTGAGTCCCTAGAACCCTTCTATGGGTCTGATACAGTATGCTCTCTTATTCTTTATTTTGCATATGCTTTTATTCTTTTTCTTTCTATATTCGTATTACTTCTAGCACACCAGTCAAACTCAACTAACAGGAATCCCCCGATTTACTCACTGTGACTTCATCCACCTGCCCTGAAATGCCCGTCAAGTTGTGCCTCATATCGGCTAGGAGGAGGTCAGGGACTCCCCACGCAGGAAACGCCCAAGGCAGGCCAATCCTACATTTACTGAAGCTGGACCTGATCCGGCCGGAATCGGCTCCACCATGGTCCTCTGGACGATCCTGCATGAGGAGCCGTCTGCCGTCTCCTGCCTCCTGCCCCACGTTGGACGCCAAAACTGTGGACGAAAACTCAGACCCGACAGCAGGTGCAGTTATAAAGCAGCTTTATTTTCAGAGTCACGGTGAGAAGAGTTTCAGAAAAGCAAACAATCAAATGTACATGACAGCGTCAGGGCTCTTCTGAACCCCGTCTGTTGGGTGGGGTCCAGTTTTATACCCCTAGAATGCGTGATTTAATATCATAAAATGTAACAGTCAACACATTTATTATACAAAAACCTTGAGCCCCTTTAAGGTCCCTTGTAAAAGTTCTTGGCTCCTTTTGTTATGGCGTTTAGATGTAAGCTAAGGGACAACGATATAAGGCAAACTCGTGTGGAATGCTCAGACCTTGAGTCCTTTGCACAAATATTTTTCTGTTTGCTAAAACAAAGCATGCTATTAATTGGTTTTGTAAAGCTTACTTCTCAGACATGAATTAGTACAAGGGAACGAAGAGAACATTCGTCTTCCACAGTGCCCACTAGAGAAAAAAAACAAGAGTCACAGTAGCAGCTAAATCTGAGTGAAGTCTAATTACAATGGGGCTTAGGGCCGTGTCTTTTCTCCAACGTTGCATGAGTAGAGCGTAGTGGTTGCGAAGATGACACGTAACTATGGATCTACTTTAAAAGGGTCTGAAATTTAGATGTGGAATTTTACATTTTAAGAAAGGTCACCATAAATCCTTACCTTGACAAACAGTCCTTAGTCTCGTTGGCATTAATCCTCAGTGTCTCTCAGGTTTGGAATTCTATGTAAAAACAGTTCAGCCCGAGAATCTCTCAGGCTAAGCTTTAATAATCTGATATACAGCATAGGGCCCGAATAACACATAGGACAGTACTCTACTGCCATCAATTGGATAAAATAACATGCTGCAAAAAGTTTTTCTATGTGTTTTGACACTCTATTGCAAATAAACATTCATGAGTGGGGCAGAGCACAGACAATAGCGTGTAAACGAAAAGCTGTAAAGCTGGTTTTAGAACAAACTGAGATGAGAACATTAGTTGAGTCAAGCAATAGTGATGACATTGTGGATGGAATCTGCTGTGGTAGTCATCCTTCAGACAGGTTGGCACATCTGAGCAGAAGTACTGCTACAATACCATTGGGTAGTTTGTTTAGATGGCCAATATTAAAAAGACTCCTGGTGGTTCCAAACTTCTTCCATTTCACAATTATGGAGGTTATTGTGCTCCAGGGAACACTCAAAGCTTTAGAAGCCATTTTATCCCCTTGCCCTGATCAATGTGTCACCAGTATTTGTCCCCAGGCTTGGTTTTTGTTGTGGCATGCAGTGTGCATTGTGGGACATTATATATATGCATATCATTCTGTTGATCTTTGTTGAGATGTTTCTACACCTTGTTTGGAGTTCATCTGTGGTCAATTTAATTGACTGGAGAAATGCTGAGGAAAGGCACACACCTATCTACAGTCTTACCACTTACCTGTCTTCCATCTTACCACTCTGCCATAAATGCCTGACTTATGGAGTGCTGCTGAGATGGTTGTTTTCTAACAGTTTCTTGAAGAACCTTTCTGTATTTGACTGCATTCATTCTTCCCTCAATTTGGACCATCCCCTGAATACCTGATGCTGTTAAGCACTGAAAAGCATGATGCTGCCATCACCGTGCTTCACTGTAGGGATGGCATTAGAGAGATGATGAGGTTTTTCACCAATGCGAATTGGTCATCAAACGTTGACACAGATATTAAAACTATTTTATACAGCATGCACGACTGTACCACTGTGATATGCCTGGTGAATTTGGTTGTGTGAAGGTTCACTGTGGTGTGTGATGATGCGGGTTCTGCTCCATGCTCCCTCTTCTCTTCAAGCGCCTCTCAAACCTAACGCTGTTGATAATGTAACCGGATGAGCTGGACAATGAGAACAACAAATGAAGCAAGGGGAAAGGTGCAGAAGTGCTTTTATTAAAACAAAGCAAAGTGTCCAAATAAATAGTGCAGTTTTTCCAAAGTCAATAAATAATCCATACAAAAAAGGTAAAATCAAGACATTTAAAACAAGATTAAAATCCTAATAGCAGACATTGGATCACAGCAGCCAAGCACAGCTCTTTCCAATCTCTCAAGCTCACCCAAGACATGCTCAGCGGGAGAGTCTTCAGCCACCACGGTAATCACACTACTGACCCCCATCTTGGCTGCCCCCCCTGGCATCTGCCAGACTGCTCAGGGTCGGTTCTCCTCCCATCTTCTTTCTCACACTTGTAGTCGTCCCTCAGATCCCTCGGGCGGACTCCTCCATGATCGTACCCACTCTCCCATTCAGTGGGCTCGATTCATCTCTTAAGCACCAATCCTTTGCGCCATCTGGGACCCCTGACTGCCCTGAACTCTCTCATTCATGCTGGCTGGCTGGCTTGTCCTTTTTCTTTCGCCCCCAATGCTGCACTCACACTCTAAGCCTTTCCTTCAGTTTCTTTTTCCTCTTTCCTTTCTGTCCCCCTCCTGTTTGTGCCAGCCCGTTCTTATATGGCTCCGTGGGCACAGTGCCTCTAACATGCACTGCAAGAAACCAATTAAACAATTGAGAACAATCGCACTCTCACATGCCAAATACTCCATCAACTCCCTGTGGCTGCATGATCGTGCCCACGGAGACTGACACGGAGAATGGATTATTTAAAAGCCACCAGTCTTTTGTAGCCACAGACCCACTAAACCACATAGTGCAGGTAGCCTCATGGCAAAAAGTCAAAATGATTGCAATCACATAGAAGGACAAGAAAAACATTAGCCCCCTAAGCACTGTTCACAATGTAACAACTGTCAATGTCTATGTCAGGGGAAATGGGGACGTCACTACCTGTTGTGCTGTGGTAGCCCACAATAACACAATGGGTGGCATCGATCATGTGGATGAAGCACTGACTGACCTTTTACCATTTCAGATGCAAGCACCAGAAAAAAATATTTTTTATCATCCTTCTATCTACTGGAAGATTATTATCTTGTTCACAAGTGAAAACTTCATAAAAATACAAATTTAGAGCATTTTCTGTTTCACAATCTGTATATTTTAACTTGCACTTAATCTTCCTAAAACACATTACCTCCTCCTTGACCGTCCTCTCATGACTTAAATGTTGAAAGAATCTCTTTGGGTCATCTTTCATATTTTCTGGAACATTTCTCTCCGAATGCCATTTATCTTCTCCAATGTCCTTTGTAACTGTTGCTCTCCTGCTCTCATAAGCCCTAAGGTCAGTACTGGAGTTATTTGTCTTGTAGACATTATACGCAGCTTTTGTTTCTTATACAACATCTTTCTTTTAACTCCTTATTTATCTGCTGAATGTTTCTCCCTTATTTCTTAAATTTCAGGATGAACTTGTCTTGCATTGCTTGTGATTTATCATGGAGGGGTCATAAGGGTTAACCCTACTCCTCTGATTGTTAAATAGGCCAACACTCAAGCATCGCCATCTCACGCTTACAACTACCAGCTTAGATATCAGGTTGCAGCCATTTGTGTTCCTCTGCTAACTTGTGTTAAACCCCACCAGAGTTGACTGCTCTACATTTAAACTTTTAGTTCCCAGGCAGTAAGAAAGAAAAACATTTTATAAAGGTCCAAACATTTTATTTCACCCGTTATGGAATAAACATTGGCATGTATACATTGGATACAGAAAGTATTCCGGCCTCCTCGCTTTCCGCACACTTTATTGTGTTGAAGACCTTATTCAATACTTTGTGGAAGCCCTTCCAGCATCAAATCTTCTTGCATAAGTCTGTACAATCGCAACCTGGATTTTGCCAGTTTTCTCCATTTCTGCTCAGTACTAGAGCAATAGAAGACTAAAAGTCAGATGAGTAAGAATAATGGATGAAATGCTAAGCATTGTAATAAGAGTTGCAATAATGTAAGCTGGGGGCTTATTGTACCATTATGGTTGAGTCTGTATGTGTGCCATACAATAAAGCCTGATTCTGCTACCTGTTCTGAGTCTCCAGGCGCTTTCATTGTGGCTGAGGGTGCCTGCACCAACCTGCTTTAACAGGAGTTATGCACGAAGGATCAAAATTTTGTTACATTGGTCAGAGAATCGTTTTGCTCATGCTCTCAGATTCTTTTAAGACAAGAATTCTTGAAGCCTATGAAAAAATCCCGGCCCACCTTAAATCCCTTCACACCTCTACCATCAGCGTCTTTTGTTTTGTAAATGTGTCGATCAGCACAAGCAGCAAGCAGCCTGCTGTCCCCCGTCTTGAAGGAGCTCAGTTCTCCCATCTTAAACCAAGGCTACTTATCTGCATGTGATGTGCCTGGAGTTGTACAGGGTAAATAATACAATATGTCTTTATTTGGAATACATGAATTTCATGTGTGTTCCATGTCTACAAAGATCTGGGTGAGTGTAGGATGAAAGGAAATGCGAGAAATGCAAAAAATGCTGAACGCATACCTAAAGCAGAAACTCTTTCCAGGTAATACTAATAATGCTGTGAAGTGAATGATGTGTGAAGAATTTAGTCCAAATATCAAATAAACGTGTGTTTTTATTCAAGAATATAACCAAAGGAAAAAAAAAACATCTAATTTATATCTGGCTGTCATTGAGTTAAAAACTTAAGCTCAAATGTAAGTCAACAGAGAGATTACATGTATTCTTGAATGGTGCAGAGGTAAGAACTGCTGCCTTATAACCCAAACCCTAACCCTAATTATAGTCGGTTGAAAAACGCAAAAAATATTCAGTTTGTAGCAGTTGTGACAGATAGAGGGTGCTCTCGTCCTCTTGAACCCTCGGACAATATGTTAGACACCAGATAAAAGTCCAATAATTGACTTTATTAATTAACAACAGTGCACAAAGCACACTCCTCTCCACAATACTCATAAATAAATCCAATAATCACAAATCAATACACTCCACCTCTCCCAGACGCATTGCCACCATTCCACCCAGCTCAGCTCAATGCTCTGGTGTTTCTCAGTCTCTGTTATAGTCTCTGACCCGGAAGTTTTTCTCATCCTTCAGTCCATATGACTCCTTATCACTTCCGGGTCAGATAAGTGTACTTCCAGGGCGTAGGGCAAATAGTCACTGCTCCTCCCTGCAGCGCCTTCTAACGGCCCCCGTGCTATCCAGCAGGGCAGTAAAGGAAAACTCCAATGTCCATAATTCCCTGCTGGCATTCGGGGCACCTCCATGCTGCAGGGAGGGCTCCACCTGGTGCCCTGGGGTTATTGGCCGGGATGAATGGCCAGCGATATTCCACACAGTTTATATTTTTTTTTATATTAGAACATTAGAACAATCTAGACGAGAACAGGCCATTCAGCCCAACAAAGCTCGCCAGCCCTATCCACTTAATTTTTTAAAAATCACATCAAGTTGAGTTTGGAAGACCCCCTAAAGTCCTTCTGTCTACGACACTACTTGGTCACTTAATCCATGTCTATGTACAGTAGTTCTCTATGAGAATAAATACTTCCCAATGTTTGCGCAAAATTTACCTTTAAGAAGTTTCCAACTGTTCCAAGTGTTCTTGATGAACTTGTTTTAAAATCACAGTCTTGCTCCACTGGATTAATTTCCTTCATAATTTTAGAACACTTCACTCATGTCTCCTCAATCTTTTTCTCTTAAACTGTGAAGGCTCAGATCTTTTAATCTTCTTTAATTTCTAGTGCTGCTATGTTTTTTTTGTAGCCTGGATACCATAACTGCACACAGTACTCCAGATGAGGCCTCACCAGTATGTTATAGAAGTTGAGCAGAAACTCCTTGAATTTGTACTGCACACATCAGGGCGCTATATAACCTGACATCCTGTTAGACTTCTTAATGGCTTTTGAACACTGGCAGTTGATTGTGACGAGTCCACTACGACTCATAAATCCTTCTGGTAAGGTATACTTTCATTTTTCTGACCTCTCGTTATATATTCAAACTTCAGATTTTTACTTCTTCCATGTAATTCTTAACATTTACTGACATTAAATTTCATCAGCCACCAAATCTGCTGAAGCCTATCTGCTGTCCAAGTCCCTCTGTGATGATTCAATGGATTCTACATTATCTGTTAGTCCACCAGCTTATTATTTATATTTCTATCCAAATCATTTATATATATTAAAATAGCAGCAGCCCCCACAATGACCCCTGCTGGACATCATTGTTAACGTCAGCCAGTTCTGATAAGGTTCCTCACTCCATCACCCTCTGCTTCCTATTTCTGAGCCAATTCTGCACTCATTTGCAACCAACACCTTGAACTTCCACTTCTTTTAGTTTGATGCCCAACCTCTCCTGTGGCACCTTATGTTGTCCTGAATTCCTTGTGAACGACTCTCCACTTCATCCAAGTAATCCCACTGACTGCTGTTAGAGATCAGGACTACCACAGCTGTGTCATCAGCAAACATGACAATGATGTACAGATGTGCAGTTATAAGTGTAGCGGGAGTACAGCAGAAGAATCAGCACACATCCTTGTGGAGCCCCTGTGTTGAGAGTAAAGGAAGATGATGTATGGCCACTCACCCAAACCACCTGGGGTCTTGCCTGACAGGAAGTTAAAAATCCAGCTGCACAATAGAATGCTCAGCCGCAGGTCCCTCAGTTTGGTGATGGGCTTAAAGGGATTTATTGTGTTAAATACAGAACTAAAATCTTTAAATAACATTCACAAATTCTCTTAACATCAACCAATTCTAATAAGATTCCTTGCACCATCACCTTCTGGTTCCTGTGTCTTGCACCCATTTCAACACCACATCCTGAAGTGCCACTTCTTTAAGTTTGATACCATCCCTCTCATGTGACATCTTATCAAATGCTTTCTGAAAGTCAAGACAAATAATTTCATAAGCTGATTGCATCCTTTTGTTGTTTCCTCACACAGTTCCAGCATGTTAATAAAACACAACCTTGCTCATCTGAAGCCACACTGATGGTTTCTCTTTAATTCTCCTTAATTTGTCCCTTAACACTAGAATTACCAAAACCTATCAAAAAAACTTGTAATCCTGGCCTACCTTAAATACGTTCGTACCTCCCCATCTGCATCTTTTCTGTTTTTTAATGTGTCGATAAATACAAGCGGCAAACAGCCTGCTATTTCATCTCCCCATCAACGCAGGAAGGGCAGAAAGTTCTCTCAGCTCAAGTCTGTTTACCTGCCACGAGTCGTAGAGGGTAAATAATTTATCGTTATTTGGAATACATGCATTTCATTTCAAGCTCCACGCAACTGTTGTTACAGTTCTGCCTTTGTCAAGTTTCATGAGCTTTCTGACCTTAGTCTCAGAAAGTCTTCCTTCCATGGGGTGACTGGGATCTTTTCCTGAATAAGGCCAAACACAGTTGCGTAGGGTGCGACAGGAGCTTCCACCTGCAGCTAAAGTCACTTCAGTACACATGTACTGTGTCAGCATGTCCATGTTCATCAAATAGAAGACGCTCTGCAGTTTACTTGTGACTTTACACTGTAGGAAGATAAGTAAATAAATCAACGTAAATAACATTCAATGTGGCTTTTATATAAGTAAAATATAAATTTTTTTTTTATGTAAAGACCATCACAAAACATAATCACAAACTGGACTTTTGCCTTCACACCTGGTGAAGCTGCATTGTTCTTATGTGTGAGTGGACGTTTCTTGAGGGGAGGTCTTCTGTTCTCCATCTCCAATGTAGAACTCTCATCCTCATCTGAGTTCACCTCTGTTATAGTATGTCTTTATTTGAAAATAGCAGTGTCAGATCAGGGGGAGCGTGAATGTGACTGAGAGAATAAAAGCGAATAAAAAAAAAAAAACGCTAGCCTTTACAAGTACCATACATTTACACAGGCTGTTAAAGACTCAAATGTATGGTTTTATTCTATAATAGTAAGAATAAGAGCAGCTCACTACTCAAAACAGAGGTGTCTGGTAATCAAACCGCGAGCATCTTGATTATGAGTCAGCAGATCTAACCGCTGCACCACTAAAGTGGTCATAGTAAAGTCGTGTCAATGTCACACTCTAACGCAAGCTCTTTTTCTGCAGTTATATTCTTGAATAGAAGTGCACTTGTTCTGTTATATTTGTGCCTTTTGTGAAAGTGCTTATTTGATATTTGGACTTCAGGCTTCACACATTATACACTTCATGTCCACATTTTTTCAATTATTACTAAAACATGAAAAATGTTTCTGTTTTAACGATGTGTTTACATAGATTGTTGTAGACACGGAACACACATGAAATGCATGTATTCCAAATAACGATATATTATTTACCCTGTACAACTTCAGGCAACACACACGCAGGTAAGAAGACTTGAGCTGAGAGAACTTTCTGCCCTTTCTATGTTGGTGGGTGATGGGATAGCAGGCTGCTTGCTGCTTGTGCTGATTGACACATTTACAGCACAAAAGTTGCTGATGGACAGGTGCAAACAGATTTAAGGTGGGCCAGGATTACAAGTTTCTTCATAGGCTTTGGTAATTCTAATGTTAAAAATTCCAATAATTTACCTGTGATGGACTAAAACTTACTGGTGTATAGTTGCTTGGATCTGCCCAGTCACCTTTTTTATGTAATGGGATTTTTTCAGCATCTGCTCAAAATTTGCACACTAAAAGCTAAAAATTTAACAGTTTTGGCTATTCCGTAGGTGCTCTGTCAAAACTCTGCAAAACGCATTACATGATGGCCTCTAGATCCCACAACTACCGGTACTCTACCATAAAGCCTGATAATCTAACCATAAATTTATGTCTTTGTACTTTTGATGACAACTTGTCACTTCAAAAGTGGAATATAATATTTGGTCCCTGAAGTGTCATGGAAAATTGCCGTATACAATAAAAAAGATGGCATTTTCTCACCCGAAGAAACATGTTGGCCTCTGGCATGTGTCACCTTTCTGCTGGCTCGCAGGTGACAGGCTAATGATTTTAAAAGAACACAGACAGCCACAGTCAGAAGGTCATGGCGTCTCGGTGAAAGTGAGACCTGCTTCAGATTGACCTACAAATTGAACATCCTGTTTTTGTGTCTGGGAGTAAAACTAGACAGCAGCAAGAAAGGAATAAGTTGAAACCTGTATCATGGCAAATTACTCTCTTGTCCCCACTGTTGATTCATTTTTAATTGTGTTTCAATTTTTATTACATTACTTACCTAAAAAATAATTAAAAAAAACTACATTTATATGCCTCTAGATATTCTTCTTCAACACTTGGAGTTTGACCAGAGATGGCTGTCTGTGTTAGGCCTGTCAAATGAAGGACAAGATAAATGTTTCTTTGCATGCCTGGATTTGCAGTTTCATTTCTAACCACACATGTAGTCGAGAGTTTTTCAGAAGTAATCAGTGATTTTTTTCAACATGGTTTGTTAACACTATAACCTTTGAAGCTTTTTTTTTTTGTTGTTGTTGTCCTTGCCCTCCTTAAATTTTTCTGACATATGCCAAGAAACTCATAGCTCCTTATCACTGCGCTAACAGTCCGCTTTTGTTTTGTAAATATGTAGTTTAGCAGAACACAGCCTGCTACACCTCCTCACCTCGATTCAGTCAGAGTTTAGTAGTAAATGACTTTCGGGTAAATGTGGACAGAAGCCGTTTATCTGTTCTCATCCTCTTAGATCTGAGTGCTGCATTTGATACCATTGATCACAATATTCTTATAAATCACCTTATTTAGTGGGTAGGCCTCTCTGGCAGGGTCTTAAATTGGTTTAAGTCTTACTTGACAGGTAGAAAATTCTTTGTTAGTTGTGGTAATTACAGTATACATTGAAGACACAGGATATTCTATATGGTGTCCCACAAGGATCTCTCCGGGGTCCGCTGCTCTTTTCAATCTCTATACTTCCATTAGGTCAGATTATCTCGGGGCATAACTTGAGCCACCACAGCTATGCTGATGACACACAACTGTATTAATCAATAGCGCCTGATGACCTCGACTCTCTTGGTTTACTGACACGTCTTATTTGTGTAACTGAATGGATGAGTTGTAATTTTTTCAAACTAAATAAGAAGAAATCAAAAATCTTAGTGATTGGCAAAAATGAGTATAATGAGAATATTAGAAATAAACTTGATCCAATAGGCTTAAAAATCAACACAGAGTTAAAGAATTTAAGCGTAATGATTGACTCTGACCTAAGTTTTAAATCACATATTAATCAGGTTACCAGGACAGCATTTTTTCAATTAAGAAATATAGCAAAAGTTAGATCCCTTATAATGCCTTTAATTATCATTTTTATCATGGCTAAGCAATCTGTACTAATCCCTAGTTTCTCTGCTGTTCTTTTTCCATTTTTTTCTGTGGTGGTGATCTGCGCTACGACCACCACCCAACCAAAGCACCATGCAGTTCCCACAGTGCCCGAAAAGTGCCTGTCATCTGTGTGTAGATCCCAATGCCCCAGTTGCAGTGGCATGGACACTGTTCTGCAAATATGGTGCATCCATTGGATGAGATGTAAACTGGAGGTCCTGGCTCTCTTTGGCAATAAAAGATCTCCGGCCATTCTTCATAAAGAGTAGGGTGAATCCTGATATCCTGGCTAAATTATCCACTTTCATTCTGGCAGTTTTTATCATTTTTTTTTTATTGTCCATGAAAAGGACTGAATGCCAAAAGTGCACCTTTGAGTAATTTGCTTCAAAACAGCTTTAATGCACAAGAACACTTCATGTCATTAAAATTGTCTTTCTATCAATCACCCCGTGTCTTGCTTTTCCCCTAGGCCTTTGACTTCTGACATCAAGTGCCCGGAATCCCTTTGGTGCGGCGTATGGCAGGTGGGGAGTCTGACTGGGTGTGGTGCGAGTGTCACACCATAATGCTGATATCCTCAACCGAGCTCAAGGGAGTAAAGAAACACCAAGGAACAAAAGGGCAAAAGTCTGCTCGTACTTCTGTTGCACACACTAAGTATCTTTTGTTTGGAGATGCTCAACTTTCCGTTTCTTCCTGGAAACCTTAAGGCAAAAACAAAAATCTGACCTGCAGGTAATAAAACAGTAATGTGACTTGCGTAGGTAGTGTAACAGTGTAACTAAATAGCAGTATGTTATGTGCTGTGGCCAGGTGCAGGAATGACAAGAAGGGGCTTGAGTTGCCTCGAAAGCTTGCATATTGTAATCTTTTTAGTTAGCCAATAAAAGGTGTCATTTTGCTTGGCTTTTCTCTACATTCATAATGGCTAACACGGTACAACACCCTAGTACTACAACCAACAAAAGAAAGTTTGGGGCACCAACTGGGTCATCCTTTTAATGATCCACAGACAAACATAAAGTAAAGGAAAATAAATAATGCTCTATGGCAAATTTTCTCAAACGGGATTCCGTGGAACTCTAATGGTAATGAATAGCAATAGAAAATAAAGTTGAACAGTGGAAGAAAATAGTAACCCTTCTATGAAAGGAATAAATTCGAGTTTGCGTTATTTATATTATCAGCCCCTAGGATGCGTGGCAGTGCTGTCCATGCATCACTTATCATACAGCAACTAGCGCAAATGTCGCTTATGAGTTAACTGGTGCTGGTTAGTGTAAGCAAGAAACATGAGAAGTTCTGTCAGTCTCTCATCAGTCCTATGTGTTTTCTAGCGTGCAGGTATGTATTCACTCATTAATTTGAAAAGTTAGTATGTTTTTGCTCTCTCCCTGTTTTCCAATTTATTTGTTTGCTTTTATTTAGGCATTGTTTTTAAATTAATCACACAACATTTTGAGTATTCAAAGCTAAAAACTTGCATTTTTAAATACAGCTCAAGCTAATAAGCATGCATTTTAAAAGTGCTTGAGCAGGCATTTAAACCTGATTTTTATTCACCGAATCGCAAGATGGTTCTGCTAGAGCACATGCAAAACTTAACCTTATAAATTCTTTACTCTCTGAACATAACACTAAAAGTGTATTATCCGACCGTGGTTTTTTCAGTTTTTTCGATACTGTTCTAGCTATTCTATAGTAGTCAGTAGTAATTTGTATGTTGATGTATGAAAATAATTAAACTATTAACAATAATTATCACAAAATGATTACCTTGTTACTTTGAGGTTACAGTATGTTGACCAAGTCAGACGCACATTCTTGTCATGCACATGCTGCTTTTAAATTTCATTGTTCGAACAATTGTTCGAGTATATTGAATTTCTGTTTGAGTACATTTCGTTCGAACAACTAGGGCTCTTTAAAAAACATGGCCTGCTTCAGTTTTATTAGTCTATGTTTTATTTATCATCTTCTTTTCATTTTTCTAAGATTTCTAACCGTGAAAATGTGGCGCAGATTTCACATTAGAAAAATAAACTTTATTAACCATACGTGTTTCAAGGATAACTTTTCTTTGGCATATACATTTGATTTATCTTATTCTTTTGAAAACTGCAAATAGAGTATAAGTATAGCACTTATTATAGTTATATTATGTTATATATGTTTTCCTTATTATCTTTAAATTTATAAATAAAAAAAATACTAATAATGATATCATTATTATGTAGGAGTTATTTCAAGGGTTCTGCAATAGGAAAAAGGTTGAGAAAAGCTGCTCTACGATGTGTGTCCCGTATGTGGGAAATAATAAACAAGGAAATTGCAAGCAGTCGCCTCTAGAAGAGCTCCTTCTGGTGTTTGCTCAGACACGTATAATCGCTGTCTCTGGGCAGCTTCTCGGCACTGTGGGGATTGTAGAAGAAGACAGGGTTAGCTGCAGTGCCCTCTCTTGTCTTGGAGGGTTACTACATCATTCGACTGAGCCTGTGATTAGGTTCTCTAAACGTATATGGGTGATGGTGTGTAGTCTCATATAGCGAAGGCCGATATACCAGCCAGCCAGGTTATGATGATGGGTGAAGTGGCCTTTTAAGAAGATCCCTCTATAGCAGTAGACTGCAAGATTTAAAGAGTAGAGTAGTGTAAAAGTAGCGGAGCATGACAGATAAGCATAAACTGTTATTCATGCAGACAGTGTTATGACAATGGACTTTTCAGGTATATACTACTATACGGCTGGCCCAAAAACTGATCTACCAGTTTCAAATGTTAATATTCATCCATTCCTTAATAAAATTTTTCCTATTCTTTTCTAAATTATAAGGAACGTATTAGAATTATAGTATCATGGAAATAATTGTACCAGAGTTCATTGCTAACACCTCTGCACAAACCAAACTTACTGTATGTGCAGTTGGCTCTTCTAAAAATCTACATAGACTACTTTAATTTAGAATGTCGACCTCAGTTTACAAAATAAAAATATTGATTTATTACCTGCTCATAACCAAGGGAGCATCAGCTCTTTCCAAAAACAAAAAAAAACATCGAAGTACCACTCTATCAAAAAGGACATATGGCAGCTAAATGAAATGGAAGGTTGGCAGGGTTAGACGTTAAAGGCCTTATTCTTTCCAATAAAGAGAATTTCAGTGCTTGTTCTTTTTTCAGCCAGATCATGTAAGGATTTAATTATCTGTCAAACTCCAGTATAGAAAACAGCTGAAATTTAACAAGAAAAAGTTAAGTTTAAAGAAGAAGTGTGACAGTAATGGTTGTTGTGACTGCTTAGCAGGTAAGGCAGGATTGAGCAGGAGTCAAACGCGTAGCAAAAGAAATTTCTCAGTCCAAAAAGTTTGTTTCTTTAAAAAACATTTAGTGAAAATTCAAGGCAAACAATTCCTACAAGAATAGGGAAAAGTTGTTACACATGCAGAATAAAAGGCAAAAAAGGATGAAATGTTTCTTATTTAAACTTAACTTTTTCTTGCTAACTTCAGTTGATTTTACACTTAAAGATGAGTTATTTCTCTATGCTTTACTTCACATTCAATACGTTCAAAACGTATGGCGCTGCATGTTCAATAGAGCATGTTACGTTACATAAAACTGGGCACGGTTTGAAACTGTGTGCCCTACATGCCTAACATACGGCAAGGCAGATCACTAACTGAGACTAATCTCTAGTCAGAGGGACAAGAAACAGAATATTCTATTTCATTTCAGCTTGTGGGGGTTTTAATAGAACCTCCCATAGACTGTGCACTAACATACAGACAAACATTTAACATAACTAAGAAAATACTTCAACTTGACATAACCTAAATAAGTAGCAAATGGATCTTACAGTTGTCTTTCTGGAAGTTTACCCCATTTATGAAGAGGAGGGAGAGTGAAACCTTGGGTTCTTGGTCACCTTTTACCAAAACTGCTCAGTTCGACCAAGAGTGGTAGTCATCCAAAACATCTTCCATTTAAGAATTATCAGTACAAACATACACTTGGGAATCTTCGGTGGTGCAGGAAGTTTTTGTAGCCTTCCCCAGATCTCTCTCACCTCACAGTCCTGCCTCTAGTTTCTGCAGGCAATTCCTTTGACCTCATGGGCTTGATTCTCATATGCCTTGTCAGCTGTGGGGCCTCATATAGACATGTGTGAGTGCCCATCCTATTCACATCCAACTTCTAAAATCCTGTTGTCATTCTGGGGCATTGAGTTTTGTTTGAGGAAGGAAAAAATGGCATTTAAATGATTTTAGCACAAGGAATCAAAAAAAAAAATGTGGAAAAAGTGAAGTATTCTGAATACATTCTGGCCAAATTGTATCCTAAATATTAGACAGATGAACAGCTCAAATGAGATTCATTATAGCTGTCTGCAAATCTGATCTGGTCATATCATTGTGTATATTTGGACAAATCTCAAGCGCTAATAAAACTGAGACGCGTGTGATGCCTTACAATTAGCACAATGCAATACCCCTTAAATGCCAAACTGTAGGACAAATGGCCAGCCCAGAGTGGAGGAGATTATAGAACTGAAAACAACAAGAGATGATAGAAGGAAGAAAGCTGAAGTATCTCTGTGTGAATTCAAGTTTTTGAGCTATTCAAAATGTTTTGTATTTTCACAACACACTTAGAAAATGAATTAAATAA